>NW_020954595.1:15126705-15193996 GCF_900497805.2 Vombatus ursinus | reverse complement strand
CCATGGATGGAGTGTTTGGGGAGGACCAGCCCCTCTGGTGTGAGGGCGGTTGAACCCTTCAGGACTGCTCTGTAGCTCCAAGAAGCTGGCCCACACCAGCCACCACACCATGTCTCTATGCATGGGAGTGAGGGTTCCAGCCCAGCTGCCTCCAGGGCTGGGGTTCTTTCCGCCCTCCCAAGCTGCTTCTCAGAGGCACTTTGTCCAGAAAGTAGAGCGGGTAAGGAGGAGGTAAGAGAAATGACAGAAAGCATTTAGGCAGGACCAGATGGTAACCCTCAGGGTCTCCCTATTGTCTTTAGGATAAAATGCAGTTTCCTCTGCCGTCCCCCAGACCCTTTGCCATCTGCTTCCTGCCAGGGTGTCTTGCGGGCAGGCTCTCAGTCAGTCTATGAGCATTTATTAAGTGCTTACTGTGTGCTATGCGCTGGAGACATCAAGAAAGGTGAATACGTCCCTGCTCTCAAGGGGAGGGAGGGCATCGCGCTGCTTACACATAAATGATGTCATTCTTAAAATGCGTATTTTTGCATCCTCCACTCTAACATTTGTTCCTTTTCCTTTGATGGGAAGTCCCCAGACTTCCAAGAGATTGGTGCCTGGCTTGGGGGAGGGGAGGAGCTTTCCTTGGGCACTGACTTAAGACCACTTCAAATGAAAATGCCGTTAAAGAAAAAAAAAAAGGAAATGGATGGAGTTGGGCCATGGTAGAAGAGCCAGGAGGGAGGGCTGATCCCAGAGTCCAGGAAAGGAGGAAGGCGTCAGAAGACAGCCTCAGAGCTGGGAAAAGGCCAGTCTAATGCGGGTAATGGTGACTGCTAAGAACCCCATTGATTTTACCCCATGAACAAGCAGATGGACCTTTTAGAGGCGGGCTCCAGGATTCTGCAGCCTGATGCAATGCCGTGATTCCCGGTCTGTTCGGTTCTAGTCAGTCCACCCACTGTAATCTGGCAGGTCTCACTAATGTTCCTGCATTTTTAGAAGGTTGGCGCTGGGCATTGCAATGAACCAGTCTTCCCAAGGGTCCCAGCCTGGAGTGGGGCCAAGGCCAGGAGTGCCTGGTTTAAAGAAGAACCAGGCATATCTGCCATGGCCCGCTGCCGTGGCTTAGACGCTGCTTCTGACAGTGGCCTCCTCTGTCTTTCTTTCCTTCCCAGGCACCTGTTCGGGGCTGACAGTGACCGTGCCCTCGGCCACAGTCCACGGCGTCCGGGGTCAAGCGCTCTACCTTCCAGTGACCTACAGCTTCCAGACCCCAGCCTCAGACGTCCAGATCATATGGCTGTTCCAGAGGCCTCAGACCACTCCCAAATACCTGCTAGGCTCAGTGAACAGGTCCGTAGTCCCCGATCTGGAGTACCGGCACAAGTTCGCCATGGTGCCACCCAACGCATCCCTGCGCATCCAGCCACTCCATTTCAGCGATGAGGGCACTTACATTGTCAAGGTCAATGTGAACATGCAAGGAAACGGGACTGTGTCTGCTCATCAGAAGATTCTCGTCACTGTGGATGGTGAGCACCTTCCCATGGGCAATGTGGCTTAGCTAGTCACGCTGACCCCTCCTCTGACACCTCAAATCCCAGACTAGTGACTCAGCTTGAGCACCTGGCCCGCCTGTGGCTCAAAAGCCATCCCCCTGGCCACTGAGCACGCAAGAGGCCTTCCCTCATCCAGGGCCCTCCCGCTTCCTGGTTCTTGAGGGGCAGGCAACATAAAGAAAAATAATAATAATAACAGCTAACATTTATAAAGCCCCTACTATGTGCCAGGCACTATGCTGAACACTTTACAATTACTATCTCATTTGATCCTGGTAGGTAGGTACTATCCTCATTTTACAGGTGAGGAAACTGAGGCAGGGATGGGAAGTGATTTGCACAGGGTCACGCTGCTAGCATGCATCTGAGGCCACATTTGGGCAGCTGTCAGAGGCTGGGATTGTGGGGGATTGGCCAGGGCGACTGAGCCAGTCAGAAATCCTGAGTGGACACCTGGTCTGGCCACAGCTGTCCAAAAGTCAATACCCCAAATGAAAGTGTCCAAGCAAAGGCGATCTCACCAGAGGAGCGCTGCAAACCCTCGCCTCTTAGGGACCTGTGGAGTGACGGGTTAGGAAGCAGTGACAGATTCAGGGAGAACTCACGCACTCTCGTGGCCTTGCAGATCCCGTGACAAAACCCATCGTGCACACTCACCCTTCCTCCGGGGCCGTGGAGAACGTGGGCAATTTGACGCTGACGTGCGCTGTGGCCGCGGGCACGCGAGTCACATACCAGTGGCTGAAAGACGAGAAGCCAGTGCAGGCCAGCACGACCCACAGCTTCTCTCTCGACCACGGCACCCTTCACATCGCCCCTGTGACAAAGGCCGACATTGGGGAATTCCGCTGCCTGGCAAGGAACTCCATTGGCGAGAGGCGAAGCGAGGCCCTGGCGCCTGTCATCTACTGTAAGTGTTCCGCTCCTCAGAAGGAGGGCGCACAAAGAAGGCCGGGCCTGGGCTTCCTTCGGGCCCCTGCCCGCCTATGGGCCCCTCTAGTTTCCTCTTCAGTAAAATGACTAAGTTGGAATGGTAGCCTCTGGGCTTCCTTCCACCTCTAGAATTAGGGTCCCAGGATTCTCTGAGCAGGGTGGTCCAGCTCCTGGCAGAATGGGCCTGGAAGGTCCTCCCTCCGCTCCATCCGTTGGCTTCCTGCTCAGCCATTCAGACTGCACACCAAGGCTCTCTCCTCCAGGAAGCCGGCCTCGATGCCTCAAGTTAGGAGCCCAGGTTAGGTGCCTTCGGACCTCCCTCCCCCACCCCCAGGACTCCCCCAGCGGGTTGGTCTGCATCTTCAGCTTCTCACAGCACTGTGCTCTGGACCCAGTGCAAGGAGAGGGTGTTCCCGGGACCAAGGTACCAAGTCAGGAACTGAGGAAGTGGGGATGGGATGCTCCGTTCAGGGAACGAGACAGACCCGTTTGGCTGGGAAAATGGGAATGGCAGAATGGGCCAGACCGCAGAGGTCTTTAGGGATCAAACAGAGGTTTTATATTTGACTCTGGAGGCCCCAGGGAGCCACAGCAGTTCATACTGAGTGAGAGAGGGACTCTGAATGGAGGATGGATGGAGTGGGGAAAGCCTGGAGGCAGGCAGACCCAACCCCCCAGCAGCTGTGGCAGTTGCCCATGTGTGAGGTGGTGAGGGCCTGCACTAGGGTGGGGGCAGGGTCAGAGGACAAAAGGGGCCTACAGCCAAGAGTAGTGTTAAGGGAATGGTGAGAGAGGGCAGTGTTGAGGCCCTGGCAACGTCCTGAGCCTTCCGTCTGGCCTGGCACCAGAGACCACCAAGTCTCTGTTTGCATGGATTCCACAGCAGGGGAGGTGCCATGAGCTCTTGGACGGGGGCGCAGAGGGAGCGGGATGCCCCTGGACTGGGATGCTCAGGATTGAGCAGAGGGGGCAGCAGAATCTCAGGGCCCAGGGCCTGCCCAGATGTCCAGAGGCCTGGTCTGGCTGCCTCAGCAGTGCCCTTCAGAATCAGCAGCTACACTGGGGCCTTCCCTCTTGGCCCCCCCCATGTCACCAGAGGTCAACCTTGGGCTCAGGCCAGCTGGGGGAAAGCTGGTCTGACTTCTAGATGGACCTCCTTGTCATGAAACTAATAATTGATGGTAACGGCGGTGAGGGTGATGAAGGTGATGACAATGATAATGGTGGTGGTGATGATGGGAGTGCAAGAATTCCTATCCTCACCGTGCTCCCTGGAAGGCTGAGCCTGTTTCATACACAGAGAAGTCAAGGTGCAGAGAAAGGAAGTAGGTCAGCCAGGAAGCTGGTCAGGGTCTCGGGTGGGATTCACACCCCCTAAATGGTCAGTGGTCCATACGCCTTCATCATCCTCATGGATGTTCCCTAGGAAGCAGCCCCGAGCCCCCTGGAGGGATACCTGGCTGGGGTGGTGCAGCCAGGAGGGCATGGGCCTCCCTGGGACTGGCTCTCTAGGGTGGCCAGGGAGCTGACTCTCCTATTGGCTGTGCTTCCTCAGGCCTTCTCCTGTACCTTGCATCCATCTTCTGAGAGAACACTGGGATTCCCAGCAAGGTTGCTAGGCTGGCCCAGGAGGACCTGGGTAGCTCACTGGGCAGCGCTGGTGTGAGACCAGCACTGGGGAAGGATCCCCCGATTGGGGGCTGACCGCCCTCAGCCCCAGGCCTCCCCCAGCTCCCTCCGTGAGGTCCGAAAGCTAAAGCGTGTCTCCATCTGTGCTGACTGTCGTTGTCATTATTAGGCCTGTTAGCGTCTTCACTGTGGTTCCATGTGCCCTCCCTCTGCTCCCAGAGGTGGTTCCTTAGAATTGTAAAAGTGCCCAACAGGGAAAGGCCAGCCCCTCTGGGGACCGTGGGCCTGCTGGGAAGGGCTCACACTGGAACCAGTCCTTTGTCCAGGGAGAAGTGCTTGCTTCCTCAAGGACTGCCCGCTGATGAATCACCTGTTCCCATTAACCACCAGTGACTGTGTGGGCACGGCCACCACCACCCTGCTGGGAGCATATGGCAGGCGTGGGGCGTCTTAATCACCCTGCACTAGGGAGTGGCATCTGCACTATGGAGGCCCTGCAGCCTGCGGGCAGGGATCCTGGGAGGCCCCAACCCATGTCCGGGACAGGGGCTGGCATTTAGCCAGGGCCCCTGGCTGTCACTGCCTCCCACAGATGGAAACCCGAGGCCTCCAGGAAGGGGGATATGGGGATCAACACAGAGTGGGGGTGGAGGGGAACTGGGATTCCCAAAGATCCCATTCCAGGCGGGCACAGCCGGGAAGGATCAGAAGGCCCTCAGGATGAGCCATGCAAATGGCCCCTTTGACAGAAGCGTTCCAAGCTTTTCTGGAAGGTGGAGGTCATGGAGCAAGCATCTATTTGACCCAAGCTCCATTGGTGGAAATCAGCTGCCCTAGCTCCGAGCCTGAGAGCTGGGAGTCCGTCTGCCCCTTGGACAGCAAATGCTTGCCAAACCACCGCATGGGGAGATGTGGCAAACACGGGCACCCCCAGGGCACAGGAGACGGAGTCTCTAGAAATCCTCTGACAGAAGATTTGGGGTTGGGCAACTGTGGGCACAGTGCCTCATCAAGCAGTAAGAAGGCATGGAGGGAAGCAAATTCAAGGCAGCTGGGCAGGAGACTCTCTGAGGCCCAGGGCTTGTTGACTTGAGAGGAAGAAGAAAGGATCTGTCTTTTTTTTTTATCCCCAGGACAAATGCTGCGACTCTGACATCACAGGGTCAGACATGCTTCCAGGAGCAGAAGGATTAATGCAGAAGATGATGAATATGGGAAAATCCCCTGACCAAATGGACTAGGGAAGCTCTGTCCGGGTGGGGGGGTGGCAACATGATGCTGTGGATAGTGGGGGTCAGAGGAAGATGGACACCAATGCAGGGGAAGAGAAACCTCTGGCTTTTACCATATAAATATATAAATGTTTAATTTTTATTAGTAGTGCTATTAATATTTAAATCTATTACTCCAAGGCACTGCACTGACTCACCTGGACAGGTTTCCTCCTGAGGGTCAGAGCTAAGAGGGCTCATTTTTTTCTTTGACTCTCTGCCCTGATCCTGGAATGTTATTCCAGGAAAGTCTCCAAAACAAAGCTTAGGTCAAGCTAATATCTAGGGCCTCCCAAATGTGGGAAGCAGGGTCCCCTGTTCCTGCCTGGGCACTTGATATGAGTAGTGGTATGCAATGGCCTCCGTTTCACCCTGAAGAAAGTGCATGGGATGCTAGGCACTCAGCCAATGCTCACAAACAAATATGGAAGCATAAAGTACTCAAACAGTCCATCACCTTCCCCCCCAAAAGGTATATGTCCTTGAGCTGCTGAATAAGGCCTCCCCTTCAAACCAGATTGCCAGTGTCCCAGCAGTACATGGTTCATTTGCCACAGAGCTCTTCTCTGGTGACACATCTCTCCTTCCTAACAAGCACACTGTTGAGGAATCTTGGTCCTCCCAAAGGCCAGGGCCCAAATGCTTGGACTCAAAAATTTTTTTTTAATTTTCACTGACCTCTTTGGTTTTTATATCACTTCATTTCCCTTCCTCCACCCCAAGAGCCATTCTTTCCAACAAATGATAAAAGAGGACAAAATGTCAGTTGTGCAGAGCTAGCCAACCCGTCGGTCAAACTCAGGAACTCCTGAACTTGGTGGTCACCCATGAAGCAGCTCTCAGAACTGGTGCTTCCTTGGTGACCTCCCTTCTCGGGCCAGAAGGTGAGATCCCAAAAGAACCCTGCCTGGAAAATTAAAGATCCTCAATGTCCCCTTCTCTACGCAGGAAGTGGGATTCAGGAAGTATTCTTAAGTATCCCCCCACCACCTCCACCGAGGCACACAAGCACACACTGTCATGTGCTTCTGCTGAAGGTTGGCAGAGACAGGGACAGAAAGTTGCTCTCTCCACCCACCTCCCACCCCAGAACAGCTCTGCTGTCGCACTCGGTTCTGGAAGTCCAATGGGGGAAAGCGAGAGAGAAGCACAATCTTTTCACTCTTACAGACCACAGGGAGGGAGTCAGTCCTTGGAAGCCAGAGGAGTCCTTCCCCACATCCCCTCATGAGGTGGCAAAGCCCACGCCAGCCTTCCTGGGAGGTGCCCTCCCACACCCTGCTCTCGCATCAAGGGGAATAGAGAACTCACCATATTGACTGAGGCCTCCCCAATCTCTCTTAATATCACATCGACAGCAAATGACTCAGAGCATTAAGCAAGACTCCTGACCAGATGGGCCCGCTTTCCCACCTTTATCATTCCTCAGAGAATCCTCTAATCCAGCATCAAGGGCCCCTCCGGGAAGAGTCAGGAGGAAACTGGATGGCTCCTCTCATCGCTCTCATCCAGGAGGACATGGGGGTCCCACTCAGACCCACATAAACAAGCTCCTCCCACAAACCAACTCCCAAGCTGCCAGCAAATGTGCAATATTTCCTGGAAAAAAACCCAACAGAGACACCCTTGTTCAATGTAACTTTGGTCATGGTTCTCAGATGGGGGGCAGAAGGTGCTCACTAAAGGCATGAAGGGGGTCCAGCACCGAGTCTTGGTGGAAAATGCTATAGTAATGAGCCATTAAAGGAGACTGCGAAGAAGCAGCCAAGCAGGGAGGGGGGAAGGAGAGAGGAGAGACAGAGGAACAAGAGGGAGGGAGGGAGAGGGAGAGAGACAGAGACAGAGACAGAGAGAGAGAGAGAGAGAGAGAGAAGGGAGGAGGCATCATGGAAGGACAGTGTCCATGAGCAGAAGGTGATGAACACCATCACACGCCGATGAGTCCTCTCTCTTCTCTCTCCTCCCTCTGTCTCTCACTGTGACAGTGTGTGTCTGTGTGTGTGTGTGTCTCTCTCTCTCTCTTCTCCTCTCCTCTTCTCTCTCTCTTTTCTCCTCTCCTCTTCTCTCCTCTTCTCTCTCTCTCTCCCTCCCTCTCTCTCTCTCTCTTCTTCTCTCCTCTTCTTCTCTCCTCTTCTCTCTCTTCTCTCTCTCTCTTTCTCTCTCTCTTCTCCTCTCTCTCTCTTCTCCTCTCCTCTCCTCTCCTCTTCTCTCTCTCTCTCTTCTCCTCTCCTCTCCTCTTCTCTCTCTCTCTGTCTCTCTCCCTCCCTCTCTCTCTTTCTTCTCTCTCTCTCTGTCTCTCTCTCTTTCTCTCTCTCTCTGTCTCTCTCTGTCTCTCTCTCTCTCCCTCCCTCTCTCTCTTCTCCTCTCTTTTCTCTCTCTCTTTTCTCTCTCTCTCTCCCTCCCCTCTCTCTCTCTGTCTCTTCTCCCTCTCTCCCTCTCTCTTTCTCTCTCTCTCTGTCTCTCTCTCTGTCTCTCTCTCTGTCTCTCTCTCTCTCTCTCTCTCTCTCTCTCTCTCTCTTCCTCTCCTCTCCTCTTCTGTCTCTCTGTCTCTCTGTCACTCTCTCTCTCCTCCTGAAATCCCAGCTCCAAGCATCACTGTCTCAGTGGACACTCTGGAGACATTCTAGGGATGGACAAGAGGTGAGGCCTCCTCCTCATCTTCCTCTCCTTCTTGGGGTGAGCAGCTTAGCTCTGTTTGCCTTTGCCAGTCCTGAGCCTTTTGACTCTGTCGGCCCACAGGCAGGTAGCGCAGCCCCTCGGGAGGGCTGAAGGCATTGGCTAACACTGGGATCTGGGAAGATCTCATTTCTCTGCATGTGGCAGTATAGATGCTGACAAGGGCCTGGCCTTGATCTTGGAAAGGGAGCTTGGTTTTGTTCTCTGAACACATTCAGGAGATAAGAGGTCAGACAGTGGTGGGTCCAAGGAGGGCGACAGCCTCCCTCTGCTCTGCTCCCTCTCTCCTAGGCCACCAGCAACTTTCAGCCAATAGTGACAATGGGTCAATCTGAGGGATGGGGGCAGGGGCGCTGCCTGGGACACGTTCAGGGGGGGCCTGAGCATTTCTGTCACCTTCACCGTCCTTTATCCAGCAACCTTCCCTTTCTTCTTGTAATTCCCTCTAGTGGCTCTAATTCCCACACCCCGGACGGCTTCTCCACCCACCAAAGTCTCCCATCCCACAACCCTGAGTCAGGGGTTATGACCCCAAGAGAACCTGCCTGTGGTCTGCAATTAAGACAGTGTAAAGGAGAGACCCTTGCTAGGTCTACAGCACGGATTTGGTATAAAGGTCCTGTGAGATGTGCCTTCCTGTGATTCTTTTACAAACCGCCCTGGTACAGGGAGGATGGGCAGCCAGTATGCCCAGAGCCAGAGCATGTCAGAGGGGTCACCCAGCCTGGCTCCTCACTTTACCAGTGAGGAAACTGAAGTATAGGAGGAGAGGGGACTTTCCCAAAGTCATACAGCTAAGTAGTAGCAGTGACCAGGACCTCGGTGTCCTACAGGCTCACCTTAGGGAGCATGGGGGCCTCGGATGCTTACTAGCTGTGTGACCTTGGATAAGTCCTTAACCTGTTTGCCTCAGTTTCTACAACTGTAAAATGGAGACAGTACTAGCACCCCCCCCACCCCCCGGAGTTTTCAGGAGGATCTAATGAGATAAAATCTGAAAAATGCCTAGCATAGTGCCTGGTCCATAGTAGGTGCTCCACCGACTCCAGCTCTTAGCAGCTTTCTTCACAAAGGCGCTAATAATGACCAATCACGGGCACATTTGTTCCAAGATGAGCTTCTTTCTGGGCACATAGCTCGGCAAGGATGGTTCTCCCCGTCCCCCAGCTGCAATTCTGGGTGCCAGCTCTGAGGGGGCACTGGCACGACAGCCTGAATTTCAAGCCTGTCTGACCTGTTTCTTCAGCTCCATGAGCGGAGGCTGAGCTCACAGGACCCACACTGGCTGTTCTAGGGGACGGGCGTGAAGGGGAACTACTGGCCGACGTGGTCTGGTGGGCGCCTCAGCCCCTGTCCTACCGCCTCCCTCCCCCAAACGCTGCTGCCCAGCAGCCCCCAGTCTCAACGAGCTGACACTCCTCCTCTCCTCTGTTCTCCCTCTAATGCAGATGGACCTTACGGACTCACAGTCAATTCTGACCGAGGCCTGAGAGTGGGAGAGGTGTTCACTGTTGACCTTGGGGAGGCCGTACGGTTTGACTGCTCTGCAGACTCCAACCCCCCCAACATTTACTTGTGGATTCAGCGGGACGACAATTCCACCCAGGTGATCGAGCACGGGCCGCATCTGGAGGTTGCTTCGGAGCACTTGGGCCGCAGCACCGATTACACGTGCTGTGCCTATAACAACGTGACAGGGCGACGAGGAGAGGCACGCTTCACGGTGATCATCACGTCTCTAGGTAAGGGCCCTTGGCCCAGGGAAGGTGCAGACGTGTCTGGACGGGGGGGGGGGGAGTCGCATGCGTGGGCGCCACTCTGACCTCACGCTCTCCATCCCGAGGGTTGTAGGAAGTGCAGGAGCAGGGATCTGAACCCCGATCTTCTTGCTTCTGATACACCACATGCGTGGAAGCTCACATCCTTTCTCTTGGCTCCGGACAGCTTGCTCTCGCAGCCCATTTCCAGCGTTCTTATCATATGTCTGTGCTAGAAAGTGATGGTCCAGGCTTGAAGCCAGGGAGACCCGAGCTCAGATCCCAGCGTAGGTATCTGATACCGAATAGCAGTGGAAGCCCAGGCAAGTTACTGAGCACTGGACAACCTCCCCCGACTTGCATATTCACTCAGATGGGCTGCAGTCGGCCTGAGGGCGGCAGTTCCCACACGGGGCGCTCCTCATAATCATGTGCAGGTGGGTTCCCAGGAGTGCTGTGGAGGAGCGACATTGACGCAATTGCTTCTCTTTGGATCGGCCATTCAGCAAGTCTCTCTGCTTGTGCTATCTTCCCATTCACATCTCTCCATCTCCCCAGGAATAGCAGGAGAAAACCAAAGGCTTGGCTGAAATCTAGGGCTGCTGTAGGTCTATCACGCCTTGCCCTGCAGACTGGCTTGGTAACCTATTGCTGAACATCTCTTCCTCATGTCAAGAAAGGCAACCCGAGAGATTCAGGCATTTCCTTGATCCCTCAGGCAGGTGACCCTTTCCATAAAAGGAGACGAGGCCAGGGTGGCCTGACCATCCCTTCAGAAGCACATTCTCAGGGTTTGCTGATGATTGGAGCTAACTTCGTGGACTGTGGTTGGAAGATTATACTCTTTTCTTTAAGAGACATTTTCCCTTATCAAGTTCTAGTTGCCTCTTCAACCTTCCATGAATTTCCAAATGGTCTTTCTGCATCTCGGAGGTAAGAGGGGAGCTCAGAGGCCAACTGGTCCACCCTGCGCCTGAGCCATCATATATCCTCAAAGTGGTGCTTGGAGACCTCCAGGAAGGGTGGCATCCCCTACCTCCAGGGATAGCCACCCCTCCCCCTTCAGAGCACATTACTTAGCAGGAAGTTCATCTTGATATCAAACCCAAACCTGCCTCTCCACGATCTCCCCCATTGCTCGTGGACCAAACAGACCATTTCAGTATTGGAGAGCTTGTAACTGTTAGGAAGGGCAGCTAGGGGATGCCATGGTGCACAGAGCACTGGGCCTGGAATAAAGAAGACTCATCTTCCTGAGTTTAACTCTGGCCTCAGACACTTCCTAGCTGTGTGACCCTGGGCAAGTCACTTCACCCTGTTCACCTCAGTTTCCTCACCTGACAGATGAGCAAGGAAAAGGAAATGGCAAACCTCTCTATTATCTTTGCCAAGAAAACCCTAGATAGGGTCACAAAGAGTGGGACGTGACTGGTTGTTTTTTTTTTTTTTTTTTTAACTATTGGGAGATGTTTTCCTTCTGCCATACCTAAATTTGTATCTTTAAAGCTTCTCCCCATTGCTCCTGGTTCTGTTCTTTGGGGCCAAACAGGACAGGTTTAATCAGCTCTCTAGGTAACAGCTTTGCACAGTAATCATGGGATCCCTAAGGCTTCTCTTCTCCAGGACCAGCCCTCAGGGTTCTGAGGGCTTTTCACCTCTCTTGCTGCTCTCCTTCCAGATTCTCCAGCTTATCAAAGAAATCCTTCCTAAAACGGACAGGACACTCCATCCAGAGAGAGAGAGGGGCTGCAGGGTGGGAGCAAGGCGGGAGGGAAGGGGAGGGGTTTCTAATGTGTGAAGAAATCCAGGGCTGGAGAGAATTCCGAGCATTGCAGAGGGGCCAGGAGGACAGTCAGGAATGCAGCCTAAAGAGGAAGAGGGAGTATTGTGCTGTCACTTTCTGCCTCTCCCAAAATGGGTCCTGCAGCCTCTACTCTGTAAGTTTCAGTGGCCCAGGTAGGAAGAGGTTTAGCATTAGGACAGAAAGATACCACAAGGACCCTCCAAAGTCTGAGGTTCTCTTTGTGCTTCCCAACTGTTTCCATACCTTGTTTTCTGTGTTTAATGAATTTAGGGGATTTTTCATCAATAGTAGTAAAATAACCCAAATGTAAATTCTAGCCTGGTTTTATTTTCTTTGAATGAAAAATGACCAGAATCTACAGGTTGAGCCTTGTTTCCCTTGCCTGCTGCCTTCCATTAATGTTTAGCCAAAGTATTTTCCTGATGCTACAGGCTCCTAATATTTGATTAAGGTCCGATTACCAGGGACCCCAGATGACTACAGCCTTCACGTCAGACAGTTGCCTTTTTGAGAAATCCAACAAACCTGTTTGACTTGTGCCTAGATCAGCCATCTGTGATGATGGTAAACAAGGACAGCAGGTGGGTGTGAGGGGAGGGACCGGGAGCAGAGGCTCTGAGGCTCCTGGAGCCAGAACAGACCATCAGCAGGGCCCTTCCTGGAAAAGCGCTGCATTATTCAAGAGCCAGTTGTGGAGGCAGGGAAGGGAATGAGCATTTACAGAGCACCTACTATGTGCCAAGCACCAGACAGAGCACTTTACAAATGTTATTTGATTCTTATGGCAATCCTGGGAGGTAGATGCTGTTGTTTCCACTTTACAGATGAGGGAACTGAGGCAGATAGAGGTGAAGGGACTTGCCTGGGGTCACCCAGCTTCTCAGTGTCTGAGGACAGGTTTGCCAGGTCTTCTCAACTCCTGGGCCGGCACTTTGTGCATTGTGGAACCCCCTAGCTGCCTCTCATTAATGAATTAATTTAGGTTATTCTAACCTAAGCATCCTGCTTAGAGAGAGAGGACAGAGAAAGATGCATTGCATAGATAGACAGTGCCAACCCAGGGCTCTGAAAATTGCCATCCATATGCCCAGGCAGTAAACAAAACTCGACTGATCGATGAGATTCTAGGCCTCAGGGCCAAGTTCAGTGACCCGAGTAAGAAGGATGCACACGCCCTTGGAGAATAAGGGTCCTGAAGCTACTCCTCCTGTCCAGTTGGTGACCTCGAGAGAGACTTCCAGTAACCAAAGTAACCAGAGACACTTCTCCCTTCTGATCGTCACCCTAGTCACGCCCCAGTGATTTTGGAGAGGAATCTTGCACTGGAATTGATAGGGAGAGAGAGAGACTCCTCTTTCAGGTGAGTCCAGAGGCTTCGATGAGGGTCACTGTGAATTGCTGCCTTAGTATTTCTGAGCATCTCCAAAGGGCAGGTATGCCTTAGGATGGCCTTCCCCATGGGCTCCTTTCATGGGATGCTACGTGTACCATGGGATGTCCACGGGCCTGTGACCTCCTCAGCAAGGGCCACCCCCCGTGCACCACTCCTCCTCTTCCTTCTGTGTGCAGGAGGCCTCCCTTAAGACTGCTGGGGTCTCACTGAAAGAGGCTGCCCCTCCCTGCTCTGGGCAAGCTGCCCAGAGTTGTTCTAGCCTCTTTCCCATCGGAATTTCCCACCACTCAAATTCCTCAGAGGTCTTGGTATTCCGCGTTCTGCAGCCACCCAGCCCCATGAAGGGTTTGTTCGTGTGAAGGAGCTGAGAGCGCTTCCCAAGCACCCACTCTGGATGGTGCCCTTGACTATCCACTTGTAGGCCTAGCTTTCTGCCCCCACGGTATCTGTCCCCAACCCATGGACCACTGCGGCGACATCATGCGCTGGCGGCAAACAGCCGTTTGCAGTCGGGACAACAAGTGTTCTTCATCCATTTGGTTTGTCCCACATGGATGATCGGGGTGTTGGCCTCACTCAGAAAGCTCCTCTATGTCCCTGTGCTCGGGCCGTGAGCAGCCGGGAGCGTCCAGACGACCTGGCTCATGCCCCCCTCCCCCCCAGGGAAGCCCTCCTCTATTTGGACTCTTCTGTAGGCAGCCTCCGCCATGATGGGATCAAACTCTTTTGTTGAGCGGAAGACTCCAAGTTTGATTTCCCTGCTGAAGATGACTGAAGAGTTGTCTGCACTGCTACACAGCATCTTGTATGACTTTAATGTGTTGAGTCATTTCCATTAATTTACGAATTGTTCTGCCTTGTTATGCCCCTTTCTGGTGGAAGCTTTTGAAATATTCATCTGTTCCTGCTTTGGATTCGTCTGCCATTCTCAAATCTCCACCAAGTGATTTGAGTACTTCTGAATCTGTGCTGACCCTGGATGGGGGTCTCCTCCCTTTTCAGAGGGTCTTCTCCAACCAGGTTGTTTGAGAAAAGCTGCTGTGTGTCATCCTCTGGTCCTCATTGCGTGGTCAGCTGTGTCCTGCAGCCTTGGGCACTGCTGCCTTCTGCTGGAGTTCACACAGACTGGGCTGGGGGTACTAAATGCTTGTTGACTGACTGTCTGACCGACAAGAGGGTGAAGCAGCTCCCCGTGACCTGGGAACACCAGCCGCACCATACGGCTGCGTTGCCCGGGCTCTTCCTGTCTGTGTTTGCATAGGCGGTTTAATTTTGTCTGTTTAACTAAGGTCAGGCACAGAGGGTTTGCACTGGGGACTTTGGGAAATGGCCCAGTCACTGATGAGTGAGGAGGACAGCCCCCTGGGGAGCTGGTAAATAGACCACCAGGCCTGGGCACTCAGGGGTGACGATAACCCCAAGAGCAACACGGCCCGGCCCACGACACGAGGCTGGGAAAGGAGCAGACGCTCAGCGAGCAGGCAAGAGAAGCCAAAGAAGGGAGCCCAGAGCGCAACATGCGCCCCCAGGACAGGCCTTCCTCAATGGACAGAAGACTCCTGTCCAGCACAGGCCCGTCCACCTTCCAGCAGATCTGCGCAGGCTTCTGCCAACGAGGCTGCTCTGGACAGCTGGGGCTGTCCCCGGAGGCTTTGGCAGCAAGAGGACGGAGTCCACTCAAAGTCTCTGCTCTGACCTGGGTGCCTCGGACCCTGGGGCCACAGAGGACCTGGGGAGAGCTGGGTGACCTTGGACAACTCCCAGGCCCTCTGAGCCTCAACTTCCTCCTCTGTAAAACGAGCTGATTAGATTTGACAACCTCTGAGGTCCCTTCCAGTCAGGGTCTGTGGAGAGAAGAAGAGAGAGAGAGGGAGAGAGAAAGGGAGAGGGAGAGAGAAATGGAGAGAGAGAGAGACAGAGACAGAGAGAGAGGAAAGAGAGAGAGGGTGGAGGTGGGGGGGGAGAGAGACACAGAGAGAGAGAGAAAGAGACAGAGAGAAACAGAGAGAGGGAGACAGAGACAGAGAGAGAGGAGAGAGAGAGGAGAGGGAGAGAGTGCACTTGGTCCTTGCCCTGGTGAGAGGGCTGCCCCTCCACCACTGCAAAGGGCTCCTTTCAACCCCAGCAAATATAGGCCAGTGACATGTATAGAATCTCCAAAGGAAAATCTCTGCAAATCCTCCGGGGGCTTAGCTGTGAGGCTGTGGAGGGTTCTAGGTGAGGAGGTCAGCTGATCCTCACAACAACCCTGAGAGATTTTACAAATGAGGCAGACAGGGGAGTGACTTGCCCAAGGTCACACAGCTAGTAAGTCTCTGAGGCCAGATCTGAACTCCAGTCTCCCTAACTCCAGGCCTGGTGCTCCATCCACTGGGCCACCTGGAGAAGGCAACATTATTTTGAAGGTATTGAGAAATCCATTCTCAATTTATCTAAAAGAGGGAAGGATACCAAAAGTTTGAAAGCAATCTCAGACCTTATTGTTACCAAAAATCAGGCCCTGCCTCCCTAACCACAGACCTACCGTCCCCTCCTCTATAAAATTTCTGTGAGGGTCATCAGCGCCCATCCTGAGGGCAGCCCTGACACCTGCGTAGCTTAAAGGAGGTGGGAGAAGGAGGCAGGCAGGCTTTTGTCAGTGTGATTCTATGGCAGTGATACAAGGGGGTGGAACGTGTGGAGGAGAAAGAGCTCGCCGTTTGGTGACTTTCAGAAAGTGTTTGACTCAGTGGAGGAAATGCTGCCCTGAAGATTCCTTGCCCACACAGTTTCCCCTGTGCGTATGTCAGAAATTACACAGAGGGCCCTGAAGGAGCACAGACGGGGTCCAGCTTGCCGGCCCTCTGTGGGATCCCCAGGGGTGTTGGCCGCTGACACAGAGAACGTCCCTGAGGAATCCACAGGGAAGAGGGAGTCCCGAGAGGTCCGGGATCCTTCACCTGGGCTCCATGGAGACAATTCAGGAGGTCTGTGAACCTGGATGGGAAAACAATTGCATCCTTATTTTCATTAACCTCTAGCTGCAATTTAGTGCTCCACTCAGTTACTTAAAAATATGACTCTGAGAAGGGGTCCACAGGCTATACCAGACTGACTGCTGAAGGTCTCTAGGACACAAAAAAAGGGTGGAGCACTCTGCTACAGATGGCCAGGGCCTCTAGATGCTTCAGTTTGCTGATTACATTTTTTTTAAAGGCAATTGGGGTCAAGTGACTTGCCCAGGGTCACACAGCTAGTACGTGTCAAGTATTTGGTCTAAGGACGGATTTGAACTCAGGTCTCACTGACTTCAGGGCATGTGCTCGATCCACTGTGCCACCTAGCTGCCCCTTGCTGGTTGCATTTTCCTGGTTGTATTAAGTCCTGCAACATTGCAGAGGCTCCAAAGGAGTTGTCCCCATCATTCAAAGGAGGTTGGCCTAACCACGCACTTGAGAAAAACCAAGCGGATGAAGACGGCCCATTGTCGCTCCAATGAGAGCTAGAGGAGACGGCATAGCTCAAGTCTGTGTGTATTTATCTCTCGGACAGGCACTGCCGGCCAAGAAATTGGCCCAGACCTGAAAAGCAGGTAAGTGGGGCCAAAGCACCTTGAAACGTGGGCCCGCAGTTTAGCACCAACGTTCTCTTGGCGGTGTGTTGGGTAGAGCGCATCCCCTTCCTCCATCCCAAGTCCTCCTCAGCGAGAACGCCTCGTCACACCTCGGCGTTGTTGCACCGGGGCAGGGCTTGGTGGCAGAAGCGCTCAGGGTCCCTGGGTGTCCATTCTTCCCCAGGACTAGAGAAGGTCACCAGCAAAGGGAAGTCGTCCCTGGCCATCATCACAGGCATCTCTGTGTTCCTGATCGTGGCCATGAGTGGCCTCTTCTTGTGGAGCAAGTGCCGACCTCACAAAAGTAGGTGCGAGTTTGTTTTGAAGAATTTCCTGGCTTCATCCTCGCAGCAAATGTGACTCATTATGCGCTCTCTCTCTCTCTCTCTCTCTCTCTCTCTCTCTCTCTCTCTCTCTCTCCCTCTCCCGGCTGCAGCCATCTGCCAGAAGCACACACGCAGGTAAGGACTCTGTCACGGCTGCCTTGGTCCCGAAGCAGGCGTCGAGGGTATTTCCCATTACACGAAATCACGCACGTGTCTGTTTCTTTTCTTTAGGCCAGAATCCGAATACGGGAAAGCACAAACGTTTTCAGGTGACGAGCTGCATGAGCCGCTCCAGATGGTTGGGGTTGCTCCAGGTCCCAGGGGCAGCCTCCCTTGTGCCCCAGCAAATGTCCCGGCTTCAGACGAGAGGGCGAAGGGGGCTGCTGGCAGCTCCCTTCTCTTGTCAGCCATCGAGAAGGCTCCACCATTCCCTGGCACTGTCTCTGTAGGTGACTGGGGGCCTCGGGAAGGGACGGAGGCTCCCTGAGTCTGCTAGAAGGGTCAAGCTGAAGGCTGTTGGCCATCTCTACTTGGAACGAGGAGCCCTTTGTGGAGGTTACAGAGGAGGAGCAGAGGGAGGTGGGAGGTCTCGGGCCGTGCAGCTTGGGACCTAGGTGCCCCCCCCACAACACACACACACACACACACACACACACACACACACACACATCTCTGAGGGGGATTCCCAGCTCTGAGGGCTTTTTGTATCTGAGTCCCACCTATGTGCAGGCCAGAGGACATTCACGAAGGGACAGCATCAGATCTCCTAAGATTTCTCGTCCAGCGGCACAGTAGTGATGTGGGGGCATTTTCAGATTCAGTTCAATCCAATTAGACCGATATTTATTAAGTGCCTACTGTGTACAAGGCATACAGAGGCAAAAATTAAGTAGCCCCTCCCTTCAGGAAGCTCACAGCCTACTGGGGTGAGTCAGCCTGCATGTATAGAGAGGATCCAGGAGGAGAGCCCTGGGCCCCTCTCTCCTGCTGCCTCCATCTGCATCGTCTGTCCCAGAGGCTCTGCTGGGGTGCTCTCCCTACCTCCAAGTCCTTATCCCTCTTTTCTCCAGGGGATCAGTCCCTGCTTGGGTCCTCCCTCCCCTCAACCTCTGCCTTCATACAAATAGAGCCTCATCAAGGGTTGACATCAGTGGGAACATGGCTCTGTAGTTCATCAGTGTCCCAAGACTTGTCTCCTCTCCACCCCAGGCACCCACAGGGATGGTCAGACCTTCAGTGCCACTCTCATGGCCATGGTCATGCCTGCAAAGGGCTTTGAACCTCCCGTCTCCTTTCCCTCTGCCTCAAGGCTTCTCACCTTAATCCTGGTGCTCTGCTCCAGCCCACCCCACCCCCCAGACAGGACCCTTGTCTTGCCAAACACCAAGCCCGAGTTCTTCCCACCGTCTTCTTCCTTCATCCCTAGGCTCCCAGATCACTACAAATGCGTCTTGCTTCATCTCGTGGGCAAACAACCCTTCCTCTTCCGCCCGGCCAAGGACTCACTGCTGCTGTGGCCTTGGCTCATCCTGCCCTTCCCTCCCTAATCCCCCACGTGGCCCTTCCTCTTCCTTTCAGGAGGTTCCTTCACCTCCCCTCACCTGCCCAGGCCTCGGCCTGCCTGACGTAACCCCTGACACCCTCATGAGCTCTTGTCCTTGCTGCCTCGATCTCTCACTGCCTCCCAAAGGCCCTGGCCTCCTCTTTGGCCTCCACCTCTGGACTCTGTTAAATGTAGAATCCCATGGCCTGCATTCCATTTGTGGCGTCTGACCCACTTCTGACCCCCACTCTGTCCTGGTTCTCCTCTTACTTGTCTGACCATGCTTTTTGGTCTCTATCACAGAGTCATACTCATCTCCCCAGCGATCTGCCCTGGGAGACTCTTAGTGACCTCATCAGCTATCACCGCTACATAAACAAGTCCCAAGTAATGTGAATATCCAGCCCTTACCTCGCTCCAGCTCCATGAACACCTGCCTTCTGGATAATTCCTAAGAATCTCATTTGCATCTCAGGCCTGCTGCCCTTTCTCCACAGTTCCAACTCATTCTTTCAGATCCTTTCCCCACTCTTCCCTCCATCCACGGCCAAACTCATCCACTGCAACGTGACCACCATCTCCTCTCCCCTGGACACACGGCCTCCTGACTGGCCTCCCTGCCTCCAGCCTCCCCTCTCTTCTTAGTTCTGGCTATTGCACCCCTGCCCAAAAAGCTTCAGTGGCTCCCGTACCCTTTAGGATAAAACACAAACGCCTTCGTCTGCTTTTTGAAGTTCTCCACTCCCTACCTCCAAGCTATTTTTCCAGATTTTCCCATGATTTTCTTTCAGTCGCTCGAGATCCCAGCCAAAATGTCCTGTTCCCTGAACTCCCACTTCCATGCCTTTGCACACGCAGTGCACCAGCTGTGGAATGCGTGCCCTCCTCACCTCTGCCTCGTGGAGTCCTTATTTTCTGTCAAAGCCGTAGATGCCACTGGCTGCTTAAAGTCTTTTCAGCCTCCGTGAGGCTGCCATCACCCATCCACGGGCCCCAATTTGCCCTTTCAGTCTTATTCCTCATCACTCTTCTCTCCATGTGACTTGCTTGCCCTCACCTACCGGGTGCCATCTCCCACCGCCGCGTCTTTGCACTGGCATCCACCACCCCTTGAATGCTCATGCTCCTCCCTCACCCTCTTGCGCCGCTGATACCTCCCCAACCCCCTTTGCCTTGCATTCATGTGTATTCCCTGATGCATAGGCAGCATCCCAGTAAGGGAGATAAGAGCGCCCATTTCTGCAGCCTATCCTCACCATGAGCCTCCTGGGTCGTTATTAGCTCCATTTTGTAGATAAAAAGATTACCAGTGGTCACACAGTTGGTCAGTGTCAGGGGTAGGATTTGAACCCAGGTCCTGATTCTAAGGCCAGTATTGACCACTGCTCCACTTGCCTGCTATCAAAAGGCAGGGACTGCACCAGGTACACAGGAGGCCTTTAATAATTGATTGAATCCCTGATCTTCCATAGTGAGTGCTCTCATCCTCACCCTTCCCCCTAATCATTTCCCTCTGTCCATAGTGTTTCCCCATAGAATAGAAGCTCCTTAAGGGCAGGGGCACTTAATCAGTGCTTGATGGATTGTCTTGGAAACTCTGACCTCTCTTTCAGGCCACGAAGATGCCCTGACTGACTTTGGGATCTATGAATTTGTTGCCTTTCCGGAGCCTTCCACCGCTCCCAGGGTGAGTGAGTGTGGGCGTGGCATGGCGGGGCGGGGGAAGGGGGGAGAGAGGTCAGACCTCCTTTACTCCTCCCTGACAATGAGTAGAGACTTGGAACTGGGCTCAAGCACAGGAGTCTGACACTTCTGAGGACATCCTGGAGACAGAGCCTCCAGCTGGTGGCAGGGCTCCCCGAGTCTGGGGCAGGCCAGGTCTGACCTCCCCAGACCCCAGAAGGCTCCCAGGTGCCACAGCCACCAGCACAGGAGCCAGCCCAGCCCAGCCCAGCACGAGGCCCCGAGCAGCGTCTGGCACGATTAGACTTTTGGCCTGGTCACGGCCTGCTGGGCTCCGCCTGCATGATGACGCCTGTGCCTGGCCCATCGTGATCGATTACTAAATTCAGGAATGCTCTATTGATCTATCTTCTAGACACCCAGCAGGCCCATTTGTGGCTCTGAGTGGGGCCCCAGGCAGGAGGTCTACGGCACAATATATGAAGTTATCCAGCACGTCCCTGGGCGGCAGCAGCAAGGCCATTCGGAGAAACTGGGAACCTAGGAGCCACGGTCAGGTCAAAAAAAGCGGCCACAGCCCACAGCCATCGCCTGCCCCAGAAACCCATTTCTAGTCAGGGGCATGTCCTAGCCGTGGCATTAGGTGGAGACCCAGGGAGAACAGCTGTGGTGCATTCAGGGCCTCAATTCTGGAGGCCATATACCCCACCCCAGACTTCAACACCCTGTCTCCATCCTCCTGAACAGACCAGACTCATCCCTCCCCCCAGACGGTCGTCTGTGTTGGGTGGAGACACAGCCACCACGCCTGACACTCTCCTAGCTTTGATGTTCAGTTGTGCCGAGTAATCCACGCCTGAAAATGCCAGGGGAGTGGGCTGCAGTTTTAGCATGGTGGGTGGGGACCCATCGCTGTAGGTGGGAAGGAGAAACTCCTTCATTGTCCCAAGGTCACAGATACCGTCCTGTATAAAAGCTTTAACCTGAGCCCATTCTAGGGGGGGGATTCTGAGGTAGATGGACGATACCACCTGGACCAGTTCCTGGACCCCGACCCCTAACCCAAGGCGGACGACAGCCTGCTCCTTCCGTGTCTAACGTCAAGGCTGCCTCATTCCCCAAAGTCCATCTCACCTACTCTTCTCTCTTCTTTTCTTTCTCTTCCCACCCCCAAGAAGCTGTTCCTGTTGCCTGAGAGAATACTGGAGTGACAACTCTGTGCCACTCCACTCATTACTTCGGGTGATTCACATGGAGAACCAGGGAAACATAGCCAGCAATTGTTAAGTCTTGTGCAAAAAACCAAGACTGACGTCTCAGGGCACAGCTGATGTTTTCATCACCCTGGCCAATTAAAAGTCATGGTTTCCAAAGAGAAAGTCAAGAAGGTTTCTAATACTGCGATTTGCATTTGTGACCCTCAATTTAAAACTTAGAAATGATAGCTCTGGCCAGGAATAGGAAATGCCTAAAAAGGGCTGGTATAAATAGATTTACCTAGAGTCTTGCACATCTGATCTGGCTTCAGGGCTTTGCAATGAAGACTGAAGGAATTATGCTTGTCCGCACACACACACCAAAGGAAACCTGTTTCTCCTTGCTTCCTTTGAATTCCTTCATGGGAGCCTGAAGCCTTTCCCTCTGGGCACAAGGAAATTCTGTTTACCTTTTCTGTTGTGTTGTTTTAAATGTTTGATTTGTCTTGATTGACACCACACCAATTGTGTCTTTATTGGGAATACCGTAAGAAGGAGGCAACCGAAGGGGAAACATCCCCAGAGAAGAGATCAAGACAGATTTAAAAGTGATTTTCTTTTTTTTTTGTCAAAAGCTCTGTCTCTGGCTGGGGGCTTGGAGCTAAGAAAAGAAAAAGAAAAAAGAAAATGATCTATCTTTGATACCTCTTCCCAGAGTGGAGAAAGAAAATTTTTTACTGGGAAATCCCTCTGGAAAATTAATCAGGAGAAGGGTAAGGGGGCAAATAGGAGTTCCTGGACAGCTGTGATCACCACATCATCTCTTTTATACTGCTTCCTACTCATGAGAAGAAATCTAGGAATCTGAGGAGAGCTTTGTTAAGGAAGATTAATGAAGGGAGAAGCAAAATAACATTTTCATGGCAGTAGACTGCAGACCACACAGGCAGAAAGAGGAAATAGATGAGGAGAGAAAACATCACAAATGCAGTGTGGAGTGATTGTGGTGACAAGATGCATCTATTACCCAGGCCTAGTGTCAGAGATCGACCGTCTCCTTTTGTAGATGAGGAAGCAGAAGCCGTAGCAGGCATAGCCAGGATTTGAAGCAAGGCGCTTTCATTCTCAGGACTTATGAGTGTGCAGAGCTTCTCTCTGCCAAAAGCACGATGGCCAGAACATCCATGATTTACCCTATTGGAAAGGTCACCCTTTCAGAAGACAGACGATAGATAGGCCGATGGACCAGGTACCGAGCATTTCCTATATGCCAAGCGCTCAGGATGCACATACAAGCGAGACGGTTTCTGTCCTGTAGGCCAGTGGTGACAAACTCCAAGCCAAATAATTCTATAGGCCACTATAGAACTGACTTAGAAAACCACCAATTAACATGATCTCTGTTGAATTGTATTTTTCTTTATTCTGTTAGACATTTTCCCTCGACATTTTAATCTGGAGTTTGAGGGGCCTGTGAGCTATGGGTTTGACATGAGCTGACATCTCTGCACGGGAGAAGCCGCATGACGGAAGCCAGGAAGGGGAAGGAGGGTGTGAGACCGTGCACACAGCCCCTCGGTTTGGACCCGGTGGCTGGGAAGCAGAGGATGTAAAGAAACCTCGGCTATCACGTTCCCAGGGTGGAGTCCGAGTTTCTTGCATGGAAGAGATGGGGATGCAGGCTGGAGTGGAAGCTGAGGAAAAAAACAGGGGGTTGTCTCTGCCAAGGCGCTGGAATGGAAAAGATGGGACCCTTGGCAAGAAGTGACCAGTCCATCTTAGAATTAATGGTGGAGAAAAGGAAAGCTGGGCACAGTGGGACATAACCCTGGCTATTGGGAGAGATGTGTTCAAAGTTGACTCTTCTAGATAGAAAGGAAATATAGGGTGCCAAGGCTTAAGATTTCACAAGAGAAGTGGTCATATATGGGATAGACAGCTTTCAAGAATACATTCTTTTGGGGCAGCTGGGTGGTGCAGTAGATAGAGCACCGTCCCTGAAGTCAAGAAGACCTGAGTTCAAATCCAGCCTCAGACCAAACACTTGACACTTACTAGCTGGGTGACCTTGGGCAAGTCACTTAACCCCAACTGCTTTTAAAAAACAAACAAACAAGACTACATTTTTTTTTTTTTTGGCTAGGCAATAGGGTTAAGTGAGTTGCCCAGGGTCACACAGCTAGTAAGTGTCAAGTGCTTGAGGCCAGATTTGAACTCAGGTCCTCCTGACTCCAGGGCCGGTGCTCTATCCACTGTGCCACCTAGCTGCCCCAAGAATCCCTTCTAAAGATACACAGACATAATTCTAATGAGGAAGAAAAGAGTCACTCTCAAAAGAGATTGATGTGGCTGCACAGAGAGCTCACCAAACGACTTAGAGAAGGTGGAAGGGAGGTCAGGTCACTGAGGATGAATGCCCAAGGGCCATGGACAAACTCACTGACGCATGCTGAGATGACCAGGGCGGCTTTCTGACTCATGGGGGATGCTCAGCTGGAAGCTCAGGGGATGGAGAGAAGGCGGAATAACACAGCACTCTGCTCCTGCTTCCTCTTCTAAGGAGGTGACCATGATTCTAAGGGTAGACCAGCAATGGCCCACATGGCCCTGAGAGCAGAGATCAATGTGGAAAAAGTGGCCGTATTCAGCTGAACTACCTCATCAGGTGCTCCACACACTGGCAGAGAGATGCTGTCCCATAACAATCTGTGATGGATGTGACTGCAGGGCCAAGTAAACAGGAACCTTTAACAACTGTGGAAAACTGGAGGGATCCCTCAGGAGCCAGCCCTGAGAGGAAGGCTCAAACCTTCTTTCCAGTTTCCGTAGTAGACTCACATGATCACAGGGAATTTGACTCCTGTCAAATTCTAGAATTAATTGTTAAAGGAATGGTTTGGAAACATTTAGAAAGCCAGTGATTGCTAAGAAGAAGTTATGCTGGACAGACCTCATTTCTCATCTTTTTTTTTTTTTTTTGCTTTTTGGTGAGGCAGTCAGGGTTAAGTGACTTGCCCAGGTTCACACAGCTAGTAAGTGTCAAGTGTCTGCAGCCAGATTTGAACTCAGGTCCTCCTGATTCCAAGGCCAGAGCTCTAACTACTGTGCCACCTAGCTGCCCCATTTCTTCTTTTGACATATTACCAAGACTTGAAGATCATGGAAATGCTGTGTAACACCTGTCTCACAAAGCCCAACAGAGGCTAGAGTTACTGGTACAGTAGCTTTAAGAACCAGATGGAATGTTGAGGGTTTAGCAATTAGAGCTTAGTAGTTTTTGAGAAAACTGGGGAGAAAGAGTTAGGGAGATGTTTTCAATAAAGTAATCCACCAAGAAAGCTAGACCTTGTCCTCAAAGAGCTTACAATCTAACGGGGGAAGACAATGCATAAAAAGAAAAATGAAAAGGGAGAGGGGGAGGAGGTACCTGGTGTGGGGCGTGAAAGAGAAATCCAAAGGAGGCAGTGGGAAATGAAGAGAGGGCTGGCCTGGGCCCCCTCCATAAACGGACATTTGGGAGTTCATGGCTCCGCTCTCCAGATCAGAGGGGCAGAAGGTAGTGATGAGGTGAAGGGACCAAAGATAAGGGGATCTTGCAGGATGATGAGATTTCCCAATGAAGGAGAAGTCCGAAAGTGTGTAGAGTGTTGGTTGTGGTCCTTTGTGCTTGAAGAAGACCAAAATGACATCACTAAATCGGGGTCAGGGTCCAGTGTGCCCGACTGTGGCTGATCAGTCCAATAGGAGCTCAGAAGGCTCTACCACAGGTCGGGCACAAATGGTCCACGTGAACATTTGGAATGGAGATGGCTCTAAATGGGCTTTTCTCACATTTGTTTTGAGCTATTGCAATTCTGCCTCGCTCACAGAGCACAGCACCTTCTCTGATGAGGACACGCCATGCCGAGAGGTCCTGTGTCAGTGTCTCCCAATCGATTCCAAAGTTCTTCAGAAAGACCTTGAGAGTGTCCTTGTATTGCGTCTTCTGACCCCCATGTGAACACTTGCCTTCTGTGAGCTCTCCATAAAATAGTCTTTTAGGCAAGGGTACATTTTACATTCAAACAATGTGGCCCGCCCATCACAGTGGGGCTCTCTGCAGTAGAGTTTGAATGCCTGGAAGTTTAGCTCCAGAAAGGGCCTCAGAGTCTGGCACCTTCTCCTGCCAGGTGATCTTCAGAGCCTTCCTAAGACAATTCAGATGGAAGCGATGCCGTTTCCTGGCATGGCGCTGCTAGACTGCCCAGGGTTTCACAGGCATTCAACAAGGAGGTCAGCACATGGCTCTGTAGACCTCCGGTTGAGTAGGCATCTTGTTACCACTTCTCTCTCACACTTTCCTTTGGAGCCTCCCAAACACTGAGCCAGCTCTGGCAATGCGTGGGTCAATTTCATTATCAGTGTGGACATCCCTGAAAAACATATTGCCAAGGTAAGGGGACTTATCTACAACATTTAAAACATCTCCATTTGTTATAGAGTGTAGCCAGGTAGGAAATGAGGAGGTGAGGGGTTAGATGGTTTAAGAGATGTCAAGAAGACAGAGAGAAAAAGGATGAGGAGATCAGATGTGACTCCAGTCCCAGTACTCAGTTCGTTACAGTGAGGACTCTGGCTATGATCCTTCCAACAACCAGAAATCTTGTAGATAACTATTTGTGTCCATTATTATTGGCAGTTTTGTTGATAAATTGCATAGCTGGTAACCTTAATATTGATTTAATCCTAGGCAATCAGTAGTTTGGAGAATTATAAAGATATGAAACAGGTTTTAATAGGGTTGGGGCTCTGAGCTTAATTGATTAATCAATGAGGGAGATGCTGCAATTTAGCAATTAATGAGGAAATATCCAATCATACCTCTGTATGAGTTTCTATGAACTCGGGATGTTGAGAATGAATATGGTAATAAGTCGAATCAAAAGCAAATTCAGTTGGGAGGACCCACAAAAACTTGATAGAGGTACGTGAGTAGATGTCACCAAGGGATCATCTCTCACCCTGTTCTTGTGGACACAGAGAGACATGAGGTACTCCAGGTAAGGAGCCTCCTCTCCCCCAAATCTAATCTCATCGCGTTTGTCCCTGCAGCATCTCCCACCTCCTTCCTCTTCTCTCGGCTCCCCTAAACTGTGACAAGCTCTAATCCTCGCTCACCTGGATGACGGCTGTAGCTTGCTAGCTTGTCTTCCTGCCTCCAGCCTTCCTCCTCTCTACTCTATCCTCTGTACAGCAGCCAAACTGATATTGCTAAAGCAGATGTCTGACCCTATCATTCCCTTCCGTGGCTCCCTGCTGAACCGAGGATCCAATACCCTTTCCAACCTTATTTTACAGGACTCCCTTCATAAACTGGTCTGCTCAAAGTCTGAGCCCTAAGAATCACCACAAATGCGTTGCTATCTGCCTGGAAGGAAGTTTCTCCTGGGATTTCCCAGTGATTTGTGTGGACCTTGCATAAAGAAGCCCTTAACCTGGAGGTGAAGCAGGAACTGCTGTAAGCCTCAGGTGGGGTGACACAAAGCTACAAGCACACCATGAGAGTTTTTGTATGCTTCATTTAAAATTTTGTTTCCAAGTAGCAAAAATCTATTTTTATCTCCATACCCTTCCCCCAAATAAGAAAAGTCAAGAATATGATTTCCACATTGACCATGTGTCTCACTGTTTGCCGTTCTCTCATAAATAAGGCCAGCTGACTGAGCTGACTGAGCAGGAGTTAACTGAGGCAGGATCTGACTCAGCGGGGGACCAGACCTGGACAAGACCCTGTGTCCTGCCCTTGGTGTGACCATGGGCTTTGTGGCAGCCACTCAAAGTGGCCAGGGATCCCCGTGGGCAAAGGGGCCCATGTTCCCTCAGGAGTGATATGCCTCACTATATCGTCTCCTCAGTAATTATCTCTTTGTAAAAAAGGGGATGGATAATGACTGCCAATACATGAACATACCAGAATGGGGGCTCCAGCCAACTGTATCAGGACACCCCTAGAACCAGGGGAAATGCAGCCATCTCCCAGGGAGGCACCCAACCTGGTGGTGGAAGTGGGAGTTGGGAAAAGGACCCCAGAGGCCAGAAGGCAACATCCACAAAGGGGAAGGGGCTGCACGAGCAGACAAAGCCACCCAGGGGTAGCTGGAAATCAAAGCTAGCTTCTCCTACTTTCTAGCTGAGGGAACACCTCACCTCCTTTGTGATGCAGCCAGCAGGATCCCAGGGAGGGCTTATCGTTGCTTTTACCAATGGGGCTTTTATCCTTCAGTGGGGTGTCCCGGGTGTTGGTGTTGCTTTCAAGTCCTTTCTCTGGGATATACTGGATATACAGCTTCAATGTACATTTCTCTATTAGTGGCTTTGAGCCTCTTTTTCCATATGGCTATTGATAGCTTAGATTTCTTCCTTTAAACACTTTCTGCCCATGTCCTCTGACCACTTATCCCCTGGTCTTGGGGTGTAGGGTGGGTTCAAGGAAGATGAACACTTCTGGTGTGAGGGCTGCTGAGCTCTTTTCAGGGTTGCTTTCCACGTTTGGTGTTCATCTGATCCACCCAACTCTCATCTGTGGCTCCAAGAAGCTGGAGTATTAGAGGTGGCCACACCCCAGTAAACTCCTTCGGCAGACGGGCTGAACCACGTTGAGGGTAACCGAGTGGTCTCAGACCCTTTCGTGAGTTGGGGGGTGTCTACACCAAGCACGTGAAGACTTCTCCTGGCAGACTGGGCGGATGAGAATGGTTGGTTCCATCGGCCATGAAGGCGTCTGAAGCAGGAGCTGTGGGGCGCTTAGAGCTTGGTCAGACAAGAAGATGCCAAGGTCATCCACTGCATCCCGGGCCATCCCCAGTCATCTTGGCTCCATCCTGCCATGGGATCTGATGATTCCGGAGGATCTGATGATTCTGGAGGAAAAAGTGAGTCCGACGACTTTGGGCAACTCTGCCTCACTTAAATCCAGTTTACACATGAATCACAAGACGTCACCCATACCATTTCAGCATATGTACCTATCTCAGAGTCCTGTGGTGACAGACGAGTGATGAAGCAGCAGATGCGGACACAGTGGGAGCTGTAGTCACAACCCTGCACACAGGTGGCCCAGGCCCAGGGTCATCTCCTCATTGGAAGCAGCAGTGGGATTCTGCAGCCCCCGGGTGTCTGAGCAGCCTTTTAAGGACCACACTGTTCACCTCCTGGTGTGAGGAAGGGGCTAGAAAAGGTAACCTAAAAATTGTCTGCTTACTTAACCCTGGCCTGTTTACCATGGCAGGCGGGGATCGCACCCTGTGGTTGAAACAAAAAAAAAATGTAGGAAAACTTCCACAAAGATGATTCCACTTACCATCGGTGCACAGAATGTGGGCACACTTACAGACAACACAAAACCGATAGGCCTGGGAGATAAACAGCTCTTGTTGTGAGAGAACTCGGCATCCCTGAGTGAAACAAGGCCGGCCAATAAGGCCAGCTCACTGAAGTTGGGGATGGATCCACGCCTTTCTGGAGTGGCCACAGTGAAGGGGAGCGCAGGGAAGCTGGTGTAGGTTTTGCAATCGAAACTAATCTAGTCAACAAGCTCGTATGCCTACCAAGAGGAGTGAATGACAGGCTCATGACAACGTGATTGCCACTTGCAGGAAAACGTCATGCCACCATCATCAGTGTCTATGCTCCTACCATGACGAACCCTGATGAGGTCAAAGAAAAATTTTATGAAGACCTGGAGACCCTTATCATCCATGCACCAAAAGAGATGAAGCTTACAATTCTGGGTGACTTTAACGATAGAGTAGGCTCAGACCACCAGACATGGCATGGAGTCCCAGGGAGGAATGGAGTTGGAAACAGCAACAGCAATGGTCACTTACTACTGAAGACTTATGTGTCTCATGACCTTCTCATCACCAACACTGTCTTCTGTTCACCTAAATGCAATAAAACTTTGTGTATGCACTCTGGAAGCAAACATTGGCATTTAATAGACTATGTGATTGTAATGAGAAGAGACAGACGGGATGCAAGAGTGACAGAAGCAACATGTGGTGTAAAGTGCTGGACTGATCATAGACTTATCCTCTCCCGAGCTAAATATTCACATTCAACAAAAGCGGTGGCCCCAAGGCAGGATGACTACCAGAATAATTAATGTCAACAGATTAGAGTGCTTCTCTGAGCAGAAACAGTTGGCTGCTAGCTTGGAGGGAAGGTTGAGCCAACACACAGTTGGCAACAATGGAGCGGAAAGGGGGTGGGCAGCTTTCAGAGATTTGGTGTACAGCACCATATTGGCTCATCTGGGTCAGAACACCCACAAACATCGAGACCCGTATTACGAAGATGATGGGAAAAATCAGAAGCTGCTAAATGTAAAACGAGAACTCCTCAAGGTTTACCAGCAGGATAGTTCATCCATCTCTAAGAATTCACCATTTAATTCCATCAAAAGTAAAGTACAAGTGAAGCTTAGAGAGATGCAGGATTCTTGGTTCAGTAAGAAGGCAGTTGAAATTCAGTTTTACACTGATAGTAGCAATGCAAAGTGCTTTTATGATGCCTTAAAGGCTACTCATGGGCCAAAGACATATGGTGCATCTCAGCTACTCAGCGCTGATGGAGCCACATTGATCAGTGATAAGGACCAGATCCTAGAGAGATGGACTGAACACTTCCATGGTGTTCTCAACAGACCATCATCAATCAGCGCCGAGGCCATTGACCAGTTACCTCAGGTTGAAGTCGGTCCCTCCCTAGCTGAAGTTCCAACTGAAGAAAAGGTTTTGAATTACATTAGGCTCCTCTTGTGGAGAAAAGCTCCTGGTGCTGATTCTATTCCAGCTGAGATCTACAAGGCAGGGGTCCCCTGCTCATACGAAAGCTGATGGACACTTTTCAAGTTATATGGCAAGAGGAGTTTATCCCACAGGAGTTCAAGGATGCCTCCGTTGTCCATCTCTTTAAAGATAAAGGGAAATAGATTGTCCTGTGACCATCACGGGGGGGATCTCTCTCTTAGTCATTGCTGGCAAGATTCTTGCTAGAGTCCTCCTCAGTAGGCTGATCCTTCTCCTGCAAAATGGTCATCTACCTAAGAGTCAGTGTGGCTTCAGAAAGGGCCAAGGAACAGTTGATATGGTGTTTGCTGCCCGATAACTCCAGGAGAAATGCCAAGAGCAGAACAGAGGCCTGTAATCAACACATGTAGATCTGACCGAGGCCTTTGAGGGCTTATGGAAAATTATATCAAAATTTGGTGGCCTGGAGAAGTTTAAAAGCATTATATGTCAATTTCGTGATGGCATTCTTGCCCAAGTTCTAGGTAAGGAACGATATTCTCACACTTTCCCAGTCACCAGTGGAGTGAAAAAAGGCTGTGTGCTTGCTCCCATGCTTTTTAGCATGATGTTTTCAGCCATGTTGTCAGATGCCTTCAATGAGGATGAACACAGTATCAAGGTCAGCTGCCTCACTGATGGTAAGTTCTTCAACTTGAAAAGGCTACAAGCCAAGACTAAAGTGAAGGGAGTGTTGGTGCATGATTTTCTGTTTGCAGATGGTTGTGCACTTAATGCAACCTCTGAAGCTGAGATGCAACAAAGTATAGATCGATTCTCTGCTGCTTGCACTAATTTTGGCCTAATATTTAACACCAAGAAAACACAGGTGTTCCATCAGCCAGCACCACACCATCTATACATAACCATCAGTCACAGCAAATGGAGAAATATTGAATGCTGTGGGTAAGTTCACTTACCTTGGCAGTATATTTTCTAGGAACGAACACTTTGATAATGAGATTGACCCATGCATTGCCAGAGCCAGCTCAGTGTTTGGGAGGCTCCAAAGGAAAGTGTAGGAGAGAAGAGGTATTAGACTGACTACCAGACTGAAGGTCTACAGAGCCATTGTGCTGACCTCCCCGTTGTATGCCTGTGAACCCTAGGCAGTCTAGCAGGGCCATGCCAGGAAACGGCATCGCTTCCGTCTGAATTGTTTTAGGAAGGCTCTGAAGATCACCTGGCAGGAGAAGGTGCCAGACTCTAAGGTCCTTTCTGGAGCTAAACCACCAGGCATTCAAACTCTACTGCAGAGAGCAACACTCCAATGGGCTGGCCATGTTCAAATGCCAAATGTATGCTTTCCAAAAGGACTTATTTTACGGACAACTCACCCAAGCCAGGTGCTCATACACAGGTCAGAAACAATACAAAGACACTCTCAAAGTTTCTCTTAAGGACTCTGGAATTCATCGTGTGACATGGGAGACGCCGGCACGAGACCGCCGAGCATGGCATGCCCTCATCAGAGAAGGCAAGGTACTTTGTGAACAAAACAGAATTGTAGTTCAAAACAAAGGTGAGACGTGCGACTTAAGAGACTCTACTAGTACCTGACCTGTGGTAGAGCCTTCCAAGTTTGTACTGGTCTGATCAGCCACAGTTGGACTCTAACATGGCGATATCACTTTGGTCCTCTTCGAAGATGAAGGACACCAAACCCACCTGTGCCGGCCGTGCCGTGCACTCTCCTCCTATAAGGAGCAGGCTGCCAAGGTCATACTTACCAGTCTTCGGTGCCCACCCGGATAAACACAGAGACGAGCCGATCAGGAGGTGCAAACACTCGAGCTTTATTCAGAGGCCATCACAGCAAGGCCAAGCAGGAAGGCCAGAGCAAGAGAGCAGGAGCAAAAGAGAGCGAGCTCCGATCCCTACCGTTCCTTAAGTACCTCCTTAGCCCCTCCTCCTCAGCCCGCCTACTAGATTGTAGGATCAGATAGCGGAAGGGGATGTCTGGGTTTAGCGCACCAAGGGAGAGGAAGTGACGCAGGAGGCTAGGACCGGATACCGGAAGGAGGCGTCTGGGGTCAGTGCTACACAAAGGGAAAGTACGTGACCCAGGAAGTCAGGTTTGGACACAGGAAGGAGGCATCTGGGGTTAGCGTTGTACCTAGGGAGGGGGCTAGACAAAGGGAGCTCATTCTCTGCCGTCCCACTCCCACGTGGCACAGCCCCCTGCCTCAGGAGCACGTGCTCTGGCTACTTCCTTGTATCCTGTTCCTTCCCTAGCCTATCACAGCTCCACATAGCACAGCCCACTGCCTCAGGAGCGTGAGCTCCGGTTATTTCTCCGTATCCAGCTCCCATCCCAGTTCACCAAAACTCCGCCTAGCACAGCCCCTGCCTCGGGAGCGTGAGCTCCAGTTACTTCCTAATATCTTGTTCCTACCCCATCTTGCCACAACCTCCACTTGGCAGTAGCCAACATCAGACAATCCCTCACACCCACCCACCCCCTGGTCTTGTCCAATGAATCTGAATCACTTAGACTTTGAATATGATGCCTTGGTCAGAGACTTGCTGCAAACACTCTGTTCTCCATTTGCCCATTTTTCTTATTTTAAGTTAGATGTGTGTGCAAAAACCAATTTTATGGAATCAAAACCATGCATTTTATCTCATGACCCTGTCACCTAGCCAATCCTCGGCCCCCACCCACAGACCTCCCAAGTTTTCTTCGTCTTTCCACTGTTTGATGATGTGACCTCTTACGTTTCAGTGACATAGCCATCCGAAGGTTCTCTTCATCACGCGATGTGAAGCCCTGGTCTAAAGCTAATTTCTACTGTATCGGCGTCCAGTTCTCCAGTTTTGTCACATGTGAAAGGATGAGTCCTTCCAGTACTAGGGATCTTTCGGGCTCAGACGCTTTGTGTGTCCTATAGCTGAACTGCTCCGCTCATCAACCTCTCTCTCAGCACCAAATTGACTTAATCATGACTAATTTGTACTAGCTTGACTTCCGGTACCAAAAGACCAGTTCGGTGGTAGAGTAGATACACATTCAACATGGAGTAAGACTTACATTCAAATACCGCCTCAAGCACATTAGCAGCTGTGTGACCCCGGGCAGATCACTTATCCTCCATGTGCCTCCGTTTTCAACTGGAAAATGGGGATAATAGCACCTCCCTTCAGGGTTGTTGTGAGACTCAAATAAGGTCATTTATAATGCCCTTAGCATGGTATCTAGAACACCGCAAATGCTATGTAAATGTGAGCTATTATGAACTTTTTTCAGCCCTCTCAAGTTTTGCTCCCTTGTTCCTCCATGTGAATTTCCTTTTTTTCTTGATAAAATATTCATTTAGTAGTTTGACCTGCCTAACACAAAACAATCGATTTAGTAGTTCTGTCATATAGACTTGGTCGACCCTGTTTATCTGGTATGTACATAGTTATTTCGGTCGCTTCTCTCAAGAGTAGGACCTGTCTTTGGACTTCATTTTCCTGCGTCCTCAGCACTTCGCCCAGTGCCTGGCCCATTCCCCCAAAATTAACCAAAGCCCTCTCCTCCTACGCCTCCCACGGGCACCCCTTTTCCTCCCCCCACCACTCTCTCTTCATGCTGGGCTCAGATAAAAGTTGGACCTGCTCCTTGCCAAGCACGGTTAACTCCTCAGAACGCACCCGTGGGTCCTTCCCTCCTCTTCTCCACCAACTTGCCTCCACTTAGATGTTTCCTTGCCTCCTGTGAACATGCCCATCACCCTGCTTTTTGAAAACAAGCCCAAATAGTACCTGCTGACCAGGTGTGGTGTGAGTCTTTCTCACCTCTTGTCACAAGCTCCTCCTGAACGGCTGCAGAGAAGGCTGGGCTGAACTAATTTTTACAATGTGCACAAATGACCAGCTCCGGGGTACACTCAAGAAAATAAACTGACTAGAAATAAACCGGAGGCAAGATTTTCTTGTCGACGCATGGAGCACACAATAAAAACCAGTTCAGAAGATGCAGAGTGGGACCATTTTTTCAAGTTTATTTAAAAAGCATAGAAACCCTGACAAATGCACTCATGCTATAAGGCAAGAGAGACCATCTATCCCCGTCCAGGGGACAGGCTGCAGTGCCACCAATCCCCTCAGGGCAGCCTCCACTGCATGGCAACAAGACCACTCGGCCCCTGGGCCCGATGGCTTTGCCACGGTCCCGTCAGAGACACGGAGGCCGGGGGCTTCTTGCTGATCTCTCTGGGAGACGTTTGTCTCTGAGCGAAGCTTATATGAGCACACGTACACACTCACACACACAACAAGATCTTGTTATTTAAATGTTGACACAGGGACAGACACTTCCTTTGCAAAAAGACACTGCGTGCTTTGTCTTGCTACGACAGTAAGAAGGGAGGCCCGCTGCCTCTGGCGCTTCTGAGCAGCCACTGACCATGTGAGGCAGAAAGTGAGCAGAGCCAAATGTCCTAGTGAACAGCAATGCCCTGGACTCGTGGGCCTAAAAACACAGACACGACTCTGTGCAGGGAAAAGAAGTGGGGAGGGACTTCCCTGGCGGGGTCTAAGCGAGGGCGGGAACGCTGCCTTCATGGTCCGTGTGGCCAGGCAGGAAAATACTAAGGGTTTTCCCGAGCACCTCTGACCCAAGGACCTGACGGGGCAGCCGCAAGCCTCTGCTAAGGAGTCTTACGTGGCTTCGGCTCCCGTATCCTGTGGTCAAGCAGGGACGATAGAGAAGGAAGGGCAAAAGTAGCCAGAGAAGTTCTCTCTGAGGTCTAGTTAAGCACACAGAGGGGCACCATTAATATAGCAGGAAAGGAAACACATTTGCAAAATGTTCGGAAAACATTTATCATAGTTAAACTAAAATGTGTACATCCCACTCTCAAAACAGCAAGTTGCTGGTGTGATAATTTAATTCCTGGTGCCTGGGGGTAAACTGAGCCATTTCACTCTGTGATATCTGAGGTGAGATAGATTCAAGTGGGTAATTTCCCCACTTCTCAAACTATCCTATCAATTTTGAAACCATGCAAAGCGTCTGTGTCCGTGTTGTTCCCTGCGCGCTGAGGCCCAAATGGTGAGCCCCGCGGCATGCCAATAGGCGGAACAAACCCACAGACACAGAACTGGACCTGCAGGCTTCCCCTCCCCCCACCTTACTACCAGGGAATGAAATATTTGGTCATGAAAAGGCCCAAGGGCATCGCAACAAGTCTCAAAGGGGAAAAATGAAATCTGCCTTGGGTGGGGATCACCTCTCCTTCGTGTCTGCATGGAAGCAGTACAGATTTTTAAAACCAGGACCCCGTCCCAGTGGAGAAAGAAGACAACAGACCTAGCCTTCTCCACCAGAAACCCAGGAATACACACATGGGTACAAACATGCATACATGCATGCACCAAGTTTAAAACTATAATGGGACAAAAGCCAACACGTGTATTTTCAGCATGTAATACTACACTAGGCAAAGGAGCTCAAGAATGATCCCAGATTTCACTTTTGTGAATAGTTTGGCCCAAAAGATACAATGAAAATGGCAAAGGGGAGAATATCCAAAAACGGCTTCTGTAATTGATGGGGAAGCCCTGGGGCACATGGCGAAGGCCCACACCTCGTCCTGACACCCTCAGAGACAGGGCCAGACCCTGCCTGTGGCCTTCCTAGCCCCTCGACACTGACCGCCAAGCTCTTACCACTAGGAAGACATTCCTGCTTTCTGCTGAGTTACTTCTCTCTGGTGTCTAGGCCAAGAAGTCAACATTGTTTTGTTTTGTTTTTTAAAGAAGGGAGTAAAAAGACAAAGGAAAACAGGGGGAAAAAAAAGCTGACATGAGCAGAGCTTCCCCACAAAAAGGAAACGAGGGTGCTGGGGAGGGGAGCACCTCCACGGGTCCTGAAGTCGACAAGCTCCAATGACCATGCGGCACTGGGACCCATCTGGGCGTGCCACATCTCCACCCACGCCTCACACGCCCCACACACACTCAGACACAGAAGTGGGCCTGACCCACAAGCTGGTGGCGTTTCCAGCCTCACTTGTCCCCGCAGACTTCCAGGTATCTTGCTCCCCTGCCCCGGGCCTCCCCAAGTCACCGGAGGGTACAAGCAGGGACAAATAAACGGGCACAGGGCGGGATACATTCATTTCCAAACCGGACACAGTGTCACGGAGGGTGAGGTGGCTTCCAGGACCAGCCGAGGGGGAGTAGCCCCTCAGCGGTCCACGTCCACTCCACACCCTCCGGAGAAACTCATGGTAAGGGCAGTGACGAGAAGCTAGGGCACCTCTCAGGCAGCGCATCACAGAGATCACTTCACGTTTTCAATATGAAACATTTGTAAGCGGTGAAGTCCAATCCCAACAATCCCAACGCCCCTCAGGAGGGTGAAGTGAGGCTTCAATCCGTCCTGAGGCAAGGCCAGCACGTTCCTGGTTTACTTCAGAATGATATGGATGCCTTCACCGTTTTCCGCTAGGGGACAGAAAAGACAAGTTAGACCAGATGGCAGCCCGCGGCCAGAGTGCGACCAGGGGGCTCTGCTCAACATGTGAGGGGAAGGCTTGCCAAGCCCCTGTCTGGCCCCCTTCCTCTTCCAGTCCTGCAGCCTCTCCCACTCCCCACCAGATCCAGGACAGAAAAGGCCCTGACAGGCTTCTGTGGAAAAGCCTCGGCTGTGACTGTGGGGTGGTGGGAGGAGAAGTCCCGAGACATCTGGCAGCGTCACCAGGAACGTCGGGGCAGGGGGCAGAGCTGTACAAGGTCCCAATGGGATGAGTCAGCTTTACCTCTCCACATCAGGGCTGGGTAAGAAGGCCCCACAAGATCTCTGGCCCCCTCTCCTCGAGAATTAGATCAAGTGCCGCCCATCAAACATGCTGAAAACCCTCGGTCAGCAGCACCTGGCGTTCACAGGCCTGGACCCCAAAGGCCCAGGAAGGAGCCACTAAGGCTTCCCTCTGGGGGAGCATCAGGAAAACACAGAGTGCCGACCCCACCCACAGATGAATGAGCCCCAACACCCAGACTGCTGCGCCTCACGCACTCTCCCAAGCACACAAAATACCTTTTACAGTGGCGAACAAGAAACAACTCTCATCTTGAAAGTTCTGAACCACCTAGAAAGACGAAGCAAAGGTAAGGCAGCACAATGAGTCCTAATCTCCCTCCCCTGACCAACAAGAAAGAACGCGGTCAGTCCTGGGGACGAGAGAGGCCGCTTTTCATCATCTAGGCTGTCCCTATGAAGGATGACAGCCGGGGCCGGGCCTCTGCCCTTGAGACCCTCCAGTCAAGGAAAGGGGAACACTTGGACGAACGACTGTCCAGGGATCCCTCCGACCCTAATCCCCGTCCCCACGCCGAGAGCATGGAAGGAACGGCCTGAGATGGAAGTACGTGGACCCAGCCACTGGGTGGTTCGGGTCTCTGAGGTCTCGGATGTCCAAATGCTTTCTCGTCCTGCCCGCTCCAACACAGAGCTGCTGGTCCTAGCTCTACGTCACAGAGGAAGTTGGACATGGTATACAGTTCAGACTAGCGGGGTGATGACAAGTCCCCCCTGAGCAAACAGGCTCTGAAAAAAAGGGTGAGCCACACCGCTTCTGCAGCCAATGGGTGGCCACTAACACCGCCAGGCCAGGCCAGGCCAGGCCAGGCCAGCTCCCTTACCTGGTCACTAAGGAGAACGTGAATCCCGGTGGGACCCTGTCTGTAAACCTGGTTAATCTGGTGCAAGGGAACATTGAACGCCGAAGCCAATTTCCGAGTGACTTCTGAGGCTGCCATCTCTTCCAGGTAGATTGCGTGATAAACTGAAAGAATGAGTAACACCAAGAAGTGGTCGCTGGGAGAACTAGAAGACCATCAGGGCTGTGAGCAGCAGCAGGTGGGCCTGTGGGGACGGGGGGCCTCAGACAGACTGCGCCCCTCCCTCAGGGCTGCTGGGCTTCCTTCCCCTGCTTCAGTCCCTTCTGACACAAGGGCTCCTTGTCCAGGGCCCTTCTGGGGGCCGTGCCTTGGGGATTCTTCACACAGAACAAGATGTGGAGAGGGAGTCTGAGCGCTGACTCTTACTGCCCCTCAGTTTCCTCATCTATAAAATAGGATGACTGCAAGTCGGAATTCAAAGGGCCCAGGTGAAGACAGGTTGTGACTGGGGAATGGCCAAGAGGCCTGTGTTCAAACACAGGTAATGCAGCTGTATGGCCAGCCCAAGAGAGGAGGAAGGTAAAAAGGACCCCCAGACATGGCCTGCCAATGACAGGAGGCCAGCTTCTCAGTCAGTCATGGAGTCAGTTACACAAAGGCATAGGCTAAGTGCAGGAGGAGCGAGTCAACTGAAGTGTCCTGTGCCCCACGGAAGCTGAGCTGCACCTCGAAGGAAGAGGCTGACTCCGACAGGTGCAAGGAAAAGGGAAAAATGAACCCTAAGCAGTACAAAGTCACCAGCTTGGGGTGGGGCTGCTGGCTGGGCCAGAGTCGAGGGGGTGCCTGGGAATAATCTGGAAGGCTACCAGACTGTGGAGGGCTTTAAAGGCCAACGAACACGGTTTATCTTTTTATCACAAAGGGAGTGGGGAGCAAGCACTTCAGAACGTCAGCATGGTAGCTCATGGGCCAGGAGAAAGGGGAGCAGAGTCTGAGCAGGCAGAGACTCCTGTGCGCAGGAAGAGCACTGAGGGCCTCAGAAGGAGAAGAATAATGCGCCAAGAGCCTAGGCTGCAGAGGCAAGAGAACCTGGGTTCAAATCCCACCTCAAATACTTAACAGCTGCCTACCCTGAGCAAGCTGCTGAAGCTCCCTTGGCCTCAATTTCCTCATCTGTAAAACGATGCTGATAGCACCAACCTCACAGGGTTGTCGTGAGGATCAAGTGACTCAGAATGAGGGTTACCACAGTGCCCGGCACACAGTAGGTTCTGACTCCCAGCCTGCCCCAATCAAAGGTTCCGGAAAATTTGTTCCCTAAGGGAGTAGCCAGAGGCCTCCTCTCCCTCCTCTTCCTCCTCCCCATCCACACCATGGCCTGCTCTCTGCTCCCTCCCTCCAGCGCATCCATCTCTTTTCTCACTCTCTTCTAAAGCCTCCCACCTCAAACTGCTCTCTCCAAAGTTACCAGCGATTTTTTAACGGCCACATCTGATGGCCTTGCCGCAATTCTCAGCCTCCTTGACCTCTCTGCAGCCTTGGACACTCAACCACTCTCTCCTCCGAGATCCTCTCTGGACAGAAGCTTTCGTGATCCAGCCCCCAAAGCCATCACGGCAGGGAGAAATCACAGCCAACAAGGAACCTGTGACCACCAGCAAGAAGCACTGACAACTACCTCCAGCTTCCCCCTCAGATCCACCTTCCAGGGAAACAACCCTGTGAAGAAGGGGCCGGCCTGCCCACCAATTGCCATGCCTAGGACAGAGAAGCTGGGCTTACTGAAGCAGCCAGGCCTGCTGCTGAGGGAAAAATGGAAGGCAGCCCATGCCAGGCAAGGCAAACCACTCCCGCCAGCTGGGCCACCACTGCCTCTCCTCAGACCCCAAGCCCGACAGCCTTGACAAGAGCCAGGCTTCTAGCCTGGTCCCGCTCTTGCAGAGGCCGCGGCCCCAGCTGCTGCGTCCTCTGAACGGACGTGACTAACGCAGGATTTATATGGACATATATATTCACGTGACTATATATCAGACACATTTTTGGTAGATTTTGTTCTCCTTGTCTACTTGATGAAAGGGAGATAATTTGAAACTCAAACAAAACTGAATTTTAAGAGAATTGACAGTCCTTGGCACTGTCAAATGGCTTGAGACCAGGAAAAAAATCTGATCTGGTCAGTGAGAACGATACCAAAGAGGCAGCTACATGCTCTTCCTCCCCTGCAGCCTGGCCACCCCCATCCCAGCCCCCTGCAGCCTGGCAGCCTCCCCATCAGAGACAGAGCAGGTCCTGCCTCACTCTCCTATTCGGATCCCCCAGCACTAAGTGCACGGCTTTGTACACAGTAAGCACTCAATAAAGACTTCCTTTTGTCCTGGATTTCCTCCTATCTGACCATCCCTCTGCCAGTCTTCAGCTAGTTCAGGCACGCTCCTCCAAGCATCCGCCAAGGCTCTGCCCTTCTCTTTCTCACTACATAGCTCATCCACTCCCAAGAGTTAAACGACTACCTCTATGAAGACAACTCTCAGACCTGTGCCTCAGCTCTCATCCTGCATCCCTGACTGGCTGCCCAAAGGATCGACACCTCAGCGTGTCTGAAATAGAACTCAATGATCTTTCCCCCTAACCATCCTCTCTCGGTGACCTCTACCAGCATCACCAAGTCGTCCCTCACACTCTCACCGTACAAATCCAACAGCGTCAGATCATGGTATTTCTACCTTCACAACAGCTCTCAAATCACCCGATACTCTACGTATCAAGCGCACATTTGGATTCAAGCGCTCCTGACTTTTTACCCGGAGTGATAGAATATTCTTTTAATTCAGGGGTCTTCCTGACTTCAGGCCCGGGCCTCAATCCTACGCATTTTATTCTACGCAGTTAAAAGCCCTATTCTGAAAAGGGATCCAAAGGTTCACCAGGTTGCCAACAGGGCAACGGGGATATAAAGGTTAGGAATCTCTGTTCTGATGGGTCTCTCCCTACTCCATCTGATCTTTTGTTCAGCTGCCAAGATGATTTCCCTAAACTCTAAAGTGTCTCCAAGAGCTCCCTATTACCACTCTTCAATTCTTTGTACATTTTACTCCCCCTCAACACACCCTACAACTCAATGCCACTGACCTTGAATGATTTGTCATTTCACCCCCAAATCTCAGGCTTTCTTCAAGATTTCAGCCACATCTCACTTCTGCCAGGGGCCTTTTCAACACCGCCCCAACTCCTTTCGCTAGTGCCTTTAGCTTTTAAGTTCCTTTCCATTTACACTACATATATCCTGCATGTTGCATACTGACGCACTGCCCCCCTCCAGGACAGGGGATGTTTTTGTCTTTTTTTCTTTCTCTAGGACTTGGCAATGTTTGGCACATAGTAAACACTTAATATGCTTGTATGACTTGACCCACATCACAGAAATGAAAAATAAACTCGGGCTTTCCTGACATCAGGGTTGGGTCTATCTGCTATGTCACAATGTCCTTCCCATTTCCCTCCCTATCTCTAGATAAAAATAGGAAAGAAGGTTGGATTAAGACAGCCGCAATCCTTTGACTACTTGTCAAATAGTTTCTGGTACTCCAGATTTCTATATATATCTTGGATACTAAATCCTTCTCAGTGCTATTTTCCCCTCAGTCACTTACTTTCCTCCTTATCCTAAATGAACTATCTGCTCAAAACCTTTTCAATTTCAAGGAAATCAAAAGAATCTGTTTTGCTCATTTGTAAAAGCCACAAATCCCTTCCTTGGCAAACCCTCCTCCTGGCAAGAGACCAGTGGAGAGCTGACCATTCAATGTTTACAATTCAGACTTCAATTCCACTTTGAATGGACTGTGGTGGATGGCAGAAGGCTGACTCGGGGCTGCACTCATGTCCTCAGCAGAGCTTATCCAATCCAGAGTTCTTTCCTAAGGGATTTGAAGTTCCCCTATCAAGACCATTGCATTCACGTGCTCTTCTATTTTTTAACCAATACCAAATGGCTGAGATGGCTGCTCTTTAAAATGCAATTTAAGGTTTAGAAGTGCTAATCGCTCTTCTATCTTGCATTTTTAAAAAAATAAATTCTCATGGTAGATTTTTAGTTCCTCCAAATTTCTTGTTCCTATTTTATCTCTTTAGCTCTGCAAAGTATCTGTTTTTGTAGAGAGACTCGGATGGCATTAAGCCTTTAGCAGCACGGTCACTTTCACCTACTTTGGCACAGCTTTGCTACGATAGCTACTAAAATACTTTGTAACTGAGGGTTATCTAAGTATTGAGAGTGCTCTGGTACGTTAACACCTAAATATCCTGTGCATTTTGTAGTTATTCGGAAGAATTCCTTTTATATTACTGCCTTTTCAGATTTTGCTGCTACAATACAGAAATGGTAGTGTTTTGTATAGGTTTGTGTTTGCAGCTGTAGCCTGCAATGTTACAGCTCTTGTTATTCATCTGTGGACTTCCTAAGTAAATGTAAGGTCATCAACGCAAAAGGATACTTTCTCTTTGCCTGTCATTACGCCTGTCTTTGTCGTGTTCTACTGCTATTGCTAACATTTCTAGAACTAGAGCGAATTATACAAGCTATAAAGTTGCTAAGGCCTGTTGATTTCACCTCTGCTACATCTCTAGTTGGTTTCACCTCTGCAGCATCATCTTTTCATCCAGTTCGCCCCCTCCTCTCCTCTGACCTTGCCCCTACTCTGGTGCAGACCTTCATCACTTCATGTCTGGACTGCTGCCATAACTTGCTGGGGCATCTGCCTGCCTCCAGTCCCTCTCCACTCCAGTTCATCCTCCATTCAGACACAATTACATTTAAAATTTCTGAACCAATGTTCTTTCATGATATTGCTCTCTTTTTCTGCTTTATCCTTTTCTGGTTTAGGCATCAGGACTATATTTGGTTGATAAGAGAAGTCTGACAGGGTGCTTTCTTCATTTTTTGACATAATTTTGTTCCTGAAAAATCTGACAGTATTCCCCTACAGATCCACTGGGACAGATTTGGGGTTTTCTGGCTAATTCTTTAATATCTGCTTCTACTTTGCTCTCTGAGATTGGATTATGTATCACTTAACATCTCTACGTGGTGTCCTTTTAAAAACGGGCTTTTTGTAATTTAAGGTAGCCCTTTATTTCTTTTCTGTATTCAGTTTTGTTAGGAGAGTAGATTCTGTAAATTCTCTTTATTTCTCTGGTTGCGTTGTGATTCGCTTTGTTCATTTTTTAGTTTCTTGATTTGGTTTTCTGCTCTCTAACAAATATGCCCTCAAGGAGCTTCCATTTGAAGAGAAACAGATCAAAATGGTAATTCCATTTAGAGGGAGAGAAGGCGGGCCCACTGCTCCCCAGGCACTCTGAGCTTGCTCATGGTATTCTAAGCCCCATCTCCTCATACCCCACTACTGGATGCCTAGAAAGATGTCCAGCTGCCAGCATCAGCACCTCAGCAGCAGCTTGGACACAGCTGCGGCCAAGCTCTTTTCAGCTTCCTAGGCCCTGACACAGTTGCCTCCTAAGCCCCAAGCGCTCCAGAATGCATGCATACCATATACAGCACCATTGCTGTGATCTCCATGGCCTGCACCAGGTTGCATTTCCAGCTGTGCGCTCCTGGGCTGCTCCTGGCAGACGTAGATGGTGAGACGAGGTCTAATTGTCCTGCAGGTACAACATACCATAGGTGAAGCTAGCTCACAGCATGAGAAAGTTACAGCTGTCTCCTTACAGTAACATTTCCTTTCATAAGGATTACTTAGAAAACATGAATGTAATCACAAACAAGTGAATACCATTTGTATAACATTTTGAAGTTTGGAAAGTATGTGAATTTTATCTCATTTGGACAACCTCATGAGGTAAATTCTAGTATTATCCCCATTTAAAGATGAAAATGAGTCTCAGGTAGAGTGTGACAATCTATAACCTAAGGTCTTTTGGATTCAGTCCACCACTCTCTCTAGGGCCCCCCGTAGAGCCTCCTTGCTGATGGTCTCAGGTCCCTAAATCTGATGATCTGGATTCTAAACTTCAAATTTTGAGAAGATGCTACAGGCATCCAGAAGGCCCAAGGTTAATCTACTACTGATCATGGAACCCCAAGTCCTGTCCCTTCCCCCCAATTGTAGGGTGTCAGCAGCCAAGAAGAGAAGTTCTGTTTCTTAGCCACAATGACTAGGACTGCCCACCCCCCCAGAGGGCAACCAGCACACCAACTCCTGCCCAAGTCAGCAGGTGTGCCCCAATCTGACTCCCAAAGGAGAGATTCTCTCTTGGAAGAAAGGCACGTTCAAGCTGCCTTTAACACCCTGTCATCTTTACCTTGACTTCAGTGCATTGTACAGGCGAATGCCGTCAGCTGGGCCACAGATCTGTACGAGGTCCTCTCTTGTCAACTTCAATAAATCGGCACCTGAAAGAGAGAGTGTGAGAGGACTGCCCCTGAAAGCTACAAGCAGTGGAGGCCATTTTTCTGATTCTTACTGACTGCTGGTGGTGCCACCTAGAGCTCCCATGGGAATGCCCTTCCTACCACCCCACTTTCCTGTCCCCCAGGACACTGGAAACTCAGAGAAGGGCTACAAACAGAGGCAGATGATGGCTTCCTTTGACCTCTGTCCATATTCTTCAACAACCATGATTCACAGCTCTGAGCTCCTTTTCTTACAAATTCTACCTCTGTTCCTTTGGGATTTCCAAGTTTACCAAACTAATGACTCAGGGAGCTCACTGAAGCTTGGATTCCAGCAAGACTGTCCCTTGGTCAATCTTCCATCAGAGAAATGAGGAAGAAAGCTGCCCTTCCATCTCCAAAGGTTGGCCCCCTGATCAGAAGCGCAGGCCTGCCCAGAAATCCACTGAATGCTTTCTGGTCCTAGGCCTCCTATGCCCCACTATGACTTCGGACAGCTGTCCAAAGTCAGCTAGCTGACAAAGTCAGGTGGGTTCGCTTTGTGTGACTACCCCACACTGGCAGCAGGTGGGTGTGGCTACAAACTCACAGAATGAAGCCCCTGCCCCTTCTCCATACTCATCTCAGAAATATGGACGTCACCTAGAAACCCTCCCATGTTGAATGGCAAAGAATATACCCACACAGGCTCAAAAGCTGCCCTTCTTCCCACTGAGGATTATGGACATCCTAGTTTCTCAAGTTCTTTCTTATATACAAGCTTTCTTTGGCTCTGACACAACACAGAGGCAAATCACCTGCATTCAAATTAGCACTGCAAAAGGGACTTTAGTTTGTAAAAGGCATAGGAGAAACCCCCCCTAATCATGCTGCCATCTGCAAACCCTCTCATGAAAGGCACAGATTATTGAGGCCTCACGCAGTTCTGCATCCCACACCAGGACCCTGTGTCTGTGGGTATAAGCACAGCGCCTGGCCAAAGCAGGAGCCTGCTGACTGGCTTGAGACCCCCAACTTCGATCTCGTCTGTGACAGAGGGGAACGTACCTGAGAAATTGGCGAAGAGCCTTGCGTAGGTGGCGAACCTGTGTCTGAGCAGCCATTGCTGAGCCTCCTGGATGGTGGCTGACGGGTGAAGTTGCTAGGGGAGGGGGAGAGCAGTATGTAGAGCCCACAGTTACCTGCCCTCTGTATCCCAGCCCGCCTCCACCTGCTGGGCACTAACACCCACAGAAGGCTGGCAGAGGCTGGCTCTGCCTTCCCAACAAAGCACGGCCGACACGTGTGACAAAGAGAGATACTCACTTCACCAGAGCCTTGGGAAATTCCTTCTCCTTGATGGTTTGGAGAGGACGCATCGCTGGGAAGAAGGAAGGAAAGGGAGAAGGGGGCTAAGCAAGATGACCAAATCACGAGGGGACCCTAGGACATGGGGAAGATGAAAAAAAGCAGCCCAGTCTCTGAGCCAGGGCCCTGCTCCTGATGAACTATGCAACACTCCCATAAACCGAGTGGGATGAATGGGACAATCCTGCTGAGGCCCTGTCTTATGTCTGAGGCTTCTACCCGGAGTCCTCTACCTCACATGGCCCTAGGTGTGGCGCTGGGAAGAACCTCTGAGACCAAGGGCTCCACTGTCAAAGGAAACACTGTGAAAGAAGCCCAAAGAACAGAGACAAAATGGTAACTAGTTTACTTTTTTTTTAAAAAACACGTTGCCATTATAGAAATTGAGGTCAGAGATTCAGGGAAAGGAAAAGGGCATTAAATCTAACCAACAAAATCTTGACCCTAAAAAAGTTGGAACTCATCGCACTAGACAAAAAGGTTCTGCAGCCCGTTATCTATGGTGCGTGAGCAAGTGACTGTCCCCGGAGCAGCAAACACGGAGCAACTACAAGCTCCGCCCACGGCAGCAGGGCGCGACACCAGCCCAGCAAGTCAACCTCGCTCCCAGGATTAAGGAGGGGACAGTCCCCCCACTTCACATCATCGGGAGGTCAGTGTTCCCTTGTGAGCACTACGGGAGGGGTTGCAAGTGCAGGCCTCACAAATCGGGGATGCTACACCTGGACAAGAACACTCTGGGAGATACAAGAGGCATCTTCAAGTATGACAAGGGCTCCTCAGATCTGTCCAGTCGGCCAATGCCCAACGAGCCAAGTGGGCTCAATATCAGTTGCTAAGTAGGGGATGGGCTGCCCTGGGAGGTGGAGCATTGCCCCTCTTCGGTGGTCTTCCAGCAAAGGTCTTCATGACCATGTGTTAGGAATGTGGGGGGAAGTGCTTTCAAGTACTCACCCCCTTACAGATATACCCTGACCCAGCAGAAAGGGACAGAAGGACTAGCCCAGCAAAGCTGCCAGAAAACATATTCGAGTCCAGCCCTGCACGCATCTCTTCCCTCTAAACATTTCCACATGCTCAGAAGAGGCCACAAACCCACCGGCACAGCACAGCCCTTCCCAGCTTCCCACAGGAGGCTGCACTGAATGCTGGGTTTTCACCGGCAAGCTAGACGAAGACATGGACACACAGAGAGCAGGAGGAGAGTTCCCTGCAGGACATATTGGCCAGGAGTCGTAAACGAAGAGAAATCCAAATCTTACTGCTAGACTAATTTTTTCATCTCTCCATGTGTCAGGAGGTTGTGGCCTAGATCCACCCCAAAGCTAAGTGGCTGTCCAGTGGCTTTTTACTGGTGAGCCAGCCCGATTCTGTCAGGATCAGGGACTTGGGGGTAGCCTGGTTCATTCCAGCTTTCATCATCTACAAACAACCTGCAAAGCAGGAACTGTGGGTCTGAGCCACATGAATTTGCTTCCTCGGGAGCCAGTCTTCTAGAAGGCCTCACTCGTTCGCGTGGTGCTGACCAAGCTCTGAGTTAAGAGGGTGGCCGTGCACCTGGCTCAAAGTCGACCCCAAATCACAGGGGGTGAAAGGATGAAAGGGGAAGAGTGGGATGGAGAGAGAAGGGAAACACAGAGACAGACAGACGGGGAGAGAGACCCAACCTTTGCCCACCCCCACAGCACATCACTATGGCTGCCTTGGCTAGACCAGATGAGAAGTCGCTTTGTCTCTGACCTTGGGAACAGCTCCTGAGGGGAGGTTCGCAATTCCCCAAGGATGACAGTCTTCCTCCGTCAACGTTTGGAAAAGCAAACTGCGATCTCCCCCTTTCCCCCCAAGGCTGTTTTCAATAGAGCACTGTCTCCAGTGGCCTGGCACATACCTCTCAGGGATGCTGTAGGTGCTCGGCTGAGCAGAGGTGAAGGTGGGAGTGGGCGCAGGGCTCTCACTGCCGTAGGCTGCAGTGGTGGCCGGCCATGGGGAGCACTGCGGAGGAAGAAAAGCCATGCACATCAATCACTAAGGTGCTTGTGAAAGAGAAGCAAGTCATTGCTGAAGCTTTTGGTCCTTCACTGACAAATAGATTCTTGACTGGAATCCAACCAAGGGAAACTGGGTTTCTGAATGTCACCCAGCTGACCTAGGTTCTTTTCCTAGCTCGGGTAGGAGGAGCAAGGATGGCCACGCCAATGAAAAGTCATTAGAGTCTAAAAGGTTAACTGCTATAGCCATCACTTCTGTCTCAATCTCCGCTTCCTCAAGAAACCTGGACAGAAGGCATTGGGACAATGGCTGTAAGGCTGAATTCCTGGAGATTCAGCCCCCTCCACCATGGGCGGGGTGGGGCAGGGCTGGGCTGGGCTGCTCTGTCCACCCTAGGTTCCCATTTCCCATACTCCTTTATGATATGCCATAAGCCAGGCATAAGGAGCCCAAGGGAAAAAGGGAGGGGTCCCCACCTGCTCCCAAGGGAATCAATGGCTGACATCATGGGCCAGAGGAGGGAGAATTTTCGAGTATATCTGACAATTCTTGATTCTGGCCAAGTTCCAACAGAGGAGCGTAGGAGATCATGGACACGGTCAGTGGGCTGCGTGCCCATTGAGCGCAGCAGTGAACCAACACAGACCAGACCAACCACTGAGCAGGTGGGATCAGTGCACCAAAGAGAGGCTTCTTACTCTTTTAAAAGAACAAAGACACAGAAAATGACCTCAAGTGGAAGCCCGAGAACGGAAGGCCCCCTGAACAGCAGGGGGTTCCGTGGGCTCCTCATGCTGTCCCAGGCAAGGGATAGAAAAAACACCTCCCGTTTGTACTGAAACGAAGCACCAGACTGTCGTGACCCATCTACACTCCTCTATAAGGACAGGAAAATCCAGGAAGTGCAATCGTCTCACGAATCAGGCAGGACTTCACAAAGCAAGGGGATGGAGATCAGGCCTTCGACGCAGGCATCTCCCCAGGCCGTGGCATCTGGCTCAACAACCCTGCTCAGGGACTTCTACATGCCTGTCCACAGCCCAAACTGGGGAACATTCCCTAGGCACACTCGGGACACTGAAACAGAGACTAGAAAAGAGACGGAAGTCGAAACGTGAGCACCCCAAATCCTCTGTCCTGTGCCAGGGAGGGGCCTTTGCAAGTCAGCTCTCCCCTAGGTACAGAAGAATCCTTGCTGATTATTAAGCATGTGCCCCTTCACAGCCTCTCTCTGGCTACTGGAAAAAAAATCAAAAGCCTTCTTTTGGAAAAGAATAATTGGCTCTGATCCAGGCTGACAACATAAATCCCCAAGAGGCTTGAAGACCCCAGCCCACAGCCTCAATTGCAGGTGGTCAGTAAGAGACTGCAATGAGCAGTGGGTCTGGGTCCTATTGGGAGCTCAAGTCTGACACAGTGATAACCTAACCAATAGTTACTCTTCAACAAAATTAACACCATCATAGAGTTAACAAGAATTATCCTTAGCACTTACCCCAGAATTGAGACTCTCAACTCTGCAACTGGGTAATTAGTGACCCCTGGAGAAATAAAAGAGACTCCAAGAAGACTTCCATTCTGGGGCACTAGCACTCGAATCTTTAAATGTTTGGGAGGCCAGATTCACGACTGATGCTTGTTTGGTTTTCAACAGAGCTCCCAGTAGCCTTGGGAACTAGGCAAAGAGGCCCACCAAAAAGAAGGTGCCAACTAAAAGATATTCCTGGAAAAACTATGCTAGATACCACACACACACACACACGCACACACGCACACACACACACACACACACACACACACGAATGTAAAGAACTCTCTCTCACATAAGGTCATTGCTGATAAATACAATCTAGGAACAATTCAGTTCAACAGAATCTATGCAGGGCATCAGGCCAGGCAAAAGGGAGAAGGGGCCAATGTCTGCCTTCACATCACAGCACTTGCCCACAGGAGCATCTCAAAAGCCTGGGGTCTCCCGAATAAGACCAACCCTTTGTTTTCTCTTCAGTAGGATCCCAGGCTGGGGGTCTATAACAACTGCAGGCAGATTAAAAGAGCACACAGCGTAGACTGCTCAGGCTTGCTGACTGGGTTTAAGGACACACAGTCTAGACTTCCATCCCTCAGGGAATAATCAATGGAGGGATCTGTGAAAGGAAGCTAACAAGTGTTCATACGCTGGCTCTTAGCTTTAAAGCGGGTGTTCTGTGGGGCAGCTAGATGGCGCAGTGGATAGAGTACCAGCCCCAAAGTCAGGACCGCCTGAGTCCAAATCTGGCCTCAGACCAAACACTTAACACTTACTAGCTGTGTGACCCTGGGCAAGTCATTTAACCCCAACTGCCTTAAAAAAAAAAAAAAAAAAGAGTTTAAAGTGGGTGTTCTAGCCCAAATGTCTCTTTTTACCAGCAAAAAAAACTGAGGCCAAAGGTGGAGAGGTAGTCACAGAGGCAGGAGAGGAGATTTGGGATCAGAAGCCAGGCCTTTCCCTGAACCAAAGTGCTCTATGGGCTGCAGAGACAGGCAGTTATCAAGGGCACCTTCTTGAAGTGTGGGTCCCAGAGATGGTTGGGAGCTTTCCTGGGGCTCCACGATATTGCTCTGCCCATTTCAGGCCCATTCCCCCACTTCACAAAACCTCTCAAGGCTTTATCACCCACTCCCAACTTCTTTTCATTAGTCTAATCATTCCTAGATTAGGAATTACAGGGGATAAAGTGTCTTCTTTTGCCGAGGCTGAAAGACAAAATTAACGCTACCATGGTCTTGAAATTTCTTTCAGATGGAGAAACAGAGAGTGCACGTGTGTGTCAAGGTTCACAATGGCCAACAAGGCTCCGACATCATCTTCTATAGCCAGGAGCAGCAGCTCAGCTCTCTAATCCACGAAGAGTAACTTTACCATCCCAAAGGTGATTAGGGCTGTCTTCAGGTTACAACCCTTTATTTTATCTTTCTAATGACCAAGATCTGTTCCCTGAGATACCTAAACTGGTAGAAGATGGTAGCAACAAGAGCACTGTCCAGCATCACCAAATATACTGACCAAAGGGGTCAAAGGCAAAACCAGGCAATAACACCAGGAGGAATAAAGAGAGTAATGAGTTTGGGTGAACGTGAGGTTGTTTTGAGGGACAGAGCTCTTGGTTTAAAAAAAAAAGCCACATATTGAGGCACGGGATTAAAAACATGTCTGTTATACCAACCAAGCGCAAGGTGCCCGCCTGGTGACCACATAACCAAACCTCTCTGAGGCTGAGAGTGGCCAACAACAGCCACCACTGGTGGCGCTGTGCTGCCTGTCTAGACTAGGGTCTGCAGAGCCGTGTATATGGCAGGCAAGGGAACACTCTTGGAAGTCCTGACTGCATCCCTAGCAAGAACTCTCTCATTTTGAAAAGGAAAAACCTGCCATGGCCTCGGGGTACCAGTATGTATTACATTCTCAAGCCCCTGTCCAGGCCTGTGCTCTCTTTCCATGGAGCAAGGTGGAAAAATAAGGGCCTCTGGGTGAGGTTCCACATCTAGGAGACATTCTGTTCCCCTGGGAGACACCAGCCTTCCCTCCTAACCTAGGGACATGTCACACTTTTTAGGGCTGGCAGGTGCCTTGGGCAACGGCCAAGCTTTATTTTCACACAAAGCAGCTCTATGCCAGGAGGCTAGAGCCCAATAAATTCCCAGAAATCTCCAGGGCCAGAAGCCTCTTGAATGTCATCAAGTACTCTTTTTCCCATGATCAGATGAACCAAAAAACCCTTACAGAACATGAAAAATACACATTTCTCTCTCTCTCTCTCTCTCACACACACACACACACACACACACATATGCACGCACGCACATTCATGATGCAACAGATTTATATGGGCTCTGTAACCAATAACAAAACTCTACTCCCTACCAAGTTCTAGGTCCTTTTAATTTTCACTAAGGTCTCTGGTGCTGATGAGTAGAGACAGAGACCTGGGTTTCCTTTGCTTCTCTGCGGCAAAGCTCTCAAGCTCTTTGCTGCAGTCTACTCTCCCCCTCCCCCATCCTGCTAAGAGAAGAGGGTGTCAGAGGAGTCTTATGAACCCAGTGCCCAAAGGCCCACCCCTTACATTGGTCAGATCAATCTGCTTCGGACACATGCCACACAGGGAAGCAAGAGAAAGCCTGTCTCTTAGTGCGTCTCTTCCTCCTGACCTTCCAAAGTTCAGCCAAGCTCTGAGGTTTACTGCCAGGTTGGCCAAAGGGTGGTGATTGGGTTTTTTGGCCTCATAACTCATGAAGACTGTTTACCAAGCTGGAGCAGGGTGGTGTGTTGCACTGGTGGAGGGAGCAGCCCCACCAAAGAAATCATAGAAGGCTTGACAAGTTACATGTAACTACTTGTTCCAGAAAAATGGGGTAGGATGTCTGAAGCACTTCTCGAAAAGCATCTAGAATCCAGGAGTGAAGCTCGGATCGAGGACACGTGGCTCACTGCAGGAGCCTGGGAAGCCTAAGCTCTGAGGGGCCCAGAGCAGCAGAGCTGGCTCACGGCTCTGGCTCCACTGAGCCCGGCACACGACATGCCCAGGTGGAGAGAAGGCAAAAACAGAGGCGTTTTACATTCGCCGCCAGCACGCCTTTAAACATGGATGCGATACAGCCACTACCAGAAATACACAGGGAGAACAACAGACCTTTTTCAACGGCAGGCAGAAAGGAAAGCCGTGGTCAGCACAGACATTAGGGGAATCATGGGGCTCGTTTCTGAACGGGGAAGATGGTGAGTGGGGTGTGGCTGGGGCTCCCCCTCCCGCACTCCCCCATTAGGGACACACTCTGACGCTGTTGGCTCAGGCTTCAAGTGTTAGATTTAGGAAGCTTTCCCCGGAGGCACAGGCACGAAGCAGATTCGGTTCAGCCAAGGCCGGCCGCTAGAATTTGGGCCACGGAAGCCAGTCCTAGATCTAACACTGCCCAGGGCACCCTGCACAAGGAGAAGTAAGCCGAAATCCCTTACACTGCCTCGCTTTGCCAGAGAATCGCCGCAGTCTGCGGGCAAAGTCCGCTTGCTGGACCTTTTCTGCTCATGTTCAATTGCAGCTTCCATTATAGGCTCAAGCCTCATCTGGACAAACACCAAAGAGGGGGGTCAATTGCTTTTCATTAGACAATGAGGAAAGATCTACTCCCCTATTGCATGCCTATTCAGGGCAAACACGGCTCCAGGACTCGCTTGCTGGCACTCGAGGGTCTCAATGCGTCTGGGGGGAGGGGACCTGGCTGATGCGGGTGGTCCAGGGGGCCCCCCCCCCAGGGCTGGCTCCTTCCCCCTGCACTGCCCAGGTCCCTCCCACGCCGCTTAGCCCGCACGCCTGGTGCTGGACAGCTAGCCTGCTTTTCCTCTGAAAGGAGCTACGCCACATTACCTCGCTGAGGATGGTAGTGTCATACGAAGGCTGGTACTTTTCTTTTTCGTGGGGAGTCCTCTTCTCCATCTTTTCTCGGTCCGTTTTCTGTTTTCTGTCTGCTCCTTTAGGCTAAAAGAAAAAAAAACCATTGACTCAACAGTAGACGAAAAACGGCAGCCTCTGTCAATGCCAGGGTCCAAATGCCCTTCCCAGGCTCCCGTGAGGGGTGCGTGTCTGTGCGCGCACGCGCGCGGGGGCGTATGTGTGTGTGTGTGCGCGAACGCGCGTGCGCGGGTGTGTGTGTGTGTATGTGTGAGTGCACGCGCGAGGGTGGGGGGGTGTGTGTGCGCTCCAGTGCGCGTGCGCGGGCTGTGTGTGCGCGAGCACACGGGGGGTGTGTGTGTGCGTGTGCGTGTGTGCACGCGCGCGCGCTCCTGAGATTGCGGGTGTTTGTGTGCGTGTATGTGTGTTTGTGTGTGTGTGTGTCTGTGCATGCGCACGCGCGCGCGTGCGCACCCTGCCCACCCTGCGCAACCTGCCCACCCCCACCCCCAGGCCTCATCTCGAGACTGCGTCTCTCCCAGCACAGAACAGGACCTGCTCGATGGGAATCACAGCCAGTCCAGGAGAAGACAAGGGCCTCACGCCAAAGCCCGGTCTCTGTGTCTTACCTTAAAAACTTTGATTTGGCAGCTGGCTGAGTGCAGGTGATCAGTGTAGTCACCATTTTCATTCTGTTTAAAAGTGTCAACTTGGACTCTGAAAGCAACCCCCTTCTCGCCACCGTGCTTACGCGGGGTGAACTCCGTGCTGATGCAGTGGACCTGTAAACCACAGCAAGCCCCCCGAGTCAGCCGCTCTGTGGCTCTGGGCCTCCCTCCCCTCTGCCCACTCTACCCAGCCAAACCCCATAACCCTCCCCATCAACCCTCCAGGTCTCTTGCAGATCACTCTAGGTGTGACATGGTGCCTTCCTGACAACCTCCGGGAAGGCTACCAGCCCCACCACCACTGAATGGACCACAACCAAACTCTACTCTAGCCTGTGAGTGAATCCACAATCCAGACCCTGCCCTGTCCAACATCCTCCCTGACCCTCCCGGCTCGTGCCGCACTGGCTGGACCTCTGTCCCCATCACCCGCTTCATTCCTGCCTAAGTTGCTTTCAACTGCTAGCAACCCTTGGGGGCTGATGTACTTCCCGGCCCCCAGGGCTCTCCCAAGCTCTCCCCTCCTCCATCAGGCCCAGGGTTACACTCACCCTCCAGGCTCTGCCTGCCCTCACACACTCCTGGTTCTCTGGCAGCAGGACCCAAAGCATGCCGAGGTCTTGGGGATCTACCACACTTTCCACTGAGCCCCAATACTGACTTCTAAGGCTCCAGCTGACCTCCTGTACTCTTCTACTGGTGGGTAATAAACCCAGGAAGGCGCCTTTCTTACCACTGAAAATTCTAGAAATGGCAACCTTTGTCCTAGCCTATAACAAAAACTCAAACTAACCAGAAACTTTGATTTGTATCACCTAATAGGAAAAGTTAACAAGATTTTTAAATGAACAGCCTTGGAAAAACAAAAGAAGTCAATGATGTTACCAGCCAACTGAACCAAATTTATGTATATGAGGGGGAAAAAAAAAACCTTAGTCTAAGGAAATTCAATTACATACCACAAACATATCATGACATTTCAAATGACTAAATCAATATGCAAAAATCCAAACCTGAATAAATACAGATGTGCGTTTTGCAGGGTCCCAAAGAAACTCAACTGCATTTAACTGGCCTGGGTTTGTCCTTATGTCAATGACTCCAACAGACAGTGGAATATCTGTGTATTTTTTTAAGAAAGAAACTTACATGAAATTACTATCTTGAATTTAAAAACAAGAACTCACATGACATATTTCTGGTTTTTTAAATTTAAATGTACTGTTTTCTCATAAGCTCTAGACCCCAGAGCCTCATGGCCAACCTCTTCTCTGTCCCATCCAAAGATCTAAACATCAGAGTGAGTTTTTTCTTTGTTATTACTTATCAACACGGAGATGTTGCCAGGGACAAAACCAATGGCAGGCTTGAGGCCAAGCCTACCAGATTATTAGGGGGTGAATTTCTTTGAACTAGCTTCTCCAATCAGTGGGACCTGGGGTGGGGGTGTCACACGCACCGAGATCAAGTAGCCTGTCCCCAGGGCGATTCCACTTCCAGCCTTCCAGCTGCTGGTGCTCCGTATACTGGAGGCGTCTGTCATGGAACACAACTCTGATGATGCTCTACAGAGACAAGGCAAGAAACACTTCCGTTCAACAGCCAGGCTGGGAGGAAGGAATGGCCTAAGAGAGCCTCCTTCCCAGAAGCACTCTGACTTTTTTCTAATTTACTATTAACAAACGCCTAAAATCGAAAAACAGAAACCAAGAAACATGGCTCCCCCAAGGGAATAGAACCTTTCTGGGAATGCAAGAGCCTTGCGTTAGCTATCATGGTTAACAGTCACACCTGCTATGCACCAGGCACCGTGCTCAGGGCAGTATGCAATGACATTTCCAAGAGTCTAGGAATCCCCTCCTAGACTCTTTTTTTAGGCAGTTGGGGTTAAGTGACTTGCCCAGGGTCACACAGCTAGTAAGTGTCCTCCTAGCTGCCCCCCGCCACTCTGACTTAAGAGGATGGGCACGTAAGCACTACTGATGACCCCAGTACTTAAAATCATTCCCTTATATTTCTACCAAAAGTACTTAACGATCAATCTACAAGAATAATTTCCTATCAAGCACAGCCCCAGCAGCAAGGCCGCACTGTAGCCAGGGGTGGCTGAAGGGCAAGAGACAGGACCCTCTCTTTTTTGATCACGAGGCCTTATTCCTGGGCCGAGGCATCATTCAGCTAAACATCCTGATTTAGCAGAAATCCGCATCAGTAAATGGGGCTCTTTTCAGGCCCACACAGAAGAAAGTGACTGCATCACACAATCTATGATCCCAGAGTAAGGCTAAAAAGGCCCTTAGAGGCCATGGAGTCCAAATGACCCACTTCACAGATGAGAAAACTTGGGCCCAGAGTAGAGGCAGAACTTTCCCTGAGGTGACCCTGGGAACAGAAGCAGATGCAGAGGACTTCCTTCTCCCTTACTTAAGTTGTGGCATGATAAAGCCATCCCAGGGTGATATGCATCTCCCTAAGCTCCCCAAAAGACAAGGCCCTGTTACCACACAGTCCTAAGAGTCACCCAAGGGCCTAGAAGAGAGCACTGAACATGTGTCTGAGCACTCAGCAGAGCGCTCCTAAGAGCACAAGATTCCAACCAGACTAGGCCCAACCCCCCGACTGCCCAAGGAAGGAAACCAACTGGGCCCAATCCAGTGCCAGCCACAACAGGGCCCCTGGGCCCTGGCCCTAGATGGCAGGTGTCTCCTGCTACAGCTTGGAGTCACTCTTGGCTCTCCACCCTACTCACTTGAGGGAGAAGGCTCCACAAATGCCCTGTACTAGATCTCTCAGAAAAAATGGCAGGGACCACTCCCTGAGACTGTTAAAATGGGGGGTAAGACCCGCTGACTCAAGACTAGATTAAATCATGGGGAAAATGCAACCAGTTTGGCTCTGAAGAGGACTAACACAGGCAAAGTATGGTTAAGCCAGCCAACTAGAGAATGAATGAATGAGTGAATGAACAAACAAACGAGTGAATGACCCAACGGATGAATGGTGTGTCCCGGCCGAGGGCATGCAGGTGGTCAGGCGAGCAGCCCAGACATGTGTGGAGGGCAGGTGCTGACCACAGCCATGAAGTACCGATATGCAAAGGTTTGAGGCTTTTCCTGAAAACCTCAGAACCAAGCTTCTACCGAGGGGTTGTTAACAGACAGTTAGGAAGCCCAAGGACGTCCCTCACCTTCACCAACTTTCCACTGATCTCAGGCACATCTCCCAATTTCCGGTTGTCCAGCATCCGGATTTCATAGGACTGACCTGTTTCAAAGAGATGTCAGAGTTTGGCGGTGTTACAAACTCCACATGGAAAAGCAAACATTTCCTGAACAACGGCTTCTCACAGCCCTCGGTCTTCATAAAGGGGCCACCTCTTCCCACATGGCCGTTCTGCACATTAGCCAATGCAAGTTTGTTTTTAGAATGCACCAGCCGCTCAATTAAGGAAGGAAAATTGGTCCTAAAGCCTAGGGAAAAGAAAAGGCCAAAGACAAAGTGTCCCCAGAAACCAGTGATGGTTCTGAAGCCCACCGGGCTGTCCCTGCCTTCAGAAAGCTGCTGCTGTAGCCCTCCTGCCCATGCCCTGCAGCAGCGGCCCCTCCCTATCACCACAGCATCCATCCCACCCCAAGGGGCCGAGCCCAGGGCCCCATTTCTTGCTGCCTTTGGAAGCACTGTCACGTCAGAGAGGCCTGGACAGCTCTACCCACAAAAAGGAGTAAGCCTGAGTTCAGCAAAGTATGGTCACATGTAAGAAAACCGTCGGTCAGATCACTAAGCACTTTCTCAGACAAAAACTGGCCAAGACGGCCGAGTCCCTCGTGCTGAGTGCCCTCCACCCCCAGGAATAGGAAAGTCCAAGGAGTCCGGCACAGTCAACGACCAACTTTATTGCCTTTGCTGCCCGATGACGCCCACGACGATCGGCCTCAACCTGCTGCACAATGAGCTTGAAAAATCTCTTCTTAATTTTTTCCAAAAGCCATATATTAATTCGTGTCTTTCTCCTGCTTTTTAAAATTCTGAGTAAAAGTTTTTTTTTGCATTTTCTAGAAATTAAAGGCAGGCTGGGCCGGGCTGGGCCTGCCCCAACAACTATGCTCAGACTGAAAAGCCCCCACAACTTCCAACTAACATTTCCCCAGAGCTACCCCCTACCCCACAGGCTTCTTGGGCCCTCTGTCTTAGTAGGATCCTGCTGCCCTCCCAAATGTGTTTCTCGTGGACCAGACTGAGCCTTCTGAATCTCAGTGCTGGACAGGACTTCAAAGGCCACCGTATTCCTCTTCCACAAGTGAGAGCCAACGAGATCCACCAGTCATCCCCTTCTGGGACAGTTCTGGTCAGAATGTTTTTCCTTGTCATGGGCTCTATACAAATAGCTTCTCCCTGCTGCTCTTGGGACCGAGTGGGACAAGCCTAGCAGCGCCTCATCTCCACCCTGGCTGCCCTCTTCAGGACACTCGTCAGCAGATCACGATCCTTCCAACACCAACCTCCCGCCACGTGTGAGCCGCCCAACTGTCACACCCAATCCTTGTTCTCAGCTGCCTGAAAGCACATCAGCGCTCTACCACGGCATCACATCGTCCCTCTCCAAATAAGACCGGTCCCCCAGAACAAAATAGCCCAGTCCTTTGTTTCCTGGCTATGGCCTCCACCAGAAGTGAATGCTTATGAAGTAACCCCAGATCTGGACTCAGATGGCAGCCCTTGCCCAGGGCAAGTATCCCACGGGATCAAGCTGTTCCTACCAAGTGGCAAAGGGCTGGAGAGCGGGCCTCTGCCCGACTCTACTACTAAACTAAGTCCCATGGAGCTGACCAGCACCTCACAAAGACCACCTGCATTAGGGGGCAGTAGACACAGAGTCTCTCTTTCCTAATATGCCAAGGGAAAGCACTTATCTTGACCATGACAACTTCATTTAAACCATAGGCTATTGAAAAATGCAAAATTTAACCTCCAAGGGGCCTAGAACAAGTCCACAAGCTTTGACAAAGCACCCAAGTGCCAGGCCCTGTGGTAAGCACTAGAAATAGTCTTGGGATGTGCTTCAGAAGCCAAGGCAGCCAGCGGGTGGTGAGAATCCTCCAAGGGAGAGGTTCAGTCACAGAAGGCAGCGCAAAGGACTGAGGGCAAGGGTGGTGCAGAGATGACCTGGGCACCAAGAGGGGCCAGGGTTATCAGCCAAAGTGCATGGAGATGGGAGGAACACAGGAAAGCGGTGAGGTTTGTTTGCTGCCAATATGTTACCTAGGAGCCCCATGGGAGGGCTGGGAAGGTCTGGGGGGATGCTGGAAAGCAGGGTTTGGACAATGACTGGCAGGGTGGGAGTCTGTTCAATCACTGACAAACGAGTCATCGTCATCATCTCTGGACGTTTCAGGTTCAGGATGGAGTGAAACAAGGGCATGAGGCCACCAGGCATGGAAGGAGGGCAGGGTCCTGGAGAAGGCCACAAGCAGAATGGAAACTTGGACCTACAGACACCTGGGGGTTCCCCCTGCCTCCCAGACACGCAGCAACTTTTCTCTTTTTTTGGGGGGGGGGGGAGATTGAGTAATATTCAAGAAAATAATCCATAAAAATGTGATTTGATGGACCAGCAAACTTGGAAACCAGGGCATGAAAATCCACGCGCCAGGAGCCCTGGCTTCCTGTAAAGGCCCCACTGGGCAAAGCTCAGCTCCCTGCCCTAGAAACTGAGGGGGAGTCGGCTGCATCCTGAGTCTATGTGAAGTTCACGGAAAGGCTGAATGCCTCAGTCTTCACCTCTCCCTCACTGCCCGCCCTGGCCCAGAGCGACCTCCAAGGACCAGCACTACTTTGCAGCCTAGAGCAAGAGCCTGGTGCACCCTCCGCATCACGTGTCCACCGGGGATGGTCCAAGCAGAGGGAACACGTCCTCTATGTGGATGATACAAGAAAAGAATTGAGAGGACAGACACCAGAAGTGAGGCAACCATTTTCATGGCGCACAAACCACCCCTGCATTTCGCCATTAGTGGACCCAACCAAGTAAGGATCTACAGCCTTTTCCACTCTCAAATCCAAGTTTTTTTCCAACATGGCCCCAAAGTTAGAGGCCAAAAGGTAATTCCTACATGTTAAAAGACAAGCTATATATCAGATTGCACACTGTCTTGGGGAGAGAAGGGGAGAAAAATTTAAAACTCAAAAGCTTATGGAAGTGATTGTTGATAATTCAAAATAAATTTTAAAAAAGGCTAAAATACAAGCTCCGGTCTTCGTTCTCACTCCCTGCTGCCCTGCTCTTCCTTCCGCCCATATGATCTCTCATGTGGACACCTGGAATAACCTCCTAAGAGTGCCCCCACACCCACCCATCACAATAGGGCTGCACCTCAACCTGCAAGGAGGAAATGCCCTGCACGTCTCATCTTCAGACCCATTCCTCTCCACCACACCCTCTACCTCCTGTCTGCAACCCCTCTGAGCTCCCCTCTTTCCCTGAAAGGCCCTCCCCTTCCCTTCTCTGATGACACTGGCTCACGTTCCAGGCCAAAGGAAGATCTGTGAGAACGGACTGCTTTACACGTCACTTCATCTCTCGGCATGGCTAGCCAATGACTGGACAGTGCCCAGGGGGTACCTAATGCAGGTTTCCAAAGTTCAATTAAGGATCAGGTTGACCCAGAGACGTCCTATGGCTCTGGTACAAATCTCCAACAGAAGCTTCTGGTCAGTCCGGGACGCTTCTGACTCAGAGCAAACCCTGCGGGAAGTCCTCTGACGTGGGCAAGGCAGAGGCAAAAGTAGGAGTCTTAAGAAGAAACCCAAATTCTACACGGTCAGCTGGATCAGGCCCCTCCCCTTGAGGCCTTCGGAGCAGGTTCTTCCCGCACCGGGCAGCTCGCCGCCCACGACAGTTCCCTTCTCCTCACGACTTCCGCTACTGTCAACCTCTCTGTGGTTTTCCTGTGGCTTCTCAGCGAATGAAGAGCTTCCAATCCCGCCCAATTCCCAGGAGCGCACACCTAGGCCTAGAGCGTGACCACTCACCAGGCCAAACAAGGCCAAGCGCACTGATGCTTTGTCTGCGAGCTCTCCCCAAGACAGAAGGCACCAAAGGACAGGAAAACGAGAATGCAAATGCAAACTACTAATGATCCTGCACCACGCCAGAGAAACGCTTCACCTCATGCCCCACAAACCAGCCCAGGTGACAAAAAGTTGGGACAAGTCAATGGTGGAGGGCGATGAGGAGACAGGCACGCTTGTGCATTGTTGGCGGAGTGGCAGATCAGTATGACCACTGTGGAAAGCAGTTTGCAATTATGCAAATAAACTAACACCTCCATACCTTCAGACCCAGAGAGTCTACCGTCTCACACAAACCCCAAGGAGGCCACTGAGAAGATGAAAGTCTTCAAAGTACTGGAAGCAACAGAGAAGCCCACTGATCAGGGTGTGACTCAACAAACCGCGGTGCACAAATGGGCTTTAATAAACAATCACTATGACGGAGACAGAGAAGCTTGGAGGAGCCCCCTGAACTGATGCAGAGGGAAGAAAACAACAGACACAGGAACCACACCAGTCAACGAGAACGACACCGAGAAAAGAACGCACAAAACGATAAAGAACAAGCCTGGCTCCAAAGACGACGTGATAAGGGGAGAGGGTCCACAAGGGCTGCACACCGCACGTGTCCTCAGTCTGCTAGGATGGACTCATCAGTCAACGGGGAAATCATGGCGATGTAAAACAAAACAAAACAAAACAGAACAAAACATCGACAAAAACTTTTTTAAAAAGGAAGAGAAGCTTTTCTCAAGGCCCGCTTAGGTTAATTTCTGAAGAACCAGCATTGGTACCAACAGAACCAAGCAAACAATCCTGTGAGAGAAAAAAGGTACTCTTCGCCTCACTGAGATGCTAGCTGAGCGCACGAACTTCCTCCTCCCCAAGGCACACTTGGCCCCACAGGCCCTGCTGCCCCACGCCACCTCCTCCCCACAGGCCTTGCCGCCCCACCCCTCACCTTGGTTCAGGTAAGTGAGGCTTTCATCGTGCAGCTTGACCGCAGGGGACGTTGCAGCACACAGGATATACTGAAAGGGCGGCTGTTTGGGGTCACCGTCCAATGGAAGGATAGCGTCTTCCTCCTTGAAAATGGGTAGGGCCAACACATCACTGAAAACAAAAAATTGTACTCATTAATGACATTAAGTTGGGTCAGAAATGACATGCGACAGCAGACTGAGTAGCAAAAGTGGTTATTACCAAGGGACCTTCCTCACAACCATCACAACTAGTGATCCGACCGACCTCAGAGATGAGGAAGGGACCTATGCAGGAGTCGCCAAGAAGCCCACTGGGGGCTGGGGGTGGGGGGTTCCTCAGCGCTGCTGACAGCACACAGGGCTTTCAGAAGACAGAGGCATCGGTTTTGTCAGAGAACAAGGGAAGGGTTGGACAGGCGCAAACAGAAGAGCGCCCCTTTCCTTCTGTTAGGTGACCAGCCTCTAAGGACTCGTGGCGGCGCTGAAATCTTACACACTGTGCACATCTGCCCAAGGTACCTGGACCACCGAGTAAAAGCTGGAGGAAGTCATAATGTCCAACCACTCACTTTAAAGAGAGAGGAAGGAAGCAAGGCTCAGCGTTATTTCCTGCCTCAGGGAACAATGGGGCAGCCAGGGGACACCACAATGCACAATGCAGGGAGTCAGGAAGATCTGAGTTCAAATCCAGCTTCAGACCCTGGACAAGTTGGTTAACTCGTGTTTACCTCAGTTCCTTCATCTGTAAAATGTGGATCTCAACAGCACCTACCTCCCGGGGCTAGCATGAGGATCAAATGAGATGTTAACAGTGAAGTGCTTAGCACAGTACTTGGCACGTAGGGAAAGCTATATAACGGTTGGTTTTGTTTAGGCATGTCCGACCCTTCATGGCCCCGTGTCCGTGGGGTTTTCTTGGCAAAGGTACTGGGGCGGTTTGCCATTTCCCTCTCCGTTGCAGTAAGGCAAAGAGCGTTAGGTGGCTTGTCCAGGGTCACACAGCTAATAAATTGGATTTGAACTCAAGTCTTCCTGACTTCAGGCCCGATGCTCTATCCACTGAACCATTTAGCTGCCCCTTATGTAAATGTTAGCTATTCTCGTGAATAAGTGGCCCTGAGAGGATTCAGACCCAGGTCCTTCAATTCCAAATCCAGGATTTTCCGCACTGCCCTGCTAAGAGTCATGACCCGCCTCCAGCCCCTTTCGTTGGACGTGCTCCTTCTGCTGGGCTTCCGAAGCCTCGCTCCTGACTGCCCTCTACTGCACCTTTGCCTGGAAGCTCACTCCGCCTCTGACCCACTCAAGCTGGAAGTTCCCCCCTTGCCCGCGCCTGCTGGATCTTCCCACAACCTCCACTTGAGGAAAAGAAGCCCTGGCCAACCATGTTTTCTTGTTGACTGCTGCTGAATGCCACCTGCCTTATGTGAAAAGTCACCAGCCTCCCTGTCTCTACCCCCTCCCCCCATGCAGGACCTTCCTGCTAAGTGTCCAAAATTCTTGGGTGGGTGTGGATTGTGGCTACCAGGCCCTTCAGGGCCATCTTCTGGAGGCTTCCAGTAATGTTCTGTTCCAGGGAGGTAACCAGCCAGATAGCCTTGCCCTGTGGAAATCTATGAATCAGAATGATAGTAAAAAGCATCTGACCTACACCAAATCAAGAACGCTTCTAGGAAGAAGTGGAGGATGAGTTCTGGAACCAGAACAAAAGCTGGTATAAAGGGACAAACTTCAACCCAAGTTATTCTTTTTAAATTTCTTCCTCTGGGCAATAGAGCATGAGGACTAATCAAAAGCACTATTAAATACAGAGGCACCTAATAAAAAGCATTTAACTACCAAAAAGAAAAGCAAACCAAACTGGAAAAACAGATAGTATAATCAGTTAACAGCAGACCTTAATGTATGCCTTTCAGACCCAGAAAAACCCAATCAAGAGACAAACAAGAAAGAAGTTAAGGACCTGAACAGAATTTTAAAAAATGACAGATGATAGATGTCTGGAGACTGCTGATTGAGAAAAGATAGCTGTATATGACACCTTTATAAAAACTAACCATAAAGACCTCACAAAAAAAAAAAAAGTAGAAAACCAGACCTACTGAGCACATCATTTACTGACTGTAATGTGATAAAAGCATTTTAAAGAAAGAATCCAAAAGAAATTAGAGACTAAATAACAATTCTTAAAAACTGGTAGGCCAAAAAATAAGTAAGTCACGTAAATAACTAAAAATGACAGCAATGAGACAATATACGCCAAACCTTATGAAATACACCTAAAGCACTTCGGAAGGGAAATTATACCTCTAACTACTTTTGACACAAGACATGAACAAAGTAATGAATTAACTTCACAACTTTAAAAAATTGAGCAAATAAAAAATCCCCAACTGAATAACAGAAATCCTGAAAATTAAAGAGATGAATAAAATTGAAAGCAAAAAGATCAAGAAAATCCTTAGAACCTATCTTGCTCAATCATATGCTAACAAAACTGAGAGCTTAAAGGAAATAATGAAAGTGGCAGTGAGGTGGCAGGAGGAAGTTAGGTGGTTCAATGTATAGAGCACTAGGCCTGGAGTCAGGAAGACTTGAATTCATACTCAGCCTCAGACACTTAACTAGCTATAGGACCCTATATCTGCCTACCTCAGTTTCCCCATTTGTGAAATGAGGAAAACAGTACTTACCTCTCGAGGTTGTTTTCAGGATCCAATGAGTAACATTTGTAAAGCACCTGGCACATAGTAGGCACTTAATAAATGTGTGTTCCCTTCCTTCTCATTCATTACCATCACTACTGGTTACATAAAGCTAGAAATGCTCTAGCAGCAAGAAGAGAAATTGAGGGAATAAACAACAGGCAAAGAGAAAACAATTCTCACTTCCTCTAAAAGATAAGATGAGGAGCTTATTGCTATTCAATCAGTTTTAGTCATGCCTGTCTCTGTGACCCAATTTGGGGTTTTCTTTGCGGAGATACTGGAGAGGTTTGCCTTTTCCTTCTCCAGCTTATGTTACAGGTGAAGAAACTGAGGCAAATAGGGGAAAGTTGAGTTGCCCAGGGTCACGCAGTACTAAGTGTCTGAGGTTGGATTTGAATTCAGGAAGATGAAAGCCTGGTGCTCTGTGCACTATGGTGCCCCCTAGCTGTCCTAAGTACATCCTAAGATGTACTTCCAGAACCCTAGAGAGTCAACTAAAAATCGCTACTTTAATTATAACATTGATTAACTCCAGCAAAGTTGAAAGATACGAAACAAGTCAGCATTCCTTCACATAATCAACAAAACCCAGTATGAAGAGCTAGAGAGAGAAATTCTCTTCAAAATCCCTCCAAAACTTAAGATGAAAAATGCTCTCCACCTCCAGAGAAAAGTACTGATGGAACCTAAACGCAGATTGAGCATATTTCTTAATCTTTATTATTCTTGATTTTTTTTTGGTCTGTGTTTTCTTCTGCAACATGGCTAATATGAAAATGTTTTACATGGCTGCATAGTCATAATATTCTATACCCAACTGTTTGGAATTTGGACCTCAAAATTTAAAAAAAAAAATGTAAAGAAAAAATTTGTTTATACGTAATTGAGAGAAAAAATTAAATGTTTGTTTAAAAAAAATCACTCAAAAGAGAGGAAATTACTTGCAACTATCTTTGAAGATTCTACGAAGGGACTATAAATTTAACCATAAAAAATACATACAGAAATAGACCTAAGTTAGAGACACAGTAAATGCTCTTGACTGTAACAGAGCAAGTCAACAGAGTACCCCCCAAAGTCTCAGTGTAATACTAAACCATCAGAGCTTTAACAGGTAAAAACCGCACTTTTTAGATATTTGCATAATAAAACAACAGTACAACCCAAAACAATCTCTATACCAATCAAACTCCCAAAAGAAACCAATCTAAACAAAATTCCTATGGAGGAATCAAGGTCAAAAATTCATGGCAAAAAGTAGGAAGCAAAGGATCTGTCAGAATCAGATCTCAAAATGTACCACAAAGCAGCAATCATTAAAATGATTTATTAGTGGCTTCAAGAGAAGCCTCGGTAGTGTCCTTTCTGGGGATGTTCACATAGAGGATGAGGCTGACCTGACCCGACCCGACCCGACCCGACCCGACCCATGCACTGCCAGAGCTAGCTCAGTGTCTGGGAGGCTCCAAAGGAAAGTGTGGGAGAGAAGAGGTATTGTATTAGATCGCCTCCCAAACTGGAGGTCTACAGAGCCGTGCGCTGACCTCCCCCTCGTATGCCTGTGAAACCCCGGGCAGTCTAGCAGCGCCACGCCAGGAAACGGCATCGCTTCCATCTGAATCGTCTTGGGAAGGCTCTGAAGATCACCTGGCAGGAGAAGGTGCCAGACTCTGAGGCCCTTTCTGGAGCTAAACCGCCAGGCATTCAAACTCTACTGCAGAGAGCCCCCGCCGTGACGGGCTGGCCACACTGTTCGAATGCAAAACGTACCCCTGCCTAAAAGACGATTTTATGGAGAGCTCCCGCAGAGCACTCGGAAGGGATGCGAGGACGCTCTCAAGGTCTCCCTTAAGGACTTTGGAATCGATCGTGTGACACGGGAGATGCTGGCACCCGACAGCTCGGCATGGCGTGCCACATCAGAGAAGGGGCTGCACTCTGTGAGCGCAGCAGAACGGAGGCAGCTAACTCGGAGAATCCACCCCCAAGGTTCACTCGGACCCTCCGACCCGACCCGACCCGTGGCAGAGCACTGCCAGCTCGAGCGGGTCCCACACACTAAAACCTGACTCTAGCACGGTGATGTCACCCTTACTGTGTGCCAGACACTCCCCTCCCCGCAGGGAGCTCACAACCTGCAGCAGGAGACAAGAAGCGAACACACAGTGCATACAAAACAACTGCTAAGCAAAGCCCCCGACTCCAAATAAAGAGGGGTCAGGGAAGGCTTCAGTGAGGAGGTCTGGGGGAAAGGCCCCCGGCAGGCAGCTCGCAGGGAGGGAGGGGCGCTGCAGGCGAGGAGACAGCCCGAGAAGATGCCTGCAGCCAAGATGGCAGGGCACTGCAGAGAAGGGGAGGGGGCGGGGAGGGAGGGTTTTGTGTCTGATCGCCGACGGACTGGCTGGGGAGAGGGGGGGCGGCTCCTCGCCCGCCCAGCAGCTACTGCCGCAGTCCGGGCTGACGAGATGACAGACTGCAGCAGAGGGGGGAGGGGCGGCGAGCCTGTCTGCAGAGAGATGAGGTCGAACGGCTCGAATGTGGGGGGAGGGAGGGAGGGAGGGAGGGAGGAGAGCGGGGGACCCGGATGAAGGTGATGTATTCTGCTGCAGTGGGAGAGGGGAGGGGGAGCGTGTGGCGGCGGGAACGCGCTTTGCAGCATCTAAGATCTAAGATGTCTGCCAAGCTCAGGCTGCGGCCCCGCACATCGATCCGGCCATCGATCCGATCGCCCCACGGGGCCAGTGATGCGACCCCCCCCAGCAGGGGGGCCGGGGCCGGCTCCGGGCGCCAGCGCAGGGGCGGGGGCCCAGGCTGCGCCTCCGGCTCCGCAGTCCGCCGCCGCAGACCTCCGCAGGCGCCCCGCCCCCCACTCTGCGCCAGCGGGGGGAGGGGCGCGCGGACTGCGCGGCCGCGGCCCCCCCCCCC
>NW_020954595.1:15104183-15126305 GCF_900497805.2 Vombatus ursinus | reverse complement strand
GGTGGTGGTGGTGGTGTCGCCGGGACCGGGGGGCGGTCAGCAGGGCCGAGCAGGACCCGAGCACGATGGCAAAGACGCCCGCAGCCCTGCTCATGCCGCCCGCCCCGCCCCAGCCCGCCCACCCCCGGCCCAGCCGCCGGCCCCGGGCCCGGCCCGGCCAGCCACGCGCATTGCGGGCCCCGCCGCCTCAGCCCTCGGCCCTGGCTCCCGCAGCCTCCGCAGCCGCCGCACACAGTCCGCCACTGCAGCTGCTTCCGCTTCCTCCGGCGGCTGCCCTCTGCTCGCCCCGCCCACCGCCACGCCCCGCGCGTGCGCAGAGGGCTCTGCGGCGCCGGCCGGAGGGCGGGGCGGCGCCTCCTGCGCTCCCCCTCCACATGCAGATTATTCCCAGATGCGCCCCGGTCGAAGACAAACCGGAAATAGAGGCCGACTGACGCCCCCTCCCCCCTCCAGCAGATTGACAGGGAAACGGACCAATAAGGCTCGCGTGGGGGAGGGGGGGCGGGCGGGCAGGGTCGGTGCAGAAGTTTCCACTTCGTCGCCGGAAAGCAGAAATGGGCGCACACCGGGCACGTGCCTCCATAGGTGGCGGTGTTCTTGCCCCCCCCCCCCCCCCCCCCCCCCCCCCCCCCCCCCGCCCGCACGTGCTACCAGGGAACCCAGCCTGGGTCCCCACCCTGCCCGGGCCTCCATTTTCTCCCCCCCCCGTCGCCTCCCGAGCAGCCTTGGACTCGAGGCCCCGGGACTAGAATGCGGCACGTCCGTCATGCATTTAGCATTTATTGAGCACCCACCGCGTGCCCGGCCCTGGATTCAGTGCTGGGGACACAAAGACCGTTCCTGCCCTCCCCTGGGGTCTAGAAGTGGCCAGCGAGCCGAGCCTGGCTGCTTGGGGACACATTGGGCCGAGCAGGGCTCCAAGCCCGTGCGCTCCCGGAGGCGCACACCGCGTGGCTCCCACGTGGAAGACAGCGTGCTTTGTGCCCCTGGCCTGTGCAGCAGGGAGCAAAGATCGCTGGCCTCCGGCCGACCGTCCGGGGCTGCTGTTTCCCGGACCCCGAATGTGGGACCCCCGGCGGGAAGTAACAGAAGGGGACGTCCCAGCCCGGCGCTCGGGCCGCGCCGCCCGCTGTGGGCGCAGCCTCTCGCCCACCGGGTGCCCGGCTGTGCCCCAAAGCCCAGCGCACGTGCACGTGGCGGGCCGTCCCTCCTCCTCTGCCCCGGGAGGGTCAGGCTAGCTAGCGTCCTTCAAGGCGCACCCCGTGCCGGCTGGTAGCCCTCTGCTGTGTTCCTTTTATTTACTTTTTACACAGTGTTTTGTTGTGTGGTACTTTCAGGCATGTCTGACTCTCCATGACCCGCTTTGGGCTTTTCTCGGCAGAGATACTGGAGTGGTTTGCCATTTCCTCATGTCCTTCTCCAGCTCATTTCACAGATGAGGAAACTGAAGCAAACTGGGTGAAGTGACTTGCCCAGGACCACACAGCTACCAAGTGAGCTGGATTTGAACTCATGTCTTCCTGACTCCAGGCCTGGGGCTCTAGCCACAATACTATTCTAGCTGCCCTTCTGTATGCTTCCTTCTGGGGGGAGTAAACTCCTGGCAGTTTGAATGGCTGGATTTTGTCTTTATGCATCTCTGGCACATAGTAGGGACTTAATGAGCACTGCTTCTTGTACTGGGTTGAATCAGACCATTTACTGACGTGCAAAGGCACAGGATGGGCCAGAGGAAAGGCCCAAGGGCCGGGACTTACTGCTCCCTCAGAGACACAGACTTGTGGCATTTCAACTGAAAACTCTTCCCAGGTGTTTAATGCAGAGAGCCAACATGCTGGCTGATAGGTGCTGACTGATGGGCTTCAAGACTGGCTTTGATAAATTAGAATCCTCTCCATTTGCAGGCTTGTACCTTTTGGGAACAGTGAATTCTGGGGGGGGGGGGGGTTTGAGGTTGCTTCTGGCTGATTTTTGGTGATAATCAGTCACCTTACGTTCTCCTCTTTACTCCTGCTTCATCCAAAGAGATTCTGGGAATGAAGCATTTAGCTCTGGAAGGACCCTCAGAGGCCAGCCATGGACTCCCCAATCCCCACAGCCCCTCACTTTACAAATGAGGCTGCTGAGGAGGCCCTGCTGGTCTCGGGGCTCACGCTTGGAGGGGAATCTCCAGCCCTTTTCCCCCTGGCCTGATGCCTCAGCATCCTTCACACAGAGCTCTTGCTACTAATCAGAATTCATCTCCATATCCTTTGAGAGGGAGAGAGGGAGAGGGAGAGGCAGAGAGAGAGAGAGAGAGAGAGAGAGAGAGAAGGGGAGAGGGAGAAGAGGGGAGAGAGAGAGAGAGACAGAGAGAGGGAAGGAGAGGAAGAGAGAGAGAGAGAGAGAGAGAGAGAGAGAGCATGAAGTCAGAAAGGTTTTTGTTGGGACTGTGTCCAGAGGCAGGCCAGAGAAGGTGGGACCCTTTGGGGCAGTTTCTCAGCAGAGCAGCCCAACCTCACTCCCCTCCCTCCTTCAGGTTCCTAATGGCCAGTCGGACACTCTAGGGGACCCCCTCCCCACTCTCCTGCAGCAGCACCCATATTGGGGGACTCTTGGAGAGCACTGCCCACTTTGCTCTGGTCTTGTTACAAACAGCACTAAGAGACATAGCAGAAAATTCTTCATCAGTCATAAAAATACCCTTCCTGGGGCCCATCAAAGAGGCACTCTTGGACCCATCCTGACCTAAGGCAGGGGATCCTTTTCCCACTGGGGCCAGCTGGGGTGCAGAGCCTGCAGCAGGCAGGAAAGCACCTGGATGCCTCACCCCACCCTTGCCTTCTCCTCAGGCTAGTAGCCCAGGTTGGGGAGCTGCCCTTTGGGTAGGAGGAAAAGCCCTTTGGGAAGGCTGCTCTTGGGCAGCCTGAGCTCTACAGGAGCCACCTGAGTGCAGTCCAGCCAGGGCCCAGCCCTGGACCCTCTGCTTCTCTGACCAACGATGCTAAGTAGATGCAAGCTGAGCGGCCCAAAGTCAACTATCATTGTGATCGGAACGTGACCTCTCACTTTCTGACCTTCTCTCTGCCTTTCCTTGACCCAACCAACTCTTCATGCTTGGCCCAGTTCCTCGACTCACCAAGTTTCTGCCAGGCCATCTCCCCGCACTGGCCACTCTCTCCTCTTTTCCCTGTCTTGACCTCGAGGAACCAATCCATCTCCATTTCAAGATTATGCGCCGCTGAAGGAAGGTGACTGGGTCCACTCCAGACTGATGCCACCCAGCCACCCCTGGGCTTCCTAGAGAAGCCTCCTGTCTCACCCTCCACACCTGCTCCTCCAGAGCTTGTCGTCCCTCCTCAGACCTCCTGTGGCTCCTTCCCTTCCCCTCTCAGCTGAGAAAATTGCCTCATGTTTGACATGAATGGAGGTCATTCGATATGAGCTCCCTCTTCCTCCTCTCCTGTCACCTAGGTGCCTTCTGCCCCTCTCTCCTCCTCACCCCTATCTCTCAGGATGAGTGGGTGGCCTGACCCCTCTCTCTGCTCTAGGGATCCCATTCCACCCTCTTTCCTCCAGCAGACTTACCCTCTCTCACCTCACTCCCATATTTTCAACCTCTCCCTGTCTATGGTTCCTTCCCTCCTGCCCACAAACATGCCCTCGCCTCCCCTCTCTTGGCAAAAACCCTCACTGGATCCTGCCATCCCTGTGTGAGAATACCCCTAAGCTTAATGTGTCTGTTTTCTATGAGTTACCTTACTAGGCACACAGTAAATGTGTTGTAACAGCCATCACCAACTACATCCATTGTGGGGCAGGAGCCAGCCTCCAGCAGGTTCACTTTTGATCTAGGCAGCCAGAAGGACCAGAAGACCAGCTTCAGAGGGGTTAAATATTGAGTTTACTTTCTGCTTCTTCTTTTTGGTATCAAGGGGTTCCTGACAATGGGAGCACCAACTCCTCCAGGATCTCCTAATCACCCTTCTCACAGGGACCAGCAAGAAGCAGGGGGCAACAACCCCTATGTCTCAATGTGGGCTAGTTGAGACAAGCACAGCATTCCAGCTTGTGCATTCCCCTAATCCCCCCCCCCAAGCTTCAATGGGGGCCGGTTGAGGCAGACACAACATTAAACTGTCATATTCCCTAAATCCCAAATTCCCACTCACTCCTGACTTATAGAGAAGCACGCAAAGAAGGCAATTTGCTAACAATAAGCTCACTGGTTAACTTTAGCAATGTCATCATAACAGTACAACTCGAGCCTAGTAAACGTTCTATTGTGTCATCCCTGTATCTCACTGCACAGTCGCAGTAGAAACTGTTTACAACCATGATCCTGGGAACTGTTATCTATAATCTTGAGAACTAATAGACTGTTTTGGCCAGAGATCCTGAGAATTGTTATCTACAAAAGATAACAAAATCCTCCTTACTTACAGGCATTTAATCAGGCGCCTGTAAAGTCTTACTCCCAGAGGCCTTTGCAGTGTTCATTCGCAGAGCTGTGCTCCCCAAAGCATCTCAAACCAGCCCTGCAGTCAGCTGTTTCTGTAAAACCACCAGCTTCTGTGTCTACCTGTTCCCGGGAAAGACTGTCCATTCTTTACCCTGGGCCTCCCCTTTGTGATTTTTTTCCTTTGTGGTTTGTAAGCATAAATTGTCCCTGGCTCTTCTAGGCTGGGGGCTCCCTTGTGCTTTGTGCTGGGGCCCTCAGCATGAGTGTCTGATTTTCCTCCTACTAAAACTTTTCTGTTTTTAACTCAGCATTTTGAGGGGCTTCACTTGGTTGCTATTTCTGGTGTCAGAAGTGGGATCCATCATGGTGAAGGGCTTCTGTGTGACTTCCAGAGGGGTAATCCAGGTGGTGTGGTGTGTGCTCAGGCTCTATGATGTTCAGCCGGTAGTTTCCATCTCTTCCTGGCTGAGGGGGATGTGGAGCATTAAGTGCCTCCCTCCTTGAATCCTGAGCACCTGTCTCTTTTGGTTGAGTTCATTTACTAGGAGAAAAATGGGTTAGATATCTGGGGATGCCAGGACTGCTACAGGCCTGGCGGAGGTAATGTTGGTCAACCACTGAGCCCAGAGGGGCTCCAGGATTTGCGGCCACAGGGTGGAAACCCGTGAAGACTCCACAGGAGAGGAACTGGGGAAGATCCATAGGTTGGGACTGATGAGTCCCAGGTTTTACAGTTTTGTTAAGGTTGGAGACTGATTAAAGCCCTGGTTTAATTTAGGTAGTCCATGTTACTTGGTGAAAGAAAGAAAAATTCCAGAATAAAGTAAGAACTTGGCCAAGTTCCTATGGGTAACCAAACATCTCAAGATGTGAAGCTACCCACCCTCATCCCCACCCCCAAGGGGACAGCAGCTGGTTATATGTCTCTACATTATGGGTCTGAAACCTGCAGCTATTTAACTAATTGGCAGAAATTGACCTAAGATGACCCCCATCATTGTTGGTCAGCTCGGGGTGCTTTTCATCAGGATAAAATAAATTACTCTAGGAAATGTCTTGATGGGGGCAGCTAGGTGCCACAGTGGATAGAGCTCTGGCCTTGGGGTCAGGAGGACCTGAATTCAAATCCGGCCTCAGACACTTGACACTTACTGGCTGTGTGACCCTGGGCAAGTAACTTAACCCTGTTTACCTCACCAAAAAAAAAAACAAAACAAAACAAAACAAAAAAAAAAACAAATGTCTTGATGAAGCCAGTAAGAAAATTTACCCTGAATGAGATGCTGTCAATAAATGGCTACTAAATGAGAAATCTCTTATAACTTGGATTCCTTTAAGGAAAACTTAAATACAATTGTTATCTATATCAATATCACAAACTCCATGAAGCCATTGTTGAATCAGGAAGAAGCTTTATTAATGACTTGGGAAGGCTGGCCGTCCTGCATGTATGTGAGCACACATATGAGAACACATGTGTCAACAGATGCACACCTTTTTATTCCCTATTCCCCATTCGAATTTCCTTCCTGTTTCCCCATTCACTGGCTACTATAGAGGTTACAGCCTATCCAAAGCACATTTTCCCATGTGAGTCTCCATCCCTAATTACATCTCCCACTCCTCACAATTTGGGGAACACCCCTTTTGATGTTAATCTATACCTGACCTTAGAACTGGTTTCCCACCCATTAGTCTGTTCACCACCAAGAGTGTTTTCATATTCTAATATAACTCCCTTTGTTCAACTTCCACCTAGCTCCTAGACTACATTCCTTTTCACTAGACTTTTGTGGAAATAATAATAAAAAAAACCTATTTCTCACATTCCCTCCCAGTTTAAACTGACTCTGACCTCTGATTGAGTGATATGCAGAAGCAACATCCATATATCCCACAGAATGGGGACCAGAATGGGGAAAGAGTCAAAGAGAAGATTTGCACCCTCTAGTATGATAGTCAGAATTATATCACTCAATGAAAACAGGAGATCTAGGGATCACTCATGTGCTTGTCAGATCAGGCCTCCTCTCCTAGAAAAGATTTATCCACCTCTCCCTGGGAAAGATTCACTCCCTCACTCTTAGGATAAGGAAGGGAAGGGGTTAGGGTTAGGTTAACCCTAACTCTGATCCCTGAGGCCATGGCCCCAACACACCAGTTCTCTTTTAAAATCAAGAAGAAGTCAGAGGTCAGTACTCTGACTTATTCCTTTAAATTGACTTACGTGGGGAACCAAGATGGCAGAGTAAGAAGTGAGTAGCTCTTCCCTCCCTTATCAACCTCTGAAAGCCTAGAAAATAGCACCCCAGGAAAAACCCTGGAACAGCTGAACCAAAAGAAAGATGGGGTACAGCAGTCCAGTAGCCCAGGTAGCTTAAGGGATTAACTGGAAAGGCCCCTCTTGCCCTGTGGGAAGGGGAGCAATATGTAATGGGAGGCATCCCAGGAAAGCCCCACCTCAGCATACCAGGAGGAGATCCCAAAACCCAGGTGGTGGAGCAGGCCAACACCAACATCCAGACCCCTGAGTGCCTCCCAGTGAGGGTGGGGGAACTGGTGGAAACCAGCGTGGAAAACCACTAGGTGCCCCAGCATTCCACAGCAAACAGCTCTCCCAGTGCCTCAGCAAAACTAAGGGAAGCAGCGCTCCAAGGGGCCCCAGGCAAATAAATACCCTACAACATCCATCTGAAAGGAGCTGAAGAAAGTGAAAGAAAGGAAAGGCCTGGGTGAGCAGGCAACCCAATCCTACCCCTAGAGTTCCGGTGTTACTGATTTCAGCCCAATACCAGGTAAGCTGCCAGAATCCTACAGCTTCCAACCGCCAGCATCTGAGGCTCTAGCACACAAAGCCAGTGACCAGGCCCTAGGCTCCCAACACAAGAAGCTTGGGTCAGTGCCTTCTGCTCCCCAACAGGAGAGCCCAATCTCTTTAAATTCCAGGAAATAAGCAAACACCATGAGCAAAAAGAAATGTACTATAGATTCTTATTATGGGAAGAGTGAAGATCAAGGCAGAAATTCTGAAGAGGACAACATTGTCAACAAACCCACATCTGGAACCTCAAAAGGGAATATGAACTGGTCTGAAGCCCAAAAAGTCTTCTTAGAAGAGCTTGAGAAGAATTTTAAAAGTCAAATGAGAGAGGTAGAAGAAAAAATGGGAAAAGAAATGAGAGGTATGCAAGAGAGAGTCAATAGCTTGGAAAAGGAAGGACACAAATTAACTGTAGGAAACAAGTGCTTAAAAAATACAATTGGCCAACCAGAAAAAAAGTACACTGAAGAAAAGTCCCTAAAAATTACAATTGGCTAAATGAGGAAGGAGGTACAAAATCTAATAGAAGAAAACAATTTGTTAAAAATTACGATTGGGCAAATGGAAGCTAATAACTCTGTGACAGAGCAAAAATCAGTCAAACAGAAACAAAAGAATGAAAAAATAGATGAAAATGTAAAATATCTCACTAGTAAAACAACTGACCTGAAAAATCGATCCAGGAGAGACAGTTTAAAAATTATTGGTCTACCTGAAAATCACAATGAAAAAAAGAGCCTGAACAGCATCTTCCAGGAAATCATAAAGGAAAACTACCCTGAGGTCCTAGAACCAGAGGATAAATAGCCATAGAAAGAATCCACCACTTACCTCCTAAAAGAGATCTCATATTGAAAACATCAAGGAATATAATAGCCAAATTCCAAAATTACCAGGTCAAAGAGAAAATACTGCAAGCAGCCAGAAAGAAACAATTTAAATATCATGGAACCACAGCCAGGATTACACAGGACCTTGCAGCTTCTACATTAAAAGCCCATAGGGTGTGGAACATGATATTCTGTAGAGCAAAGGAGCCTGGGTCGCAGCCAAGGATCAACTACCCAGCGAAAATGAGCATCATCTTTCAGGGGAGGAAATGGATATTCAATGAAATAGAGGACTTCCAAACCTTCCTGATAAAAAGACCAGAGCTCAACACAAAATTTGATCTTCAAATACAAGCCTCAAGAGAGACATAAAAAGGTAAACAGGACAGAGAGAAACAACATGTTATTAATAAGGGCAAACTGTTTACATCCCTACAAGAGAAGATGACACGTAACTCTTGAGAACTGTATTGTTATTACACCATGTTAAAGGGGTATACATAAAAGGGGTGAATATAAATTGACTTTGATGTAATGATGAAAAAAATCTAATCAAGTGGGTTAAATGGATCCAAGTAAGTGGATTAATCTGATCTAACTAAGAAAATGCACTGAGAGAAAAGGAAAGGAAGAGGCAGACAAGGGTAAATTACATCACAGGAAAAGGCAGAAAAACCTATTACAGCAGAGGGAAAGAAGCGAGGGAGATGAGTATTGCTTTAACCTTACTCTCATCAGATTTGGCTCAAGAAGGGAATAACATAATCAGTTAGGTACAGAAATCTAACATGTCCTACAGGCAGTAGGAGGAAAAGGGGAAATAAAAGGGAGGGGGGATAGAAGGGAGGGAAGAAGTAGTAAGGGTAAAGGGGAAGAAAAGGGAAGGGGTAATAGAAGGGAGGTGGGACTGAGAGAGTTGGTGGTCAAAAGCAAAACACTAGTGAGGAAGGAAAAGGAGAAAGGAGAAAGAAAAGCATAAACGGGTGGGGAAAGGATGAAGGGAAAGACACAGAAAGTAATCATAACTGTGAATGTGATATATGAATGTAATGGAATACTATTGTGCTATAAGAAATGATGAACAGGCAGACTTCAGAAAAACCTGAAAAGACTTGTATGATCTGATGCTGAGTGAAGTTAGCAGAACCAGGAGAACGTTGTACACAGTAACAGCCACATTGTGCAATGACTAATATTGATAGACTTAACCCTTTTCAGCAATACAAGGATCTGAGACATCTCCAAAGGCTTCATCATCAAAAATGCTAACCACATCCAAAGAAAGAACTATGGATTCTGAATGCAGATAGAAGCATACTATTTGCTATTTTTTCTCTTCTGTTGTGTTTTATTTCCTGTTTCTAGTGGTTCCTCCTATTGATTCTAATTCTTACTTACAACATCACTAATGTGAAAATATGTTTAATAGGGATGTATGTGTATAGCCTATATCAGATTGCATGCTGTCTTAGGGATGGAGGTAGGGAGGGAGGGGGAGAAAAATTTAAAACTCAAAAGCTCATGGAAGTGACTGTTGATAAATCAAAAAAAAATATATATATATATATAATAAAAATAAATTGACACGTGACATCTGACATAAATCTGTAATAGGTTTAACTGGTAATTTGTGTTGGTTCTGATTTGGCTCTTATCATTGAAAATTAAAGAAATTAAGACTAGTCATTGAAAAATCTTATTCTGATTAGATGAACTTTTGGTTTTGCTAGGCAGCTTTAAGTGATGGTTTCTGCCCACCTCCCCCTAAAAGAGGTTTCTTGGGGCAGCTAAATGGCACAGTGTATAGAGCACTGACCCTGGAGTCAGGAGGACTTGAGTTCAAATCTAGTCTCAGACCAGACACTTGCCACTTACTAGCTGTGTGACCCTGGGCAAGTCACTTAACCCCAACTGCCTCACCAAAACAAAAAAATAAAGGGGGGGGGGGTTCTTCTTTATATCCTGTTTATGTGTCTGCCTTATCACTTTGTTTGTGTTTGTGTCTCTATAAAATTCAGGAAAATATTTTTCTTGCTTTGTGTTTGTGTTGTTTGCAGATTCTATTACTTTGAAAGATTTGGTCGCAGCCAAAGAGTTTTAGAATACTGTGAAAGATTAACAAAATTTCATACTTGAAGGAATTGTCCAAGTAAGCAGGATTAACTCTCACTTTAGGCTTTCCACAAGAGATTAGGTTATAAGAGAAAAAAAAACCTGCAAGACACTTTTTTTCTGTCATTTTAGCCTTGGCCACTCCGGAATTACAGAAATAAAGTCAGATAATCAAAGTTTGTAGAACTACTAAAAACATTTTAGTAGATTTTGGAGGTTTGGAAATTAACCATTTTAAGATTGCAGGGGAAAACTTCTGGGACTTGGCATAATTCCAGGAAGTCACTCCCTTCTGAAATATCTTAATGAGTTTTGGGGTACCACTCTGTAGAATTTGTTTGAAGGAAAAATAAAAAATTCTATAAAATCTTAAAGGTAAATGGCACTCAAATAATTTTTTTCTCTTGCTCGATGGCAAGTAATCCCAGAGTGAAGGAAAGGCATTTTACAGCCACCTCTTATTAACCCTTCCTTGACCATGAAAAGAGAAAAGATTGTTTAAAATGGAGATCCCCTGTGACTCCTCCAGTTCAGAAACCCTGTCCCTCTGACCCTCTTAACCCCTCTCATCTCAGAGCAGATTCCTAAATAAAGGTGTTGGGGGAAAATGCTGGAAAATGCAGGGAAACCTGAGTTACATTTTGGTTGCAGAAAGTTATTGGCTGTGTAATCTTAAGCAAGTTATTTCTGTCTCAGTTTCCTGATCTGTAAGGAGAAAAATAGTAATGGTGCCCACCTCCCAGGGTTTTTGTGAGGATCAAAAAGAATAATGAAAGTGCTTAACACAGTGACTGACATATGGTAAACACGACATAAATGTTAAGTATTGTCACTTTATTTCTTTAGTTAAATGTAATTGTTCCATGCTTGACAACTCTAAAGTGGGTTTAAAATGCCAAAGGTAATAAGATGAATGGTTTTTATAGAGGATAATTTGGAACTGCATTCAACTGAATTGATATCATCTGACTGGAAATAAGTTTGGTTTCATGTTTTGAATACATGATATTATTTATGTTATTATTGTATTTCTAAATTCTCTTATATTGTTAAATTTGAAGACCACTGTATCAGAAATGCTGTTAGAAAAACTACTTTTTTTATCTGAATGTTTCTACCTTATAAATTGAGCTTCTAAAAGAATGTGATGAAAATAAGTGTTTGAAAACTTAAATATTTAATGAGGTATATTTTGTTTTAAAACAAATAATAGGTGCCTGCCGTGCCCCCACACCTGCACCTCCCAGGGAGGGGACCTGTGAAAGTTTCTTGGCTGGGCCCCATGCTGCAGCTGCCCTCCCTGCGGAGCCTGGGACACATCCTACTTCCATACAGAAGAGAGTTTTTAAAATCATTGAATCTGGAAGATAAAAAAAAACACAAGCATGTTGTGCTGGGGAAACGCATCCTTTGAACAGCTAGGATTGGGTGGAATCCAGGAAAAGTGACTTTTTCATAAATTAAAAAAGTCCAAGATGTAGGGCACAGACATGCAATATTTGCCGTGGATGATGGGACAGTATATCCATGTGGCTGTAATGATCTAGGACAACTGGGTCATGAAAAGTCCAGGAAGAAGCCAGAGCAGGGTGTTGCCTTGGAGCCCAAAATATTGTAGCTGTTTGACGTGGAGAAGTTCATACACTCGCACTCAAAAGTAAGGGCCAGGTGTATGCTTGGGGACTTGATACCGATGGACGGCTGGGTCTGCCAGGGACAGAAGAGTATATCAGAGTGCCCAGAAATATTAAAAGTTTGACAGATAGTCAGATAGTACAGATTGCTTGTGGTTACTATCATTCCCTTGCACTCTCAAAAGGAAGTGAAGTTTTTTCCTGGGGACAGAATAAGCATGACCAGTTGGGTTCAGTCTTCAAGTTGAAAAGGCAGAGTTTCCCACAGCTGCTTAGGTCTCTCCTTGGAATCCCTTTCAGTCAAGTAGCCACAGGTGGAACCCACTGTTTTGTTTTTCCCTCTTTCAGGAGCTATCTTTGGATGGGGTCAGAACAAGTTTGGTCAGCTAGGTCTTAATGATGAAAATGATAGGTTTGTTCCCAATTTGTCGACGTCCCTAAGATCACAGAAAACAGTTTACATTTGTTGTGGAGATCACACAGCAGCACTTGCTAAGGAAGGCAGGATCTTTACATTTGGAGCTGGAGGCTATGGTCAGTTGGGGCACAACTCAACCAGTCATGAGATAAACGCCAGAAAGGTTTCTGAGCTTATGGGAAGCATTATCACACAGATTCCTTGTGGATGGCAGCACACTTCTGCTTTGATTCCTTCATCAGGAAGAATTTATTCTTTTGGGTTTGGTGGCAATGGGCAACTTGGAGCCAGTTCAACAAGCCCTTTCACAGTGAAAGGAAATTGGTTCCCTTACAGTGGGAAGTGTCCACCAAGTAGTGATGGCGAAAAATACTTCTGTGTTAAAAGAAGTTTTTCAGGTGGTGACCAGAGTTTTTCCCATTAGTCTAGTCCACAGAGCCTTGGGTCACCTGACGATTTTACACGTCCTGACCCTTCAAAGCAGATCTGGATTGTAAATGAACCTCTCCTTCAAAGATGGCTGAGCTACTCCTCTGGAAGGTTTCCATTGGAAACAGCCCATGAGATTGATGGGACCTTTTCTTTGGCTGCTTGTCTGAATGTCAGTCTTGTAGCTATTAGCAATAATGATCACTATAGATCATTTGATCTATATAGATCATAGATCACTATAGATCAAACCCCTGTTTTCAGGGGTTGATATGAATGCTGCTTGATTTCTCCTTCACAAACTTATACAACCTGACCACCCTCTGATAGCTTAGCAGGTGGCAGCTAGTTTGGAAAAGAATCTTCTTCCAAAACTGACTTACTCCTTACCTGATGTTGAAGCATTGAGGATTTTATCTCATTTTACTAGAATGTCCACTGATGAGTGCTTCCAATAACTTCACAACAATAGCATTCCCTTTGGAACTGCACAAGTGAATCTCACAAAGGAGGCGCCATTGAGAGTCCATGAAAACTGGAAGTCTCTACTTGAACCTCCATTGTTCCTCAAGATAGTGGCATTGTTCAAAAAAGTTGTGGTTCATCTTTTGAAACTCTACAAGATTGGAATCCCCCCTTCTGCAAGAAGGGTTTGCAACAGCTTCCTTCACACTGCTCTACAGGTTTTGGAAATACTACATAGGGTAAATGAGAGAACAGGACAGATTATACAAATGACAAGTTTTATATTCGTGAAGTGCAAGAATTAATAGACACACGGAATGATTACATCAGCTGGGTCCAACGGCAGGCTTATGGAATGTTAAGAGGAATCCTGGTTACAATTTGTGCGTATTCATTTGTAGTTGATGCCCAGGCAAATACTACACTGTTACCAACAGATGCAGTCTTGCAGATGCAGGTGGCTATTGACCAGGACCACAGACAGAATGTCTCCTCTCTTTTTCTCCCTGTGATTGAGTCTGTGAATCCTTGTCTGATTCTTGTAGTCCGTAAAGAGAATATAGTAGGCGATGCCATGGAAGTCCTCAGGAAGACAAAGAATATAGATTACAAAAAGCCATTAAAGGTTATTTTTCTAGGAAAAGATGCTGTTGGTGCAGGAGGTGTATGCAGAGAATTTTTCTTGCTCATCATGAGAGAGTTGCTGGATCTGAAATATGGCGTGTTTAGGTATTATGAAGACTCTAGACTCATTTGGTTTTCTGACAAGACCTTTGAAGACAGTGATTTGTTCCACTTGATTGGAGTTATCTGTGGATTAGCAATTCATTACCTTACTGTTATAGACCTCCATTTTCTTTTGACTTTGTACAAGAAGCTGCTGAAAAAGAAGGTTTCCCTGGATGATTTGAAGGAGCTAATGCCTGATGTTGGGAGCATGCAACAATTACTGGATTATCCAGAAGATGACATACAGGACACATTTTGTCTTAATTTTATGATCACTGTTGAGAACTTTAGTACAACTGAAGTGAAAGAACTGATTCCAAATAGAGCAGACACCACTGTCAGTAAACAAAATCAGCAAGAATTTGTCGATGCTTATGTGAACTACATATTCAGTAAATCTGTGGCTTCCTTATTTGATGCTTTTCATGAGGGCTTTCATAAAGTATGTGGCGGGGAAAGTCCTTCAGCTCTTCCATCCTAATGAACAGGCAATAGTGATTGGGAACACAAACTAGGATTGGAAAGAACTTGAAAAGAATACAGAATACAAAGGGGAATATTGGGCAGACCATCCTACAACAAAAATTTTCTGGGAAGTTTTTCATAAATTGCTATTGGAAAGGAAAAAAAGGCTTCTGGAAGCCAAAATGGCGGAGTAAGAGGTAAGTAGCTCTTACCCTCCTGTATTAACCTCTGAAATTAATAGATTGATGGGACCTTTTCTTTGGCTGCTTATCTGAATGGTAGTCTTGTAGCTATTAGCAATAATGATCACTATAGAACAGGCTCCAAGTTTTCAGGGGTTGATATGAATGCTGCTTGATTTCTCTTTCACAAACTTATACAACCTGACCACCCTCTGATAGCTTAGCAGGTGGCAGCTAGAAAATATTGCCCAAGGAAAAACCCTGGAACAGCTGAACCAGAAGAAAGTCGGGGTGCAGCAGTCCAGTAGCCCAGGTAGCTTGAGGGATTAACTGGAAAGGCCCCTCTTGCCCTGGGGGAAGGGAAGCAGTACAGAAAGGGAGGTGTCCCAGCCAGCTACTGGAAAGCCCCACCTCAGCACACCAGGAAGAGATCCTGAAACCCCAGGTGGTAGAGCAGGCAAACACCAACACCTGGACCCCAGTGCCTCAGTGAGGGCAGGGAAACCCTTGGAAACAAGCATGGAAAACCACCAGGTGCTCCAGCATTCTACAGCAACCGGGTCTCCCAGTGCCTCAGCAAAAATAAGGGAAGCAGCACTACAAAGGGCCCCAGGTGGATAAAAACCCTGCAATATCCATCCGAAAGGAGCTGAAGAAAGCTAAAGGAAAGGAAAAGCAGGCAATCCAATCCTACCCCTAGAGTTCCAGTGTTGCTGATTTCGGCCCAATGCCAGGTAAGCTGCCAGAACCCTACAGCCTCCAATTGCCAACATCAGAGGCCCCAGCACACAAAGCCAGTGACCAGGCCCTAGGCTCCCAACACAAGAAGCTTGAGTCAGTGCCCTCTGCACCCCTGCAGGAGAGCTCAATCTCTTTGTTTTTATTTTTTTATTTTTTTTAATATGTGTTTTTAAAACTTTGGGTTACAAATTTTCTCCCTTCCTCCCTCCCCACCCACCCTCATTGGAAACGCAAGCATCTCAATACAGGTTATAGATGTGTAGTCATGCAAAACACTTCCATAGTAGTCATGTTGTGAAAAACTAAGTATATTTCTGTTAATCTCATCCTCTCTTTTGAACCTGTCCCACCTCAGAAGTGTTTGCTTCTGATTACCCCCTCCCCCAATCTGCCCTCCCCTCTATCAACCCCCTACTTTCTTGTCCCCTTCCCCCCCTTATTTTCCTGTAGGGTAAGATAGATTTCAATACCCAACTGTGTATGTTATTCCCTCCTTAAGCCAAATCCTATGAGAATAAGATTCACTCATTCCCTCTCACCTTCCCCCATTTCCCCTCCACTATAAAAGCCTTTTCTTGTCTGTTTCATGTGAGATAATTTGCCCCATTCTACCTCTCCCTTTCTTCTTCTCCCAGTATAATCCTCTCACCCCTTAATTTAATTTTCCAGATATCACCCTTTCATCTTCAACTCACCCTGCGCCCTCATCTATCTATCTATCTATGTATCCATACATACATATAATTTTTCTCTCCCACTACCCTAATGCTAACAAAGGACTCATGAGTTACAAATATCATCTTTCCATGCAGGAATATAAACAGTTCAACCTTAATAAGTCTCTTACGATTTCTCTTTCCTGCTTACCTCTTCCATGTTTCATTTGAGTCTTGTATTTGAAAGTCAAATTTTCTATTCAGCTCTGGTCTTTTCTACAGGAATGCTTGAAAGTCCCCTATTTCATTGAATGACCATTTTTTACCCTGAAGGATTATGCTCAGTTTTTCTGGGTAGGTGATTCTTGGTTGTGATCCTATCTCCTTTGCCCTCTGGAATATCATACTCCATGCCCTCTGGTTCCTTAATGTAGAAGCTGCTGAATCTTGTGTTACCATAATTGTGTTTCCACAATACTTGAATTGTTTCTTTCTGGCTGCCTGCAATACTTTTTTCCTTGACCTGGGAATTCCGGAATTTGGCTACAATATTCCTAGGAGTTTTCCTTTGGGGATCTCTTTCAGGAGGTGATCGGTGGATTCTTTCAATTTCTATTTTGCCTTCTGGTTCTAAAATATCAGGGCAGTTTTCCTTGATGATTTCTTGAAAGATGATGTCTAGGTTCTTTTTTTGATCATGGCTTTCAGATGGTCCAATAATTTTTAAATTCTCTCTCCTGGATCTATTTTACCAGGTCAGTTGTTTTTCCAATGAGATATTTCACATTCTCTTCTATTTTTTCATTCTTTTGGATTAGTTTTACAGTGCCTTGATTTCTTGTAAAGTCACAAGCTTCCAATTGTTCCATTCTAATTTTTACGGAAGTGTCTTTTTCAGTAAACTTTTGGACTATCTTTTCCATTTGGCCAATTTTGCTTTTTAGGGCATTCTTGTCCTCATTGGCTTTTTTGACCTCTTTTGCCATTTGGCTATTTTTTAAGGTGTTATTTTCATCAGTATTTTTTTGGGGGGGTCTCCTTTAGCAAGCTATTGACTTGTTTTTCATGATTTTTTTTGCATCACTCTCATTTCTCTTTCTAGTTTTCCCTCTACTTCTCTTACTTGCTTCTCACAATCCTCTTTGAGCTCTTCCATGGCCTGGGACCAATACATATTTTTCTTGGAGGCTTTGGGTGTAGGAGCTTTGGTTTCATTGTCTTCTTCTGGTTGTATGTTTCGATCTTCTTTGTCACCAACGTAAGATAACATGGTCTGACTCTTTTTGTTCTGCTTGCTCATGATCCTGGCCAATTACTTGAGTTATAAACTCTTTGTTAAGGTAGAGGTCTGCTTCCAATGTGGAGAATGTACTGTCCCAAGCTTCAGGGGTTTTCTGCAGCTGTTTTCAGTGATACTGCTAGGGACCTGTAAATTTTCAGTTCTTCCAAGGTGCTATGATAAGGGGCCAGGTGTTTACACCTTTCCTGGCCTGTGCTCTAGTCTATGAGTGACCACAAGCACTCTTATCTGTCTTGGAACCATGAGGAGGATTTCCTCTCCACAGCTACTACAAGTTTCACCACGCCAGTGCTCCTCCTCACCCCAGGACCGCCACCCAGAACTGTGACCCATATCCAAGCAAGGGAAAAGCAAGAGAATCCTGCACCAGCAAAGAGATCCCTGCAACCCCCCTCTGATCAGCCACTCATTTTCCCCTCAGTCTGTGGGCTGGAAATTCAGGAGGCAGACACTGCCCTGGGGCCACGCTCGGGGATTGGGGCTGGAACCCCACAGTGCTTGTCTCACTGCAGTCAGACTTTTCCCAATGACCTTCTAAGTTGACTTTGGCATTTGTGGGTTGAGAAGTCTGGAAACTGCCACAGCTGCCCGCGATTGAGCCCTCTGAGGCCTGCTCCTGGGTTGCTGCGGCCTGCGAGCCCACACCGAACTTCATTCCTCTCCCTGCCCAGTGCGATATACCTTTTCAATCAACCATCCAGGCTGTCTTGGGCAGGAGATTTGTTTCATTCTGTCTTTTTGTGGGTTCTGCTGCTCTAGAATTTGTTTAGAGCCATTTTTACAGGTATTTGGAGGGGTTTGGGGGAGAGTTCAAGCAAGTCACTGCTTTCCCTCTGCCATCTTGGCTCCACCCCCTATTTGTATTGTCAATCTCTTTAAAGGCCAGGAAATAAGCAAACAACATGAGCAAGAGGAACCCTAGGACAGATTCTTATTATGGGAGGAGAGAAGATCAAGGCAGAAACTCTGAAGAGGACAACATTGCCAACAAACCCACCTGGGGAACCTCGGAAGGGAATATGAACTGGTCTGATGCCCCAAAAGCCTTCTTAGAAGAGCTCAAGAGGATTTCAAAACTCAAATGAGAGAGGTGGAAGAAAAAATGGGAAAAGAAATAAGAGGTATGCAGGAGAAGCTCAAGAGCTTGGAAAAGGAAGGACACAAATTAACTGAAGAAAACAAGTCCCTAAAAAATACAATTGGCCAACTGGGGAAGGAGGTACAAAATCAGATAGAAGAAAACAATTTGTTAACAGTTAGAATTGGGGACAACAGGCTCTCTGCACGTGGCGGGCCGAGGGGCTGAGGGGGGAACCGAGGGGGGCGCTGGGCAGACGGAGGAAGGCCGGAGGGCCGGCCTAGGCTCGGCATCCTCGGGCGCCCGCTCCAGGCTGCCGCCCTACTAAGTGCCTTTGTTCCACGGCGGGGCCGCCGACCGCCCTAGCACCCATGTGGCTGCAGGGGCCTGGCAGTTCAGGGGCACGCGCCACAGGGGGCCGCTGGACGTTGAGGGAGCGGTTGCCCCGTGGACCCAGTGCCCCGGGCTCCTCCGCGAGGAGGCGGGCAGGGTTAGTGCGTTAGGACGCACCGGCAGGTGAGCATTGCATTGTAGAGTTTGAACATCCTGTAGAAAGAGATGAAGGGAAAGCCCAGGAAGCGGTCCTAGGCACCTTACCGAGGAAGAGACGGCTGACTTCACAGACAGGCATTATGCTTCCATTGCTGAAAACCAGAAAGCGTTTGATGTGAAAATGCAGAGAGAGTTAGCCTTGCAAAAAGAGAAGGTAAGACTCGAAGCAGCAGCAGCAGCTCCATGCAGCGTGGAGCAGCCAGGGCAGCGCAGCCGGGAAAGGCTTGGAGCAGCACAGGCAAAGGACTAGGTGGCGATCTCATCGTCCCGCCCGGGAGCGTGCCAGAGTTCAGGGACAGAAGGATACTTTGTATCCTCTTTGAGAAACATGAAGTCGCCATAGGAAGTTTTTCGAAGGAGTAGACTTTCATCCGAGACCACAGAAAGTAGTTGTGACGTAATGACCAAGACCAGATCCACGTGTGGAAGCGAGGACAGCGCATCCCCAGATCTGGAGTGGGAGATGGAGAAGGAACGAAGAGAACGGTCCCACGGAGAGAACGTTCCAGAAATGCAGAGGATGTTCTCCAGGCAGCGTGAAAGCATGGCAGCAAGAAGGCTGGAAGTGATCCTGCCCAGCTTCGGATGGTTCCGATGAAGATGGGCAGGGAAGGGAGAATGATGTTGTTAGTGCCCAAATGGACAACAAGGGCAATCCAGAACGTTCTGCATCTGTGAACCCCGTTTTAGAACCGTCTGCCTCTGAGTTAAAAAAATCTGAAGCAGATCTGCAGGACAGATAGGGTGAGGTCATCTGGCCTTTTTGTCAGTCGTGACCAGACGTTGGAAATCAAATAGAATGTATCAGTGCTTGTTCTGAGCCTTTTTGTAAGGAAGAAAGAAATTATGTGGTAAATAAATATTCAATAGCAAGGAACAGGGATGATGGAATCTGTCTAGATTGAGAGTTCAGTGCACTGTCATCGTGATTCTGTCATGCTTCTGAATGTGTTGTAAAGAAGATTTCTGTTCAGGTGCCATTTGGTCTGGATGGCCTCGGAGGTCCCTTCCAACTCGGAGATTTTATGATTATTAAGAACTATCTGCTCTAATTTATGTATTCCAAATTAGTATCTGTAGATTTGATTTGTTTCCTTTTAAATAACTGGAAATTTTGTTTTCTTTGCGTGGATCTAATATTGTTTTAAAAATTATCTACTTATTTTAGTATCTGAACATGAAAATAATAAAATATTATATTGGTTTTTCTCAGCAGCTGTAAAGGGAAGTAATTAGCAGCTTCAGATAATGCACTATTTCCCGAAAGTTTTTTAAGCTTTCTCTATTTTTATAACTTGTTTGAATCTGATCATTCTATACTAGCACAATTAGAGTTCAGTAAGCCTAACAGTGCACTAATATTCATTTCTATCAAATTGGTATGATAGCATGTTCGTGGTATTGTCTCTGAACAGGAGTGTTATGAGGCCTGAAAGAGGGAGTGACCCTCAGAATTGCACATTTTAAAATTGTTAATGATCAGACACAACATTGAGGATAGAGCTTAAGTGTTCCACTTAAAAAAGAGTTACACACCGCTACAAAGGGAGTAATTACTTTAGATTGTATTTTCAATTTTTAAGTAAGTTATTTTTTTAAGTCTACATTGGATGAGTTTGGAATAATATTAAAATAAAAGGCTTGTACAAAGGACTAAATTCTCTGTGAGTGAATAATGTGGGAGTTCCTAAAAAGAGATAATACAGATATTTTGAAGAGTTCTTGTACTCAGTGACAGATTTTATTTAGTTTTCTTTTGCCTTGTTTTGTGTACAATAAAGGAAGGTGCTCTGGAAAGTAAAGCTAGATGAGTTGTGAGTTATAACTGCTGCTAGGGTTCTGAAGGGTATTCCAAAAGTCTTAGTTCGGCTTTAATAGCTTTAAAACACCACCAACATCTCTGGGACACCCTGCATATTAGCCTTTCTCTTTCCCACTTTGTTAAATATGAACTAAAGGCTAAGGGAGCAAAATACCTTCAAATTGGGCTGCATTTCTTGATTTTGCTAGGGAATCTAGCTAATTTCAGTAGTTAAATTCACATGTAGCTTCCTTACTAATTTTTTTCCTTATAACAATGGCAATGAACTTCCTTAACACCATAGGAAGACGAAGATGAAAATAGTGATGTAAGTTCTTGCTGTATTTTTACAAATCACATGGCCATTCAAATATTTTAACTCATAGGATAAGCAGGGGTATCTGTAAATTCATCTCCTTTTTTAACTTGCAGAACTAAGACACTGACTGAATATGTAAATATATTTCATTAAAGATGTGATTATTGTAAGTTTTACCATAATTTAAGTTTGTAGTTATGCCATTTAAAGATATTTTAAATGTAATTTGCATTCATATTGCCTGTAATATTGCTTTTTAAAGTTTGCATACATCAGATGTATTTTTTTTGTGTTGGCATAAGCTACTGTTTAATTTTTCTTGGCATTTTCTCCGTATTATAGACTTTTTTGGAAGGAATCGAATCAACTTCTCAAAAGTTGTGAATAAATACATTTTTACATTTAAAAATAATTTAAAAAATTAGAATTTGTCAAAAAGAAGCTAATGACTCTATGAGAAAACAAGAATCAGTCAAACAGAAACAAAAGAATGAAAAAATAGATGAAAATGTAAAATAGCTCATTGGTAAAACAGCTGACCTGGAAAATCCATCCAGGAGAGACAATTTAAGAATTATTGGTCTACCTGAAAATCACGATGAAAAAAAGAGCCTGGACAGTATCTTTCAGGAAATCATAAAGGAAAACTGCCCTGAGGTCCTAGAATCAGACGGTAAAATAGCTATAGAAAGAATCCACCAATCACCTCCTGAAAGAGATCTCATATTGAAAACATCAAGGAATATAATAGCCAAATTCCAAAATTACCAGGTCAAAGAGAAAATACTGCAAGCAGCCAGAAAGAAACAATTGAAATATCATGGAACCACAGCCAGGATTACACAGCAACTTGCAGCTTCTACATTAAAAGCCCATAGGGTGTGGAACATGATATTCTGTAGAGCAAAGGAGCCTGGATCACAGCCAAGGATCAACTACCCAGCGAAAATGAGCATCATCTTTCAGGGGAGGAAATGGATATTCAATGAAATAGGGGACTTCCAAACCTTCCTGATAAAAAGACCAGAGCTCAACACAAAATTTGATCTTCAAATACAAGACTCATGAGAGACATAGAAAGGTAAATGGGACAGAAAGACACAATATGTTGTTAATAAGGGCAAACTATTTACATCCCTACAAGGGAAG
>NW_020954595.1:14964642-15089183 GCF_900497805.2 Vombatus ursinus | reverse complement strand
CAGTCCTCAAGAGTTAGAAGTGTCATCTTCCCTTGTAGGGATGTAAACATTTTGCCCTTATTAACAACATATTGTATCTTTCTGTCCCATTTACCTTTTTATGTCTCTCTTGAATCTTGTACTTGAAGATCAAATTTTCTGTTGAGCTCTGGTCTTTTTATCAGAAAGGTTTGGAAGTCCCCTATTTCATTGAATATCCATCTCCTTCCCTGAAAAATCACACTCATTTTCGCTGGGTAGTTAATCTTTGGCTGCATTCCAAGTTCCTTTGCCTTATGGAATATCATGTTCCACGCCCTACGGTCTTTTAATGTAGAGGCTGCAAGGTCCTGTGTAATTCTGACTGTGGTTCCATGATATTAAAACTGTTTCTTTCTGGCTGCTTGCAGTAATTTCTCTTTAATCTGGTAATTTTGGAATTTAGCTATTATATTCCTTGATGTTTTCAATTTGGGATCTCTTTCAGGTGGGGAGCAGTGGATTCTTTCTATAGTTATTTTGCCTTCTGGGCAAACTTCAGGGCAGTTTTCCTTCATGATTTCCTGAAGGATATTATCCAGGCTCTTTTTTTCATCATGATTTTCAGGTAGGCCTATAATTTTTAAATTGTCTCTCCTGGATTGATTTTCCAGGTCAGCTGTTTTACCCATGAGGTATTTTACATTTTCATCTATTTTTTCATTTTTTTGTTTCTGTTTGACTGATTCTTGCTCTCTCATAGAGTCATTAGTTTCCATTTGTTCTTTTCTGATTTTTAACAGATTTTTTTTTCTGTTAGATTTTGTACTTTCTTCTCCAATTGGTCAATTGTATTTTTAAGGGATTTGTTTTCTTCATTGTACTTTTTTTCTAGTTGGCCAATTGTGTGTTTTAGGGACTTGTTTTCTTCAGTGTAGTTTTTTTCCAATTGGCCAATTGTACTTTTAAAGGACTCCTCTACCTCTCTCGTTTGACTTTTAAAATCTTTCTTGAGCTCTCCTAAGAAGGATTTTGGGGCTTCAGTCCAGTTCATATTCCCTTTTGATGTTGCAGATGTGAGTTTGATGACAATGTTGTCCTCTTCAGAATTTCTGTCTTGATCTTCACTCTTCTCATAATATGAATCTATCGTACGTTTATTTTTACTTGTTGTGTTTCTTTATTCCCTGGCCTTTAAAGAGATTAAGCTCTCCTGCTGGGGAGCAGAGGGCACTGACCCAAGCTTCTCGTGTTGGGAGCCTAGGTCTTGGTCACTGGCTTTGTGAGCTGAGGCCTCTTATGTTGGCAGTTGGAGGCTGTAGAGTTCCGGCAGCTTATCTGGTGTTGGGCTGGAATCAACAAGGCTGGGACTTTCAGGCAAATCTAGGTTGCCTGCTTTTCCTTTCCTTTAGCTTTGTTCAGCTCCTTTTAGATGAGTGCTGCCAGGTGTTTATGTGCCTGGGGCCCCTTGCAGTGCTGCCTCCCTTAGTTCTGTTGAGGCACTGGGAGATTCCTTTGCTGTAGAATGCTGAGGCACCTGGTGGTTTTCTGAGCTGATTTCCACCGGTTCCCCTGCCCTCACTGAGGCACTAGGAGGTCCAGCTGTTGGTGTTTGCCTGCTCGACCACCTGACACTCTGGCTTCAGGATCTCCTCCTGGTTGGCAGTTGGAGGCTGTAGGGTTCTGACAGCTTACCTGGTGTTGGCCTGGAATCAAGCACCTCTAGGTTGCTTTCTTCAGCTCTTTTCAGAGGAATGCTGCAGGGTGCTTCTCCGCCTGGAGCCCTCTGTAGTGTTGCTTCCTTTATTTTTGCTGAGGTACTGGGAGACCTGTTTGCTGTAGAATGCTGAGGCTCCAGGATCTCCTCCTGGTGTGCTTAAGTGGGGCTTTCCACTATCTGGCTGGGTGACTCCTGTTCCATACTGCTCCCCTTCCCCCAGGGTAAGAGGGGCCTTTCCCGTTAATCCCTCTAGCTACCTGGGCTACTGCAGTGCTGCACCCCATCTTTCTTCTGGTTCAGCTGTTCCAGGGTTTTTTCTGGGGTGATATTTTCTGGGTTTTCAGAGGTTGCTAGGGGAGGGTGAGAGCGACTACCGTTTTACTCCGCCATCTTGGCTCCCTCAGATGACATCTGAAGGAGACTGCCCCCCAAGACTTGATGTGGGCTGAGTATATGGCACCCCTGACCCCCAAACAGTCACTTTGTTTGGAGTTTTCTTTTGTTCCTGACGTTTATTGTTAGCTCTGTGCTTTGTCATTTCACTCATCTGCTTCTGTGGACCTGCTAATTCTGTTACAGCTCCTCCCCTTTTTTTCTTCCTTTCTGCCTTCCCCACTGGTGAGGGAGGGGAGGGAACCCACCACCCCTCAACAATCCGCTTCCAGCCCTAGCAAAGGCTGGCAACCTCACGTCTTGTTGGATCTGTGCAAGCCACAGTAGCAAAATTATGTTTCCTCCTTAGTCAGTGGTGGGCCATGTGGCCATCTTGACCAAAAGAGGGGAATGTGAGAGTACCCCAAGATTACCTTATGAAGCAGATGCATTGGTCACAGAACAACCCTATTTGCTGAAAGGAGCCAGTCAGGGACCCACAGTGAGCCAAAGTCTCGGTCACTCCCAGATGCCTTTGCTGGTGTTCTCTGGCTGACTTTGCTAAGCTGTGCCCCCCAAACCGGCCCAAACCAGCCCTGTGGTTGACTGTTCCTGCAAAATGTCCTGCTTATGTGTCTGCCTGTTCCTGGGAAAAACTGTTCATTTCTTTTCCCAACCCCTCCCCAAGTCTTCCCTTCGTGGTTTTCAAGCCCCTGCCTCTCCTGGGCTGGGGTTCCTTATGCTTTGTCCTGGGGGCCTCGGCATAAGGGTCCGGTTTTCCTCCTAGTACAAATTTTCTGTTTCCAACCCACCTCGGACTCCAGCATTTTGAGGGGTGGGCTTTGCTCGGGTCACACCTGCTACAGTCGCATTTCTCATCTGCCCTTAGTGGCCAGACTCCTAGAAAAGGCCACGCGATTGGCACCTCCACCGACCCTCCTGTCCCCCTCTTCTTCACCACATACACTCTGGCTCTGACCTCATCATCCCATCCAAACTGCCCTCTCTCCCCAAACCTGTGATGATCCTTATTCTCCTCAACCCGTCTGCACCCTTAGCCACTGTGGGTCACCCTCTCCTCCCTGATACTCCTTTCTCTCTAAGTTTTTGGGGCACCCCTCTCTGCTGGTTCTCCTCCTCCCACCTCTCTGATGAGTCCTCTGTCTCCTTGGCTGGATCTTTCTCTGGACCACGCCTTCCAGCCATGGGTGTCCCACAGGGGTCTGTCCTGGGCCCCCTTCTCTTCTCCCTTTATGCTCCTTCACCGGGTGACCTCTTCAGCATCCATGGCTTTAATGACCATCTCCATGCTGAGGATTCTCAAATCTGCCTTTCATGCCCCAAACTGATGACCTCCAATCTTCTTTTTTTTTCATTTCAGCGAATTTATTTTTATTTAATACCACTACTTGTTTATAATCTAAAGTGAAGCAAAGAATAGAATTGGCAGCCAAGGCGTGTTCCATTCAGATGTTTCTATAAGATGATGGCTTCATAAGACCAGCCGCTCTTTTCTTTTTTTTTTAAATTAATTTATTTTGAATTATCAACGATCTCTTCCATAAGCTTTTGAGTTTTAAAAATGACCTCCAATCTTGCATCTCCCAACTGCCTTTCAGACATGTCGACCTGGACGTCCAGTAGATAGATGTCTCAGGCCCAACGTGCCCAAGACAAAGGTCATCTTGGTCTTTCCTTCAAACCCCCCCCCGCCCCCCCCATGAATGTCGAACACACCACTCTCCTCCCAGTGCCCCGGACGCCCACTCTAGGGGCCATCCTGGGCTCCTCACACTCTCTCACGCCGCATATCCAATATGGCGCTGAGACTTGTCGATTTCACCTTGGCAGCATTTCCCTACACTCCCTTCTCTCCTCTGGGGCAGACCCCTATCACCTGCCACCTGGACTGTGGCTGTAGCCGCTGGTGGTCTGCCTGTCTCGGTCTCTCCCTACTCCAGTCCATCTTCCATTCAGCCACCAAAGTGATTTTCCTAGCACACAGTCAGGGGCTCCCTGTGGCCTCCAGGATCAATACAAAATGCTGTGCTTGGCCTTCAAAGCCCCAGTGACCTGTCCCCTCCTTCCTCTCCAGTCCTCTTACACTTTACTCACTGACATGTCCTTTTCAGTCAGCGACACTGGCCTCCTGGCCGCATCCATCTCCTGGCTCTGGGCCTCGTCTCCAGCTGTGCCCCAGGCCTAGGAGGCTCTCCCTTCTCCACTCTGATTCCTGACCTCCCCGGCTTCCCATGTCCCCGCTAAAACCCCTCCTTCTACAGGAAGCCTTGCCCATCCCCTCTGTTCCAGGGCCTCCCCTCTCGATCCTGGACAGAGCCTGTTTGCACACATCTGCTTGTCCTGTTTGTACACTTTTCATCCCCCCATCAGACAGGGAGCTCCTCGAGGGCAGGCAGCTTTGGCCTCTGTGGTGGTTAGCACAGTGCTGGGTGCACAGTAAGAGCTTCCCAAGCGTTGAGCTCATCCAGCGATGCAGCGTGCAGGGCACTCCTGGCCAGGCCTCCCCTGAGCCCTGCTGGCCATGCCGTGGTTGGTGGCAGGAGATAAGGTGGCTGGGAGGGATGCTTGAAGAGCCCACGGGCCACTGCCCCACCTCTGGGTCTGCCCAGGGTCATGAGAACGTGCCAGGGCAACCAGGACAGACGTCCCCTGGGCCACCGAGAAAGCAGAGCCTGCACACCACGCGGACGACACCACGGCAATCATAAGCACACAGAATCCAAGGGAAATACACGGCAGGGCCACAAAGAGTGTCTGGTCTCAGCTGGGGACACCGCGTTCTTGCGGGCACTTCTTTTCACGACTATCGCCGAGCCTCACAACCGCCCAAAGTGGGTGGTCTTATTCTCCCCACGAAGGGTCTAGGCCAGGGCTGCATTTGAATTCAGGTCTTCCTGCCACCAAGTCCAGACACACCGAGCTCGCCTTATTCCAGTTAGTGTAGTTTTAATTTTCTTACACAAACTGTAAAGTAGAGTGTCAGGTACAATCCTTCTGGTATTTGTTTAACTGAACAGGGCCCTGTCACTGGGGGAGGGGGTGCTGTCATTGATCTTGGACTCAGAAGATGGATTACGCAGCGACACCAGATTCTCCGCAAGTGGAGAGGGAGGAGGCCTCCATCTACTGGTCAGTAAGCTGAATGCCAACTCCTCACAAAACTCTAGACTCCATTATCTAAGGGAGAGTCTGTGCATCATTAAAAAGGAAGCACTTCTCATTTCAACCACCTTGGCTTTATCTCGAACACAGGCTCCCTGGCCGGGCTCCTTGCCTAAAAGAGGAGACAGGGTTTAGCTAGATCTCAGCACAGCATTGGATTCCGCTGTACACAAAATGCACAGCAGGTGGGTGGATTGGTCCACTAGCTGGATCAAAGACTGGGTGAACTCAACATGGAGGAGGGTCTCTAGCTCATTGCCTTGGCCATGGACTGGTCAACATTTTGATCAATAAATTGGATCGAGGGATCTCTGATGAGAACAGGCTAGAAAAGCTAGCAAGGCAACGTTGCACGGGGTAAATGACAAATTACAGATTTGGGTTCCGAAATCAATGTCCCAAGTATGAGATTGGTGAGGGGACGTTAGTGGGCTCCGAGTGAATCCACAGTGAGAAACAGCAGCCACAGCAGCTCATGCTCCTCAGGGGCACTGAAAACCAGGGCCAGAATGAGGGAGAGGGTTGTCCTCTTGTATCCCGCCACGATCAGATCACATCAGATGTCTCTAATTCAGTTCTGGAACCACATTTTAGGAAGGACATTGCCGAGCTCAAGGGAGCCCAGAGAAACGTGATATAATTGAGGGCCAGCTGAAGGTGAAGGTGGCTAGCTTGGAGAAGAACATGCCAAGGGGCCATGCTGCTGCTGCCTCTGGGCATTCTCTCTCCTTCCCTCTGACTTCTGACCCCCCTGGCTCCTTTGAAGTCCCATCTTCTACCAGAAGTTTTCCCTAACCCCTCAATTCCAGTGCCTTCCCTTGGTTGATTTTTTCCTATTTATCCTGTCCAGAGCTTATTTGCATGTTGTTTCCTCCATGAGACCGTAAGCTCTTTAAGGGACTCTTTTTGTATCCCCAACACCTGGCGCAGTGCCTGACACATAGTAGCATCTGACAAATGCTGACGGATCAGAAGAGGAAGGAGCTTTCTTTTGTTTGGGCCCATGGGGCAGTGGGATAAATGGTGCATTCTTCTGGCATGGGCCATCTTGGGAGCATTCTTTCCTAGGGTTATTCATAATTGGCACTTCTTTTAAGAACCGTTTATATCCTTTAACCACTTATCTATGGGGGGATGGCTTTTGTTCTTATGTGTTTTTATTAGTTGTCCTTCTGTATATCTTGAATTTCAAACCCCTAGTAGAGAGATTTCATACAGATTCTTTCTGAGTGGACCCATTGCTAGTTCTTACCTATGTTAATTTTTTTTGTGCCAAAGCTTCATAATTTCTTGTAATCAAAATGATCTATTTAACCTTTAAGCAGCCCCGATCTCCTGTCTGGTTCCTTGGGGGGGGGGTGTGGTTAACATTTTGTTGTTTCAGTTGCAATGAAATGAAAAATGAGAGGGTGCCCAATAATTGAGGAAAAATTGAAAAAGCTCTAGTGTATGAATACGATGGGATGCTATTGTGCCTTATTATAAGAAATGATGAAGAAAATGGTTCCAGAGAGATCTGGGAGGACTTGTGTGAATGGATATGACTGAAAGGAGTGGAGCTAGAATCATGTACACAATAACAACAATATTGTAAAGACCCACCAGGATTCCAGAGGACCAGAGATGGGGCCTGCTGACCACCTCCTGAAAGAGAGAAGGGCTCAGTGCAGACTGAGACAGAACTAAACTTCCAGGGCCCCCTCGGATGGGGGGCTCTCCCTCCAGCTTGCTCCTGTCCCTTCCTCCTTTCCTCCATTTTCTAGCTGAGCTCTGTTGCAGAACAGTGGGGGTCTGTGGATCCTGCTTGTGGGTGGTGCTGGAGGTGGCTGGGCTACTGAGGCAGCACGGGAAGGCTTGGCAATGAGCTTTTTCTGCTCTTGGGGGTCCTGGTGTATTGAGCTGGGGTGACGGCTGAAATCACTCCATCTCTTCTGTATAGTTCCTTTTTGGAGAGGTCCCGTAAGTCACTAGGATCAGGAAGAGCATCTGGTCCTCCACTTTGCTGGTCATGTCCATTTTTTTTTTAAATTTTTCATTTTCTTTAGGCAATTGGGGTTAAGTGACTTGCCCAGGGTCACACAGCTACTCAGTGTCAAGTGTTTGGTCTAAGGCCGGATTTGAACTCAGGTCCTCCTGACTTCAAGGCCAAGTGCTCTATCCACTGCCCCACCTAGCTGCCCCCATGTCCACTTTTGTCTCTGCATTTCCAGCCCTTAGCCCAGTGCCTGGCACACAGATGACATTTAATAAATACTTGGTTTTATTGAATAATGGGGACTTTTCTTTCTCAATGATCGTGGGTTTATTAAACTAAATATGATCTATGTATTTGAAGTCATAATACCTATTCTATCCCACCAATCTATTTTCTTGTTTTAGCTCACAACTGATCATTTTTAAAACTCTTTTATATCATTCATTCAGTGGAAGTCTTGCTTCCTTCTTATTTTTCCATTATTTCCCTTATTGTTTTATTAGTATTATTATTATTTTTTACCCCTTTTTTTGGTAAGGCAATTGGGGTTAAGTGACTTGCCCAGGGTCAGATAGCTAGTATGTGTCTGTGTCTGAGGCCAGATTTGAACTCAGGTCCTCCTGACTCCAAGGCTAGAGCTCTATCCACTGCGCCACCTAGTTGGCTCATGGTTTGTTTTTTTTTCTCATTATTTCCCTTGAAATCTTGGTATTTTTCTCAATCAATTTTATCTAGTTCCACTAGACGTCTCACTAGTATTTAATTTTTATAGTGCCAATTCTATTGATTCATTTAGGCAATTTTCTTTACTATTTTAGCGCAACCTAACCACATAACGAAGCTCTCCCCTTAAGTTCTTCATTCATGGAAGCCTAGTTTTCTAGTTTTCTTCAAGTAGTTTGTGTGTTTTAGTAGGTTAACTAGTAAATATTTAACACATTTATTTATTTGAAATACTAAGAAGTTATTGTGGAGGGATTTTTTTTTTGGAGGGGATTAATTTGTGGGAGTTCTGGAGATGCAAGTGGTAAAATTTGGTGAAGCAGAGGTCTTGGACTAAAGAAGACGTGGGTTCAGATTCTATCTCTGACATACATTAGTTGTATGATCCTGGGCAAGTCATCTAACCTGCCCAGGCAACTAAAATGACAGATTAGAGAAGCTGTCCACCTGCCACTTTGGGGGCAGGAGTCTCCACACCAACGAGATCACAGACCTAGGTTTGCCAATAGTTTATTTGAAAATTCCACATTGGACTTCAGTGTCCCTTGAGCAACAAGATGGTGGATTAGACCTTTTTTCTGATCCCCACAAGCTTTCAAGCCTCCTCCAGATGGAAATTATGCACCAAAGATAAAGCAACTTCAGCTGTTTCCATGGCCTAGGATACCCAGCATACAAAATAAGCTACAAAACGAAACGAAACCAACCCCTCAAAACCCAGGCACTGATGCTCATTGACCCTGACTTCACTCTCACCTTTTCCCCATCTCTCACACTATCAGAAGCGCAGCCACACTGGGAGACCCCAGGTCACAGCGCAGACTTACATCAAAACCCATCGCCACCCTTTGAGCCAGCGACAGCACTTCTAGGGCTATATCCCAAAGAGATCACACAAACGGGAAAAGGACCCACATGTACAAAAATATTTACAGCAGCTCTTTTTGTGGTGGCAAAGAATTGGAAATTGAGAGGATGCCCATCCGCTGGGGAATGGCTGAGCAAGTTGTGGTATACGAATGTGATGGAATACTAAGAAATGATGAACAGACTGACTTCAGAAAAACCTGGAAAGACTTGTATGGTCTGATGCTGAGTGAAGTGAGCAGAACCAAGAGAACGTTGTACACAATAACAGCCACGTTGTGTGATGACTAATAGTGAGAGACTTAACCCTTCCCGGCAATACAAGGATCTAAGACATCTCCAAAGGCCTAGTGATGGAAAATACTGTCCGCATCCAGAGAAAGAGCTCTGGAGTTTGAATGCAGATCGAAGCAGACTATTTGCTATTTTTTTTCTTCTGTTGAGTTTTGTTTCCTCTTTCTGGTGGTTCCTCCTATTGGTTCTAATTCTTCCTTACAACATGACTAATGTGAACATATATTTAATAGGAATGTATATGTAGAGCCTCTATCAGATTGTGCGCTGTCTTGGGGAGGGTGGTGGGGAGGAAGGGGGAGAAAAATTTACAACTCAAAAGCATATGGAAGTGATTATTGATAAATCAAAAAATTAATTAAAAAAAACCCATCACTATACTCCATCCAGTTCTTCTCCTTTCCCCTTCCATAGTTTCTGTAGTTTGCCAAGCTCTGAACAGCCAGAGTCAGGGTCCAACCAAAAGAACGCAGGAACAGAGCAGCTGGGGCAGGTCATCAGGACAGGACACTGTGCATGTGGAGAGCTAAGCCCTAGGAAAGAGCCCAGTATCCAGCGGGGGTCAGTTGTGGCCCCAAAATCAGCTGGAACAGAGACTGAGGCTGGTGCACTGTGCGGATGGAGGCCCAGGTAAGGTTGTGCTACCTGTTTGTAGGGGATCCCATCAGAAGAGCTGAAGCACATAGGAGATGCCCAGCTGGGTCCCTCAGCATCCACACAGGCTGCCATGTTTCCTTTCCCACCTCTGAAATCTTGATGAGAATGGGCCATATGAGAATTGATCATCCTCTTCTGGTCCTCTCTCCGTCTGGGTTTTTGGAATGACGTTCTTTCCTGGTCCTCTCCCTGTTTCTTTGACCCTGTCACCTCCTGCATGCCATGCCCGTCACCCTGGACTAGACTTATCAGAGGTTCCACCCTTACAAGGCCCTTCCATCAGCTCTCCACGGGCGATCCTCTGTTCTGCCCCAGTCTCTCCAAACAGTGTTCAGCGTGTCCAACGGGGCTGTTCTTCCCCTCCAAAGGCGCCCCTCTCCCTAACTTCCCAGTCACTGGCGAGGGCACCATCACTGCCCCAGGCGCCTCGGCTCCTGACTCTCTCACCCCCATCCCCCCAGATCCAACCGGCGATGCTGCACCTTGTCATTTCTCCCTTTGTGGACACGCCCCCGTCTCTCCGGAGTGACCATGGTGCAGACCCCTCCCTGCCCTCTTCGAGGACCACCAGAGTTGTGTGCGGGCGTGGGGTCCTGCCTGCCCTGGCCATTCTCCGCTCACCTGTCAGACCAACATCCCCACGAACAACTACAGCGGCTCCCTCTCGCCTCCAGGCTCAATGACATGAATCTGCAGAACCCTAACCCTCCTCCCCTTCTAGGCTTCTTACAGGTCACCCTTCCCCCTGCCCATGACACTCGGCTCCTAACCCTGTGCCTTTTCCCTGGCGGGCCCCAAAAAGGCCAGGGTGCTCCTTGTCTCCACTTCCAGGCCCCACCTTCTGCCGGCCTTTCCCGGTCCCGCTGCCTCTGTCCTCTGCGCTGGTGCCTTTCCTCCGAGACCACTGCCTCCAATTTGCCCTGTGCCTCTTCAGGGTGGGCAGAGCTGTTTGCATGCTGTCTCCCACATTAGCTGGGGAGATCGAGGACAAGGACTGTCTTTTGCCTCCCTTTGCTTTCCCAGGGCTCAGCACAGTGCCTGACACATAGTAGGCACTTTCCAAAATGTGTGTTTTCTTCCCTTCCCCTTTCACAGATGGCTTTCTACCTCAGACTGCAGACGGTTCCGTGATTGGTCTCAGAGGCGAAGAAAACCCACCCAAAGCTACCATCACATACGCCTCTCAGGACCAGGGACACCTGCCTGTGCTGTTGCTAAGAAACCAGCCCGCATTTAAAGCCAGAAGGCCTGCCTGGGGCCGGCGCTCGGCTCTGCGGCTTGGGTGACCGTGGAAAAGCCGCCTAGTGGCCTTCTCTGGAAGGGCCCTTCCAACTCTCCCTCCATTGTCTGATTTCTTCCTTTTACGGAGCATCAAGAGAATGGTTTATACACCACACTCCTCTCCTTGGATGCTGAAAGACTGAAACACCTTAATTCAATAATGTCATCTATAACTTCTGAGTCACCTCGAGAGCATCACCAAGGGAGCAATGACTTAAGCGGAGAGGACTGCTGTGCCTGGACCTTGTTGAGGGTCTGACGGCATCCCGGCACCCAGCGGGGCCGAGTTCAAGCCGCCTCGGACACACGCTGGTTGTGGGGATCGGCCCCTCCGTACCAGTTCAGCAGTGGGATCTTAGGGTCGTGCGGCTCAACGTCATTTTTATGTAGCTATTTATCATGACCACTCCAAGTGCCACAGGCTGTGCGGGGCTTTACAAGCCAACCTGACAGCTCCATCTTACAAACCAAACCAAGGGGAGGGGACAAAAGAGCAGACGGGACACGAGGCCCCCACCTGCTCAGCACCCGAGGCTCGCTGATCAAGGAGTCATTAACTCGTGTTAAACAAGTGCCAGGCATGAGGGCAGGCAGAGGGAAGGGTCCCTTTGTGCCTTCAGCTCCAGTCGAGCTACATCTGGGTCGGTCAGGTCTGGGAGCCGCACTGGGGGAAGGATCTGGAAGAAGGCAGGCCCTGTGGGAGGGCACGCCAACCAAGCGGTCCGTAGGGTGGGACCAGGAGCAGGGTGGGGGGGAGGGGAAACACCTGGTCCCAGTGGCCCTTCCCTCAGCTCCCTGGCTGAGGGCCTGCCAGAGATGGAGTGGCTCAGAGCCCACGTTTCCCGGTTCTCTCCCCGCTTCTGTTTAGTCTGCCAGCTACCCAACGCTGTCCATCTCGGGCTCGTGTGGGACCAGCCCCTGCAGCCTGACAAATGCAGCAGAGCCAGCCGGACCTCTGGACTGATCGAGGTCACACCCCGGAGGTCAGCTTTAAAGTTCGAGAGGAGGCAGCGGGCTGTTGCGGTCCCCGTCTAGGACCTCTCCTCCCTCTTTTGGGACGGAATGGGTTTAAAACACGACAGGAGTCTGGCTGGCGTCACTGGAGATTTTCCAAGTAATGTTATGTACAGGTTTATTGCCAGGGTATGCACAACGGGGAGCACAGAACCATAAATACACAATGTGATTAACAGTTAAAAGGAAAACAAGGCGCCGGGGGAGGGGCCCAGGTGGGGGCGACGCGGCCGCTAGAAAAAGGACAGGATGTTTTCCCTCGTCTCAGGAGTTTCTCCATCCGTTTCTAACATTGACTCGGCCAAGCGGGCTCGGCTTCCGTGATGGTGGTGGCATACGGGGGGTCACGGACACGAACACGGGAACCGCTGAGGGCTCGCTGCACGGGACGACGGACGGTGCGGGCGCTGGCTCTGCAGAGGTAGAGAGGGAGGTGGCCGAGAACGGGGGACCAGCTTCCTTCTCCTCAGCCCCCCAAGGGGAGAGCTAAGGAGCTCGCTGCCAGACAGCTGTCTCTCTCGCTCCGGACAGGCCTTTGTCCAGAAAGTCTTACGAGCCACGTGGAGCTGAAGCTGGAGAGACAGACCGAGCTCCCCAACTGCCCCCCCGCGGGAGGCCTGGCCAGCCTCACGCCCACTCGGTCTGGCGACCTCTCCGGGCCCCGCAGGCTCCGCTGGGCCTCCGCGATCCGAGATGGCGGATGCCGTCCACCAGCACCGGTCAGCTGCGCAGGACCGGCCGATTCCTTTCGTGTCCGAGGCCTCCCAGCTCTCTGGCCCCATCAGGCCCCCAGACCGAGTGCGAGGGGCGAGCTCCAGGGGAAAGCCTTGCTTTTTTCCACAGCATTTCACGTTTCTAGCAAAGGATGTGATAGTCACCAGACTATCAAAGTGGTAACAGAAATGTTATTCTGCAGCTGAATAAAGGCAAAAATGTTTTTAGATTCTAAACTTGTGAAGCTCCAAGCATTCCTGTTTAATCAGCAATTTAAAAAATTTATACAATCATAACACTGGCAAAGGTTAATGGGAAGACAGGAGTGAGGACCGGTAAAAAATCATTCTGTGTTCATTAACCGCATTAATACTGTTGTCCTCAGCTCGGGATCCACTCTATGCAACGGGGACATGCAGGCTGTAGACAGCCACCTGTTAAAGAAAGAAGGAGGGGGGAAAGCCGGAATTCAGATGCGGGTCCTGGTCCCACTCGGCTAACTCTGCCCGGGCACGTCGCCGGCTGCGCTGGGATCGCTCCCTCCAGAGCCCGTCTGCGCCCGCTTGATGTACAAATTTAACAGCTTCATCTGCGGGGGGAACAGATGGACAGTGTGTGTCACCAGCTGGACGCGAGACCCTGGACAGAGGGCAGAAGCCTCTCCCACCCCCCGCGTGCCAGAGAGAGGGCACAGTCCGGGGAGCACGCCTGACCACCCCTGGCCCTTTCTGGCTTCTGGCATTCTTCACCGGAGGAGTTTCCCCGAAGACAAGAAAAGGAATTTCATTTTATTCAAGGAAGCGCTTAGGAAGCGCTTCCCGTGTGCCAGGCCCAGGCTGAGTGCTGGGGACATAGAAAGAGGCCGGCAGGAGAGAGAGGAGGGGCACCTGGCCCACAGCCTCAGGACAGCATGAGTCCAGCCAAGGAGGGGAAGTCCCTGCTCTCATGCCGGGCCACGAGGGCCACCCATCTGCCCCTAGGCCAGGCGCTGGGCCTCTGGCCCCAGGCTCCAGAGCCCACCTGCCACCATGGTGGCACCTGCTTCCTAACAGAAGTATTCATGCGCCGACTGGACCGTCCCCCCTTTCCCCAACACGGGCCCTGCCATCCACCATTGCCAGCCCCCGGGCACCGCTCACACAAAACCTTGCATCTCCGGACTCTGGGCATTTTTTCTGGCGTCCCCCAGACCCCTATAAGAAGCCTTTCTAGATCCCCCTTAACGCTGATGCCTTCCTCTGGGCATGGCTGGTGGTGTGTCTGTTCGCACAGGGCGGGGCGTGCTGTCTCCCCAGGGCTTAGCCTGGGCCTGGCACACAACAGGTGCTCAATCAACGTCTGCTGACTGACCGGCTTGCTCAGGTCATGGAGCGGGGCACGCAGGGGCCAGCTCTTTCCACTGGGCCTTCTAGGACCCAGACACATCATGAATGACTAGTGCTCTGAAAGGTTAAATCGTGACCCTAGGAGGCGGGTTTCTTGGCTGGGTCCCCCAGCCCTGCGCGCTCCAGAAAGGCCCGCAGACTTCTCGCCCCCCCCTTTGCTGACGGATTTCCTGTCCCCTTCTCACACCGACCGTCTCGCTTTGGGGATCGGCTGATGAGCCCACGGGAGGCCAGGGGAGGCATGGCAGTCAGCCCAGGTCTACACTTACTTTGCTCCCCGTGAGCTGGCTGAGGTGGGGCTTCAGCTCGTCGCCGATGACGGCGTGGATGGCCACGAGGCAGAAGACACAAGCTTTCCGGACGCTGCTCTCTGAGTTGTCGTATCCCTAGGAAGAGAGGGAGAACGGGGCTGGGACCTTGGGAAGAGCCAAGACTCACTGTGGGAACCATTTTACGCCACGGGGTCTGGCCACTCAAGACAGCGTCTACACAGCCTGCAAACACCTTCCGGTAAGCAAGCCCAGACGACCATTCAAATCCCCAAGCGCCTCTGCAAAGAGGCGGCTCCTTTCTGCCCAGGGCTGGTGGGGGGGGGTGGGCCGTGGGCATCCGGGGCGGGCATGGTGGAGGCAGGTGGGAAGTTGTGCAGGAAATGTGGATCTCCCTCATTGTGGGGAGGAACACCTCCAGCAAGCAGTCAGAGGGTCACAGAACAGGGGGACTGCCCTCATTCCTATTTTCAGGGGACCCTGAATGTTCCTTATTTTTTTTTTTTAAGGCAATTGCGGTTAAGTGACTTGCCCAGGGTCACACGGCTAGTAAGTGTCAAGTGTTTGATCTGAGGCCGGAGTTGAACTCAAGTCCTCCTGACTGCAGGGGCAGTGCTCTATCCACTGTGCCACCTAGCTGCCCCTTTGGAGAATTGATCATTATTATTATTATTATTATTATTTTGAGGCAATTGGGGTTAAGTGACTTGCCCAGGGTCCCATAGCTAGTGAGTGTCAAGTGTCTGAGGCCGGATTTGAACTCAGGTTCTCCAGACTGCAGGGCTGGAGCTCTATCCACTGCGCCACCTTGCTGCCCCATAAAAATGCATTTAAAAACTAAAACACAAAAGCCAATCCATTCTTACTACTGCCCCCTCGAGGTCAGCAGGGTGTGTCCATTCTCAGACACGACTCCCTGGAAGCTGACCATCAGACGACCAGTTACTCTGCAGTTCCCCTTCCGTGGGAGGAGGGCCTTGAAGGCTGTACCCTGTTCACAGGGGAGGGCTTTTCTAATCCTCAATGAACCCAGGGACAGCTTGTACCCCTGACACTTGTCAGAAGCAGGGTATCCTGGAGAGAAGCAGCTGTGGTGGCCCCCTCCAGGATGCGCTCGATGCACAAAGACTGGCCCACATCCACAAATGAGGCCTTGGGCGAGCAGGTGCAGACACGCTCCCCCGCCAAACTCGGCCCCCACGATAGCAACACGAGGTCACCGGAGCATCGGCTACATGGCCAGCACCCCCCGGGAACCGCCACACATCAAAGCCCCGCTGCGCGGCCTGCAGGCACCAGCACAATGGCCAAGCAGCCCTGGCAATCGCCGGCAGAGGCGTGGGCCGTGAGGCTCACAAAGGACTTCTGGCTTCTTTCTGCCCACCCGAGGGAACATGTGGGAAAAAGGACCGTCCGTGTGGCGGTCTCTCAGCGGCCTGAGGCCCCGCTCACACGGAGAGTCCCTCGGCTGACCGAGGGTTTACAGTCAGGAATGCCATTGGCCCAGTGCCCTTCCGGCACAGACCGCCGTCACCGGGGAAGGGGATGGGACCGTTTCACATTCTCTGCTTTTTGATGAACGAGGGCAGCGATTCTACCAGCTCCCCCATCGGGCTGGGTCATGAGAGGCCACGTCGGGCCATCTGCTGAAGGAGGGGCGGCGGCCCTGACCCGTCCCGTGTCTACCACATCTACCACAGGCTCTCCCTACCTGGATGAGGCCTGGCACGATCTCCGGCAGCAGCTGGGCCAGGGTCTCCTGGGACACCCTCTCGATCACCTTGGTCTGCATCTTGATGGCGGCCAGATTGATGGGGTAATCTGCCGTCTGGATAATAGGACAGAGCACTTTGATGCACTGCTCCGGGCTGATGGAGGTGGCCAGCATGGACGCGGCTTCTTCGGCAGACCTCACCACCTAAACCACGAGGGGGAGAACCGAAATGCAGCTTTCTCAGGTGTTTCTGCGTGGAGAAGGCGGCTCCTCCCCACCTGGCCAGCTGCGGTACAACGCTCCCCTCCCTCGCGCCCCTGCTGGCTGACTTCCTGGGTGGCGGCCCAGCTCTGGGCGCGGCACAAGGGGCTGGGGAGGGGGCCTGCTCTGGGCTGAGAGGAGTCTGGCTTTCCCTGCACATCTAGGAAAGTCAAGGTCCTGACCGTGAAGCCAGGCCCTGCCAGGCTGCAGTCATCCCACCTGGGATCTCCTCCCACCCATCTGTCCTCCAGCCTTTACGTCCTGGGCACTGAGGATGCAGAACCCATGGAGACGCGGCCCCGCCTCTCGGGGGAAGGGCAAGGAGCCTGAAGGGGCAGAGGAGGGTGCCACGCTGCTGATCCCAGGAAGGCCCTCACCATACAGAGACTGCTGTCTCCGAGTTCCAAACCCTACATGAGTCATCACCATCCCCCCACCTCCCTCCCTCTGAGGCAGCCTGGCCCAGTGACGGCCGGGCCCTTGGGGCCCAGGCCACAGCCTCTGCTCATTCTGACTCCCCTCTCAGGGGAGGCACTCACCTCTTTATGTGGGTCCTTGTGGGCCTCGAGGGTCTTCATGATGGTCAGCTCGGCGTAGTTTTTAAATCTGGCCGGTTGGTTCCTTAGGATTTCTCTTAGGACTCTCAGGGCCAAAGCCCTGACTGAGTGCTGAGGAGAGAGGTTGGTTAGGGTTATTTGGGCGAAACTCTGAGCACCGTGTGTGAATGCAGACGGAGCCCCCCGTGAGGACCGAGCAGGCAGCCTCCGTCCCTTCTCCCTGGAGGCCAGGATCTCCTCTCGATGGCGAAGGGGAGGGGACCTGGGCACGGCTCTGTCTGCCCAGAGGTGCCAGGCTCACCCCCTGCCGTGCTGGACGGAGGTGAGGGAAAAGGGTCTGCCATGGACCTGGGGCGAATGACGTGGCCACATGAAGGCTGTGCTTTACAGAGCCGAGCGTGGAGGCCGGTCGGCCAAAAGGAGCCACACCTGGACTCAGGGAGGGGGCCCTTCCCTGCTTCCCGAGACTCCAGGCCACGCACGGTGGACACCCTGACCTGCACAGCCAACGTGGGCAGAGGGCCCGGGTCTGCTTCGTCGCCAGGTGCGCGACGGCTAGGAGGGTCTGCCCCCCCCGGGGCTCCCGGCCAGGGGAGGAGCCGCCGATCACCTCTCTGTCTCCGAGCGTCTCGAGCAGTAAGAGCAGGATGGTTTTGAAGTGCTCATCCCAGACCCCAAAGGCGTCTTCTTGGGTCAGCTTCAGGAGCTCGCAAAGGGCGCTCTTCCTCTCCTCCACGCGCTCGTTGTGGTTGGACAGCTCCTTCAGCAGCTCGGCCACCAGGTCCGAGTGGTCCAGGGACAGGTCTGCGGAGGGAGGGGGAGAGGGCCCGTCGGCCCCAGAACCGCCCAGAGCGCTGGCTAGCCCCCGTCAAGCTGCCTCCCCCTGAGCCGGCCCTGCCCTGCCCTGCCCTGCCCAGGACTCACCATCGGGAAACTGATCTGCGTCGTCATCAAACATGGCTTCCTTCAAGGCTGACTTGTTGAAGGAGCCGACGCCATCGGAGTAATTGTAGGGGTTGTAGTCCCGAGAGCGCGGGGAGGAGTGCGGGGGCATCGTGTTTAGCATTGAGGTCTTGTTGTCGAGAACCGCTCGGCCCGCGTCGGGGGCGTCCCCGCCAGCGCGAGGGTCGCTGCCCATCTGAACGGGTGGGAGAGAGACAACAGTTCACAAACCCTGGAGGCCCCGAGGGTCCTGCCCCTGGACAGTTGGTTTTTCAGAGAATCGGACAAATCTACGATGTCTGGTGTCTGGCCTCTGTACTCCTCACACCCGGGCCGCCATCACGGCAGGAAGGATGCTCGGGGTCCTGTCCAAAGGGGCCTTGAATGAAAGGACCAAACAAAAGCCCGGCCTGGGAGCAGGTGTCGGGACCTGAGCTTAAATGCCAAGGCTGACCCTGCCTGCTGGGGCGATGCTGGGTGAGTCATGGCACCTCCGTTTCGCCATTTGGGGGGATGACAGGACTGGGCGAGATGACTGCCAAGGTCCCCGCTGAGCCTAACTACCCGCAACCTTAGGCCTCGGCATCTTCAGCTCCCAAACCACAAAGGCGGATGGAGTCTGCGACCTGACCCTGGGGCCGAGGGATGCTGGCAGCGGCCTGCGCGAAGGACCCCTCCCCCGGGGCTTTTCTCAGAAGGTGGGGCGGCTGTCAGCCACTACTCACCGGCTCACCGTCGCTCTCCCTCTTGGGCTCCCTCTTGACCGGCTCATTCATGTCCTCCTGGCTGCGGAAGCTGAAATTCTGGATGGCTTCCGTGACGCCTCGAAGAGAGCTGTAGATGTCCTCGGAGTTCATGTTCTCCGTGTCGTAGTCAAACGTGCTGCCAAAGACAAGTTCGGTCAGGCCCTGCCGCTCCCGCGACAGGACGGCCTGGAAAGCAGCCCCGGGGCCTGGAGAGGGCAGAGACCATCTGGACTCCATTTAGATACAAAGGGGGCAAGAGGCAGTTGGCATGTGGCTGCCAAGTTTAGATAATCTGGGGGAATGGGCCAGAAGACACCAGAACATCAGTTTTGCTTCAGAGCAGAATGACTGTGGGGCAATCTCCTAAAAACCTAGCGAGAATGGACCTCAGTTGGGAGGGACGGCGTGGGCCCCAATGAATGTGCACCAAACACAAAGGGGCCCCCTCCCCACTCAGAGGGGCGGAGACGCCTCCCAGCCTGAAGCTGCCTCCTCCTCTTCCCTCCTTCAGGATGTTCTTGGAGACAGAGGACAAGGATAGTTCCCACTGTGAACTAGATGAGGAGTGGTCCCCACAAGCTGGGTTACCAGGCCTGGCTAACAATCAGAGACTCTGGACCACCCCCCTCCCCCAGCCTGCAACGCGCGGCCTCCTCTGGACTCTGAGGGCCTCTCATGAGCCATCAAGGCTCAATCAAATGCCGCTGCCTCCAGAACGGCCCAGCGGCCAGGGTCCGCTCTCCCCACCCCCAATCACCGTGAGTTTATGGGCAGGTCTCCGTGATCCGCCAGAGCCCAGCAGAGTGAGGCCTGGCCCACAGTGGACAACCAACAAATGCTTGCTGTGCAACCCACAAATCCCACTTTCCCTCCACGATGAGGGGCCGCCGTGGGCTAGGCTTCAGGGGTCAGGCGCCTTCCGCTCTGCGTGACCCTCCCAGGGATTAGCCCCAGCTCTGGCTATGTCTCTATAATGCCCAGGGTTTCCCGAGGGACCGGGTAAAGGGAGTGGCGTGCTGTCTTTCCCAAGGAGCAGGGGACGTCTCCTTACCTTGGTAACAGAGTGTTCTGAGCGGTGTTTGTGGGGGACGTAAGAGGACTGGGCCAATTAGCTGGTGAGCGTGGAGTGGGCCTCGTCAAGGGACTCCCCATTGAACCCTAAAGGGGGAGAAGACCATGCTGGCCATACTGACACAGGCCCTTCAGGCCTTGTCTGCCAACGTCTGCGCCCTTCACGCGATCCTTATGCTTCTCTCCACCATAGGGCCCAACACGCCCACTGCCACCATCTTGGTCCATGCAGGTCACTCCCTCTCCCACCTCCCCTCCAAAGGGTGAGTGTCCCCTTGACCGCCCCCCAGGCACCCCAGGTAACCCAAAGTGGCTGTAGCCCTTCATAAACGCCACCCCCCTGGGAGGTCCCAGGGCTCCCATCTCGGGGCATGAGACCAGCACCAGGGCAGCCACTGTGTTCCCAAGAGGGCTGGGCCTTTCCCCAGCCTCCGGCAGCTCCAGCTCCCACCTGGCATTACCTGGGTGCCAGTGCCTGTGTTCCGAAGGTGATTGTGAAGTAGTTTGGTAGCACCATCCTGAAAGGTTTTTGGTAAAGCTCCCAGCAGCATTGTAAACTCGGGAGTATTGAGCTCAAATAAGGAGATGAGCACCGCCTGAGCTGCCTGTAAAGAGGAAGGGCCCAAGGCTGGGTCAGGGGAGAAGACTGCCTACGCAAACACCCCTCCTGGGACCAGAGACAGGCATGGTGGGCTAGCCCAATCCTGGAGACCAGCAGGATGGGCTAGCCCAGGCCCAGAGACCAGTACAGTGAGCTAGCCCACGCCCAGAAAATGGCATGGTCAGTCTGTCCAGCTAGAAGCCAGGCAGAACAACCAGCAAATAGGGTTGGGGAACAGAGATCACCTTTCCCACACACGGTCAATGTGTAGGACTCTATTTCTCAGCAACTTCCCACCATCACCACAGGCATTTGCAGCCCTAGGGGGCTGGTCCCACATACCTCCCCACCCAGGACAGGAGATGATCTTGTAGCCGTCAGCCCAAAGGATGGTACAAGGGAGGAAAGCGGGCAGGGCCTGGCTAATGCCGAGCCACGTCCAGAGATTCCCTCCAAAGGACGTTCTGACTATATTCAAGTGCAAGGTTGTTGTGGGGAAAAGCCCCAAAGAGCCATAGAAATGGGCCAGGTTGCATTCCAGCTGCGGCTCCAGAATGTCATGGGGAGGAAGATGCCACTGCGTCCCAGGGCCACAGTCAGAAGAGGAAGGTGCCCGATGGCCCGTGGCAGGGTCAGTGTGGTGGCTCCAAAGGTCACTGGGAGGGAGGTGCCGCTGCATCCCAGGGCCACGGTCAGAAGAGGAAGGCACCCGATGGCCCATGGCAGGGTCAGTGTGGCAGCTCCAAAGGTCACAGGGAGCAAGGTGCTGCCATGTCCCAGGGCCACGTTCAGAAGAGGAAGGTGTCTGATGGCCCATGGCAGGGTCAGTGCCACCTCCTTATGCCTGAGCTCTTTCCTTAGCCAGCCACCCCTGGCCTTCTCCAAAGAGTTTCTACAGCAGGAAGCATCAATCCACTTGGTTCATTAAGTGTATGTGGTTTGCTCATGCCCACGCATGAGCACACACCTACATCTATCATTTAAACTTCTTTTTTGGGGCAGCTAGGTGGCACACCAGCCCTGGATTCAGGAGGACCTGAGTTCAAATCTGGTCTCAGACACATAATACTTACTAGCTGTGTGACCCTGGGCAAGTCACTTAACCCCACTGCCTAGCCAAAAAACCCCCCCAAAAACCACTTCCTTTTCTATCAGCTAGCAATAAACTGACAACCGGTTTCTGCTCAGTCTCCAGGACAGCTAGGGACTGTTCCCAAACAGATGGAGGTCAGGTGGCCACCAGGCAGGCGGCTTCCTGCTTCAGACAAGGACCAGACTCTGGCAAAGATCCCAGGAGGTCCCGGGGCGAGGATTCCACGCACAACTGTCTTTGGAAGGGATGAATGTAGCCTCTTGTCCGAGCCTGGACCAGCACACAGAGCAGGGGCCTGCCCGCATCAGTGGAGCACAGGCTCCCCTCCAGGAAGTCCAGGCCTCACCCAGATGACGCGTCTAACACACAAGGCACGTGCTTCCTGAACGAAATATTTTGGGTCCCAGACCACACGTCAATGGGCTGTGATGGAGTGGACGGCCCAGGGAACTCCTCCCAAGGAGAGATGCGTGACGTGAAGCTGACAGATGATGGAGCCCGGTGGCTCTGTCTGTGTGGGTGCAGGCCCGGGACCGCCCAGTCGGCACCAAGCCCTCTCACTCAGTCCCACTGGCAAGTGCCTTCATCTTGTGGGCGTCACAATCCTGCCCTGCCCAGTGTCAGCTCTCTTCCTTCCCCCAGGAGGCCCTGGGTGTCCGCATGGCAGTGGGGCTGTGTCTCTCTCTGCTTGGCCTAGGTCTGGGTCACAGCAGGGCCTTCATCAATGCCACCTTCCTTCCATCCTCTTTTCCCAAGGGTTTCTTTATAATGAAAAGTGAAGCATAAAGCAGACTCCGCTAGCCTGTGGCCTGGGCCAGGGCTCTGCAGCTGCCAGGACAGGTCAGGGGCACCCGAGCTCCACCCTGCTCCCGACTGAGCCTTGCCACCAGGACAGGAAGAAGAAGCCAGCCTGGGAGACGTGGCGCCCCTCCCCTGGCACCAGAGGACAGCTGCCCACACAGCAAGGTTCAGGACCAGAGCAGATGTGGGAGGGCTCTGGGCTGGCTGTAAATAGCTGGGGCTCTGGTCCCCTCAGACCAGCCTCCCGTCAACTACTGGTGAGACAGAGATGGCGAGAGGAGGAGAGAACACAGTGAGGCCAAGAGAAGGCCAAAGCAGGAGTGTCCAGCAGCACTGGAGAGAGCAGGGGACAGGGGAGCCCAGGCGATGGCGGGTGGTCAGCTCTAACTGCTCCCCTCACCAACCAACCAGCGGCCAAAACGAGCCTCTGAGACGTCAGATGAAGCTCGGCCCTGGGAGGAAGGCACCCGGAGACCTCTGGGGTCATGGAATGCTGCCGACGGCGCCGGGACCTGCCTTCCCAGGGATGGCACACTTTCTACTGACGCGGGTTGGCACCTCCTCTCCCTCACTGCCCCAAAATTCCTAGGTAGCTGCCCAGGGGACCGAGAGGTCAAGTTCAGTGGCCGTCCAAGGGGAAAGAGCTTCTAGGTGTCTAAGAAATGGTTCAGCCTGGCTCCAGCGCTCGCTGCCCCATTCAGAGGGAGGGGTCAAGCATGGCAAGGACTGACCACACAGTCGATGCAGGGCTCAAGCAGACCACGGGTCAAACCAGCGTCTCGGGTTTGTTCTTGGGGAAAATCTCGCACCCAGAGCTCCACTGAAACATGCCAGGGCCAGCTCAGTCTGCGCTCTCGCTATCGGGGCCTCTCCTTGTCCTCTTGGGTTTGTCCCCAACTGGACTCCTGCACTGCCAGCAGCACAACAAAACCAGAGATGACCTGCCTGCGTGGACAGTGTAAAGGGAGCGCCGGGAAGAGCCACACTATGCCAAAAGACAGGAGGCCTCTACCTACCTTAGGACCAACTGAGACTTACTGTTCATGGCTGGGTCATGCCAACCTCTCTAACAAACACACAAATTCAGCGCTATGCTAATCCAACTGCCAGAAGGCCCGCTGGAGAAAGAGCAACAGACGAGTGTGGCCCGGCAGAAGGGCGGCTCCTGGAGGGCCACTTCCCTGGCCTGTTTCCCTGCTCCTCGAGCACCATGATAGAGAGAATAGTCAATACCAGAGGCCACAGGTGAGCCAGCCCACAGCCTCCTCACCCCTACCACGACCTTGCAGAGATCAGGGTTGGACCATGGTGTCAGAGCACCACTGTCCCGAGGACAGACATCTGCCCTTCGGGAAGGCCCACCTCTAGGGAAAATCAGAACTAAACCAAGACCTCTCAGCCCCTTGAAAAACCAGGAAGAGCGGCGTCACGGCAGACTGCCCGCACTCGCCTCTGAGGCTATCTCCGCCTCCATCCTTCCTCTCCTCGCAGGGCACAGGAATGTACTCCCACCCACCGAGGCCTGCTGCAATCGATGACTTTGGATGCTGCCGCCCACAGCCAGATGGTCCTGGGCCCCCCGGTGGCTAACGTGGCCCTAGTCACTGTGCACAGAGCTGCCATCTCCCCCAAAAGAGGAGGAGCCCCGCCAGGCCATCCCTGAAAGCCTCCGCCCCCTTTTCCAGCTTTGAACACTCTAATACACCCTTCCACGCCCTCTCTAGGGGCCCTCAACTGGCTGTGTGGATGGTCAAAGCCTCTTCAAGCCTGGCCAAGGCCCGATTCTCAAGGGTCCTGAGGCTCTGCCATTCTGGCTTCTCAGGCATCTTCCCAGTGGAAGGTGCTGAGACAGAAGGCAGCGGCCAGTCATGGACCCGGCACCAAAGAAGGGAGCATGCCTGGGGCTGCTGACATCTGACCAGCGTGTCCACCCAGGCCGCTGGTGAGACTCCTGGGAAGGGTCACAGCCCCGCCCGGCCGCCCGATGGTCACACCCTCCCACGCTCCCAGGGAGGCTCTTCCCAGGGCACTGGTCATGGTGGGCGCCCCCCCGACAACCGCTGTATGGGGGTCTGTACAGCGGAAGCATGCCACTTTTTTGGGTAGCCGCGTTTACACAGTGCCCATACTCTACCAACGTGATCTCACTGGATGTTCAGTCACCCTGGGAGGGAGGTGCCATTAGGAGCCCGCGTCTCAGCCAAGTGCGCCACAAAGCCGAGGCTGAAACTAGGCTCAGGGCGTGGAGGACCGCGACGCCCCTAGCGGCCGAATGTTCCCCTCTGATCTGCGTACCTTCCGAACGTCAGAACTTTTGGGTTCCGTGGTCCACGTGATGATCCGAGACACGGCCAGGCGCGTTTCACTGGAGTTGACAAAATCCCCCGGATCCATCTGCTGGGCTAGCGTCTCGATGTACTTGAGGATGGCGACTTTTACCTGCGAAGTCAGGGAGGGAGGGGAGAGCATCGGTTAGTGTTGGGAGTGGCCGAGGATGTACCCTTTTAAAGAGTCCACGTGCCAGCCCTCCAAACCAGTGCAGGGCTAAGTCAGTCATACCTGACCACCCTCGGAATGACAAAAGGAAGCGAGACAAGTGACCCCACAGAGCCCAACTCATCCGCGGAGGGCGAGGGGCCAAGGCAGCAGACCCTGCACGTCACGCCTTCCCTTGGAGGGCACCGGCCCCCGCACATGTCACGCCTTCCCTCGGGGGCCACTAGCCCCTGTGCGTGCCACACCTTCCCTCACCCCTGCGCATGTCACACCTTCACTCAGCTGCATCCCCCAGGCCTTCTCCAAGTCTCACGGTGGGGTCTCTAGGCCCCTCCCAGGTAGGCTTTATTAGAAGGGCCGTTGGGGGGAGCTGGACACACACTCAGGGGTCTAGTGTTACAGCTGCAACTCAAGTCCACCAACACTTACTATGAGCAAGGGGTAAAGAAGAGAGAGGATTCCGACTGGGTGCTTTAGTACTTGGCAAAAGCTGGGGATGAGGCTGGTTTTCTCCAGGGGTTCTTGAAAGGCAAGGCTACAAGACGTACAAAAATACTTCCAACACTGGGAGAATTGTTGATGTAAATATATAACTTTCCAAGTTGGCTGCTTGGAAAGACCAGGCTCATTTAAATGTGAAATTCAGGAACACTCTTTAAAACAAACATCACTGTTCCACGGATTCTATACTCAGGATTTCCAAATGTTTTAAGAAGCGAGACTGATATGAAACAGCCAGAAAAGACCAAGCTAAGATGTACTGACGGGGGGGGGGGGGGGGGGGGGGGGAGAGAAGCATCTATGTGGCGCCTACTGTGTGTGCTGTGCTGGCACTTTGCCAACAGTATCTCACTGGACCCGCACGAGAACCCTGGGATAGGGGCGCTGTCATCACCCCCATTTTCTCTTTTTAAATGAAAACATTTATTGTAAGAATCCCTTCGTGATCTCGGTCTCTCCTCGCCTTTGGACAAAGCAGCAGAGAAATGCTGGCTACTTTCACAACTCCAACGCGCCACCGGGAACACCGCTCATGGCCCGGCCTTTCGGCATGCCATCACTTTCCTCGATAATGGCACTTGGAACAAAGGCTGTCACTTTTTTTGCCACTTCCTGATGGCAGAACCGGGCCGCTTGGCTTTCTCCAGGACGATGTGCTTGGCGTGCGAGGTGCCCCCACGGGGTTGGCCTTGAGCGCCGTGCCCAGGTGGGCCTCCTTGCACAGCTTGTTGGGCCGCTTCTGGTCCCGCCGGTGGCTGCGCAGCTTCCGGGCCGTGCGGAGTCCGCGGCACGTGCCCATCTTGCCGTTGTCCCTCCGCTCCCAGAGCTCATATTGTCCCTATTTCCAAGCTGAGGAAGCTGAAGGAAACAGAAGTGAAGTGACTTGCCCAGGGTCACACACCCAGTAAGGGCCTTGTGCTCTTATCCCCGGAGCCTCACACTGCGTGCTCGTCACTGCCACACCCCAGCTTTGGGATGATGCAAACGAAACAGCAGACACGAGAGGAAGGGTGCGGATCCTGCCTGCAGTACAACCCTGAAGCCCAGCGACGCTCCACTCAGAACCTCTGCCCCTACCCGGAGGGTGGGTCAGCCAGGTGCCGGCACTCACCCTGGGGATGCCCCGCATCTCTCTTGGGACACTGAAAGCTTGCAGGTCCCCAGCCTGAGCTGTCCCTAAGACCCCAGACCAATCCAACCTCAATGCCCCAAGAAAGCAGTAACAAGGCGGGTCTGCAGGGGCTGATCTAAGACGGGAAAGAGGCTGGGAGAACGAACAACAAAAAGAGAATCCTACCCTAAAGAGACAGGGTGATGTCCCAAGACCCAAACCCAGAAGAAGAGAATGACTCCAAAACACCTACAAGCAAAGAACTCAAGGAAAACACAACGTGGGCGCAAGTTCAGCAAGAATTCCTGGAAGAGAAAAAGCATGGGGGTAGCTAGGTGGCGCAGTGGATAGAGCACCGGCCCCGAAGTCAGGAGGACCTGAGTTCAAATCCAGCCTCAGAGCAAACACTTGACACTTACTAGCTGTGTGACCCTGGACAAGTCACTTAACCCCAACTGCCTTAAGAAAAACAACAACAACAACAACAACAACCAAACAAAAAAGAAAAGAAAAAGCATAAGGTTGGTTTTTTTTTTAAGTGCTAACAATGATTTTAAAAATCAAATGAGCATACCAGAGGAAGAAATGTGAAGAGAAATGAAAGCTATGGAATTGGAAAGAGGACAAGAGGTACCCAAAAACCAAACTCTCTGAAAATCAAGATGAACCAAAAAGAAGCTAATGACTCCACAAAACAAGAAATGTGATTGCAAAGTCAAATGACTGAAAAAGTAGAAGAAAATAGAAGACGTCTCATAGCAAAATAATGGAAGCAAAAAACAGATCAAGGAGAGACAAATTAAACAATCGTTGGACTACCCGAAGACCACGACTAAAATAGGGCCTAGACCTCCTGTTTCATGGAATCTTAACAAACAAAAACAAAAACAAAAAAACAAGACTGCGCAGTCTTCTTGGAACCAGAGAGCAACGTAAAAACAGAATACAAAGTCACCTCCCGAAAGAAACTCGTCAAATGAAAACTCCCAGGAACATTACAGCCAAAATCCAGAATGTCTGGGTCAAAGAAAAACTACCACCAGTAGCCAGAAAGAAAGAATTCAAGTCCTGAGGAACCAGTCAGGATCACACAAGATTTAGCAGCCACCACTTCAAAGTAGTGGAGAGCTTGGAATTTATTACAGAAGACTAAGAATGGAGGCTTACAACCAAAAATAACTTACCTGACAAAACTAAACATAACTCTATGGGGAAAAAATGGACCTTTATAGAAATAAAGGGGCAGCTAAGTGATACACTGGAAAGAACCTCAGGCCTGGAGTCAGGAAGACTTGAGTTCAAATCTGAACTCAGATACTTACTAGCTGTGTGACCCTGGGCAAGTCACTTCACCTTGTTTGCTTCAGTTTCCTCATCTGTAAAATGAGCTGGAGAAAGAAATGGCTAACCACTCCAGTATCTCTGCCAAGAAAATCCCAAATGAGATCAAGAAGAGTCAGACACGACTGAAATGACTGAACAATAACAATTAAATAAAGGACTTATAAACATTGCTGATAAAAGATTAAAACTAAGTGGAAACTTTGAAGTACAAACAGAAGAGTCAAGAGAAGCATAAAAACGTAACCACGAGAGATCATAAGGGAATAACAAGGCTCAATTCTCCCTTCACAACCCTATCATCATCAGGGATCATGGAAAGTACCTAATTAGACAGAGAGCCGAGGAGCGGTTCTGTTATGTTTTGACAATCTTAGAAAAAGAGTGGAAAGGCAGTGGGAAAAGAATACACTTGGACGGGGGGAACAAAGCTGAGGAAGCATGGGAAAATTATCTCCTGTAACTGTAGTGCCCAAGTTATGCGGAGTCTATACAAATAAGAAGGAAGACCCATGTGCAGGAAGCAAGCGACCCTCGACACTTACTCTCACCTGAACTCGCCAAGGGAGGGAAGAACAGAGGCACCAACACGGTAGGTGCTGAAGTACGCTTTACTCAACCGAGAAGGAGGAGAGAAAGTGGCAAAGGGAGAGGGAGGAATGAAAGAAGGAGGTTAGGTTAAGGGAGAGAGGAGTCCTCACCAAAACAAATTCTAACTGAGGAGGGTGGCCTTCAAAGAGGGTTAGAAAACCAAAAAGCGGAGGATGTATCACTGGTCTCTGGGTGAGGGATTAGAAAGCAGAACCCAACAATATGTTGTTTACAGGAAACATACTTGAAAGAGAAAGATGCACACAGAGTTAAAAGGAGGGGCTGGAGCAAATCAATTATGTTTCAGTGGAAGTAAAGAAAAAAAAAAGGCAGTGGGTAGCAATCACGGTCACAGAGCAAAAATAATTAAAAGAAGTAAACACGGAAAGCACATTTTGCTGAAAGAGGTATCCATGACAGTGAGTTAATATCAACACCACACATTGATGTAACAAATGACCTAACATCTAAATATTAAAAAAAAAAAAATAGTTAAATGAATTACAAGAAGGAAGAGACAGTAAAACTATAATAGTGGGATGGGGGGTGGTGACCTCAACAGACCCTCTCAGATCCACATAAATATGACCAGAAAGAAGCAAAGGGCTCAAACTGAATTATAGAAAAGTTAGACCCGATAGAGCTTGGGAGATGACGGAATGGGAATGGAAAGTAGCATACCTATTTCTTACCTAAGTGTGGTATCTCTACAAGACTGACCGTGTGCAAGTGCATAAGAAATCTCATGAACAAATCTAGCAAAGAAAAAGTATTAATGCATCTCTTGTGGAACATAATGCAATAAAACTGATGTTCAGTAAAAGGCCGCTAAAGAAACAATTACAAATTAATTGGAAACTGAACTGGGAGGTCAAGAATCAATCCTAGAAATTTTAGATGATGTCATTAAAGACAATGGCGAAATTGAGACAACACGCAGATGTTTCTGGCAGGCAGCCCATGGGGAACCTTTACTTTAAACGGGGAGGGAGGTGAGGCGATTTCAGGGTTCTGAAGGAGCAGGCCACAGGGGCAGTTCTACCTAGAGATGAACAAGAATGCTCTCTCTAGCATTTCCCACAGGTGGACACCTCAGACTCAACTGATCCAAGACCTGAACTCATCTTCTTCCCTCCTACGGCCCACAGCACCGTCATCTTCCCTGTCACCCAGGCTCCTAACCATGACATCATCCTCAACTCCTCCCTCCCTCCCTCCCCTTCACTGGACATAACCAATCTACTTGTCAGATTTTTTCCTTCTTCACACTCACACAACCAACCTTATCAACTCTTCCCTTAAAAATAATTCAGATGAAAGAGACAAAAAGATTTTTTTTTTGTTATTACCTAATTTACATGTAAGACCTCCTCCCTTCTCCTCCTTTATCAGGATTTACATAATCAGCTCCTTCCACAGAGCAGAGCAGCTTTTATGGATTCAAGTTGGGCTCTGCAACCATGCATGACACATTATCTGTATGGCTATGAAAAAAACCACCCCATAATGCAAGTCTTGAAGATGCCAGGAGAGCTTTAGGGACATTTCGCTCCAAAGTACTTGGACTGTTCACCACCTTCAAGTGAATGTTTTAAATACCCTGAGTCAAGTGTCCAGAACATAACAAATGGAGCCCAGCTAACCTCACCTCTTCAAAGGTCATGATCTGTCCTTTGACCACCACCACAAAACATCATCTCTATGAGCACCTGCAACAGACGAGAGAGAAGCCAGAATCATCAGGCTCCCCAAAAGCTGACCATGTGGACAGGGAGGCCAAGACGGAGCCTCCAACAGAGCTGAAGCTTTGCACCCAAATGAGGCAATGGTGTTGACTTCCATTGGCCTTGGGGCCAGAGAGGGCGGTGTTCGTCCACATCCTGTTAGCATCAGCTTGAGTACAGGATGGTCGCATGGGCCAATACAGCGTTGGTGATGTCAATGACATCCTCTGAGGATGTGGAAGGCAGTTTCATGGAGACTATAGGATTCCATACCTAAGAAAGATGGTTGGAAGAGAGCTTCCAGGCACTGATCCTTTCTGCCATCAGGGAGAGCAAAACTCCCTTCCAGGGAAAAGTAGACGAAGCTGTCTAAGGCAGCACTAACAACTTTTCTCAACGTCACACATAATTTCCCTCTTGGTCATGGTCGTGAAGCTCTAACTCTTCTAGTTGGAAATTTAATAGGAAGTTCATCAACAAATGAATGATAAAGCATTTATTACAAGCATGTGAGCTGGGCATTGTGTGAAATGCTGGTGAAAGAGCCGTTGCCTTCAAGAAGCTAATATTCTAACGGGGGAAAAACCATACATAGCCTCATGATGGAAAAGGAAGAATGTAGCATCTTTGTAGATGGTGGCAGGATGTGATGTGGAGGCCTGACCAAAGCTATACAGTGTCAGAGTACTGAGTTGTGTCAGGGGTGGGGAGTAGGAGCGCCATCTGAGTCCTGGCTGCATGGTTTGGGGGTAAGGGCTGGGAAGGGTCAAGGCCAGCAAAGACCCAGACAGAGGACAGAGAGCCTTCCCGGACAGCCCCATTGTGGATCACAGCAACCCTGGAGTCCATCCGAAGACCAGTGATACAACCAAAAGCATACCTGGATAACATGGCCTGGAGGGCACTTTAGGGTCAGGGTGCCTCCTGTTCATGGGGTTTCCTCCTCTATGGAGCCATCTTCTTGGCCCATACCAACTATCAGACCCAAATGTCTGGGGCACCCCAAAACGGATGGGAAGACAGACTGAGGGGCACTGTCAACTTTGCCTGTCTGGAGCCACTGTCAGTAATAAGGAGGCAGGCCTGCTACACCAAGGGGCTCAGGACTCCTTCACAAGACTCTCTGGGTTCCTCTCGGCAGTTCCACTGGTGCAGAAGGGCCTGATGGCTGTCCACTGAGATCAGTCTGGGGAAGATCCTCATCAGGCTGGCTCAGAACACGTGCCCGGGACAGCCAACAGACCCAGGGTCCTCAGCAGGAAGCCCCCAGGATGCCCCTTCTCTCCTACGTCGCTCCAAGCGTGCACGGCCTGTCCTCCTTCAAGCCCCACCCTGGAGCACATCTCAATCCCCCTCCCTTTTCAATCCTTCTTCTGATTTGTTTTCAAAGACATGCTTCATGCTCCGCCCAACCTGGAGACGGGAGAGATGTCCTCAGAGCCTCTGTGGGGGAGGGGGAGCACCTTCAGGGAGGACACCTCCCTAAGAATTCGGAGTTCTGGATGGCGGTCTCAGGCTCCCCCCCAACAGGATCTCCGAGGCTCTTCCAATGCACTGCCTCCTTTCCAAATGAGCTGTGAATCACGGCTCTGCACCCCAAGTCTCCTCTACCACCAGAGGAGATTTCTAAAACCCATTAATCAAACATGAGAAAATGGGCAAAGGATAATCAAGAAAATAGGCTGGAAGCGTGTTGTGAAGAAACAGACCCAGCTATGCTAAAGTCTACGGAGAAAGCTGAACGAGATGAGGGAGTGAGGTCTTTCCTAATACACACGGAAGATTTTTTAAAAACAAGATTACACAGATAAACCACACCGAGGAATTAGGATGGGAAACAGGCCCGGAAGGAGACCCTTCCCCCCACCCCCCACCAACTGGTTGGACAGTACCCAGGCTCAAGAACAAACGATACAAACAGCACATTCTATTAAAGGTCACGACAATTTAAATGCAGCACACACAGAATGCAGCCCAAGCGGTCCTCAGAGGCAAACTCCAATTCCTGAAGGAGATATTAGCAGGAGAGACCAGAGGAGAATGAGCCGAGTTTGCAGTTAAAGATGTTAGTAAATGAACTCATGACCCCTTCCAAATGCAAGCATGAGGCACAAAAGGCTGTAATAAGCAAAAGAGAGAACCATGGTTAAAATGCCAGTGGCCTGGTCTGTAACTGGAGTACACGGGGTACACGGGGGTAATGGCTCCTCCTTTGAATCTGGGCACCAGGAACGCCTACAGAGAAAACCGTCTGTGCTCCTGAATGAGGTGCAGGCAGTGTGGCAGACACCCAGCCCTAGGTGAGGAGCGCCTCACTTGGAATGGCAGACATCGCATGCTCAAAAGTCCTTTGCCAAGTTAGTTAGCAGGCAAAGCAGACTTTCTTGGAGTATAGGGGCAGGGGAGCGTCAGCGATGCAGACAAAAACCTTGGAGCTCCCAGGGGAGGAACGCAGCTGGTCCCGCAGGGTGGGCTGGACTGCCTGAAAGTTCATAAAAACAAAATCCACCAATTGAAAAATCTTTTCGTATTGTGAGTGGACAGATCAATCTCTTTATGGAGAATGTCTCATTCTGGGCTCTTACCTTTAAGCTCGGCGTCTGGGTCTGATCCACAGTGAACCTCATCAGAATGTTGAACTGAAGGTCATTGGGGAAAGACTCTCTGGAAGAAAAGGGCACCAAGTGAGACCAGAACCACCACCACCACCGAAAATGGACTGACAGCGGGCACAGACACAGCAACTCTGGTCCTAACTGAACTGCGGCCGAGCTGACCGTTAACCCGAGCGTTCGTGACCCAAGTCCTCACCTACCAGTCTAAGCAGAAACGTGTGGCTATGAAGCTAAGGCCAAGTGGGGAATCCCTCTCAGGCAGACAGAGGCTTCCACCTGGCCCCAAAGGCACCAAGCAGCTGACTGTTTGGGGACATCGTCACGTGCCTCGGGAGCTCATAATCAGCCCCCCGCCCAAAAGAGGAACTGCAGGTAAACCCCAAAGCCTCTCCCCCGTTCCAGATGAGGAAGACGCAGCCTTCAGGAAGAGCATCTCAAGCCTGCCCCCACGTGATGCCCCTGCAGTGACTCTGGCATGGAGACGAGGTCAGGGCCACTCCAGGATGCCCACAGGAGGCAGACTGCAGCATCCCCCCTCGAGGAGGCGACTCGCACCAAGGGCTTCCATCCTCCAAGGACCGCTGGCCTTGTCAGTGGGGACACTCTCTTCAATGGCGCAGACTGCAGCACAGCCACGCCTTGTGGAAAAGCTAATGGAAGGAATCACGTAGACTCCGAGGGATCATCAGGAATGGTGGGCTGACTGGGAGGTCACTACGATTCAAAAACACAGGAGGGTGGGATGAGGCGACGTTGTATGTTAAAAAGGCACATCCTTATGTGGAAACCTGGCAGTGAGAGGACGTGAGAAACAGAAGGGATGTCATCACTGACACACACTGAAGCCACCCGGAAGTTTGAGATGACCAGACCCCGAGTCTGGTGACACCAGAATGGAGAGAAGGACGACTTCAACATCTCTGGACCAAAGGCAGAGCAGGGAGTAATCTCTTGTCTTGTCATAATGATGGTTTTAATCCTCCAAAAGGTAAGACAAACCAACAAACAGAAACTCTATTCTGGGTCAGATTCTCACCAACAGGAAGGAATTTGGTGTGGCAGAAATGACGGGAACCTTGTGGGGGCCCGACAGAAACGAGCAAGGCGGGGCATAGCCTGACATGGGCCCGAGATTCTGGGGGAGCAGGTTTCCAAGGACGCTACAGAACTCTAGAGGCGGGAGGGCCAGAAAGGATGAAACTCACGGACGAAATGCTAGAAAAGGGTCAGCGGCTTCGGTGAGGAGGAAAACCTGAGCTATCGGAAGAAAACAAACCATCAGAGGAAGCTCCGAGCAGAGATGGGGAGACAGGCAAGGTCCACGACGACAAGAACAAGCCCCTCCACTGCCCTGCGAAGGACGGAGCCACGGGGCCGGACGCCAGCTGACGAAAGGCCAGCGCAGCCACGGACAGAGTCCGCACGCGGAACAGCAGCATGAGTCGATCGGACTCTGGGGCGAGAGGGGTTAGCAAGCCACAGAGATGAGGAAGGGAGAGGCGGATCAGAACAGGCTGAAGGGAGAGAGGGAAATGGTCGCTGTGAAGGGGCCAACACCAGGCTGGCGGGGGGTCTCCAGGGGAGCGCCCCGGGAATCTGCATGACCCTGCCTTGTTGAACGCTGTCCTCAATAACTTGTTCAAGGCAGAGCTGACAGACTCCTCCAACTCCCAGCCGACACAAGTCTGGAGAGGGTAGCTCCCACACTGGAAGACTGAGTCAGGATCCAAAGAGCTGACAAGTGAGCCAGAGCACTAGGCTGGATCAAAGAAGATGAAATCTACATTACTGTAAGGCGTGCCTTGGACTTAAAAAAGAAAAAGCAAAAAACTGCTTCAAGCATAAGACACGTTTAGAAAACAGGACTGTAAAATACCTTCACGTTAATTAAGCATGAATGGGACAACTAGCCACCAACAGTCAACGTGGCAATGCAGCCCTCCAAGAGCTGATGGGACCTGGGCTTGTCTTAAGGAAGGCAGGAGGCCTCACAGGAAGGAGGAGTGGAGATTTCTTCCGGGCTCTGTCTGGGCCAGATGATACTGAACAATTATGCATCTTTGGCACCAGCTTTGAGGAAGGATGTGATGAGCTGAAGTGCGTTTACAGGAAGCCAAACAGGACAGTGAAGGGCCCTCAACACAAGTCACTCGGAGGGCGATCGGGTAGAAGGGCGGTGCTTGGCCCCCAAAGGTGGACCAGGGGCAGCGGGGAAGGTGCAGAGGCACATCCTTGTGTGCCTGATGGCTTATCGAGAAGGCCTATGCCTCTTCCTTGGAGGTCTCCAGGCAGGGGCTGGGTGGACGATCATTGGTGGGGGATGTTCTGGTGGGGATCCTGGTGGGCACGGGCTGGACCACAGCCGTCCTGTCTGAAATCTCACGGCCACCCTCCAGCGTTCCCGCGCTTGCTATACTTTCCCTACAAACTGCCAGCAGCTACGTGCCGTGGCCTCTTCCCACGTACCCTCCACAATTTGGATTCTCCAGAGATCACGGCCTTTGATTTTAAGCGTTAAAAGGGGAGCGGCTCAAACTTGCCAAAAGCAACAGAGGCTCGTCCTTCCTTCCCAGTCACTCTTGGCAACAGCTCCCTGGCTGCCCGTGGCACGCACAGGTACCGAGCAGCCGTTTCGGTAGCGAGCGGTCTGGATGGCAGGCCTGAGATGCCCCTCCGCCGAGTGGTTGGGAAATGTCACTTAGGAGGTTCTCTTCCCCCCCAAAAAACAGCCACCACCAGTCAGAAGCATAAGGAGAGGGAAATCTCCCTTCCACCTGCAGTGGGTACCGGCCTCCAGGCTAATAGGGACTCCCCTTCGGAAAGCTCAGATCACTGCTGAACCCAACACCAAGCCTTTCCTGATTCCCAATCGTGGGCACTTCCCCTCCTCAGAAATTATGCCTTATTAACATGGCGGAATGAGAAGACCCGGCAGGCGCTCCCACAAACCTGACACATGCGGTATAAATGCTGTCCGCTAATGTTCTTGTACCTGCTCTGGACTGAGCGCTGGGTCTGTGGCCTCGCCCTAAAAAAGGTAAACCTAGACATCTTCTTGGGAACTGCTTCCCTGGCTGGCGAGCGTGGTTGGGGTCACCACAAAGACTTCTTGGCCCATCTCTCACAGGGCCCCACGAGGCTTCAGGTCCATGCTATTACCACAGTCCCCTCATCGAGTCTCCCTGCTTTCCGTCCTTCCCCTTTCCACTCTCTCCTCAACAGAGCTGACAAACAGCACCCCCTTCAAGAAGTCTGTGGCTCCCTACCGTCTCCAGGATACTAAGAAAACCCTCAGCATTCAGTGTTCCCTATCAGATTTCGGTCCTTCTTTCTGGACTGATTACACATTCCCCCACGCTTACCCCCAACCCAAACATCCTCAGGCCCAGCCCAGGCTCCCAGCTGCTACTTCCTAGACATAAGGCCATGCCAAGCTCACACAAGCTCCCCCAGGTCATCTCCTGTACCGTGGCTGACCCCCACGACTGTATCTGAGGGTGCATCTACCTCCCTGGGCCCCCATGGGCTCATTCCCTTAGGAGAAAGGAAGTACCTGAAGGGACAAGTCCCTCTTTGGCCCCCCAACAGCCCCTGCCTGTTCTCCCGGATGCTGGGGGCTCCCTCCCTCCCTTCACAGTCCTAATCACGGGGTCCCATCCTTGTGGGGAGCCGCTTTCTCCCTCCAACACTGCCAATGGAGACATTTTTCCCCCTTTGCTTTCCTGCCGGGCCCAAACAGCTACTCAGCCCACCTAATGAGTCGGCGTGCCCTTCACCCCTCCCGCTAGGACTGCCTGCCTGCTGGAGGCCTCCGCCTCCTCCTTCTCCTCCTCACCATGGGCTTAACCACGCACGGCCCTCTCCGCTCACAAGCTGCCCTGGCCAGTCCGACATTCATCCCCTTCTGCCTCCTCCCGCCTATGCCACGCGCTATCATATCACTCCATCCCACACTCTGCCTCCCACAGAAGGTCTGCTGGCTGTGCCCTGGGCTCGCAGGCTTGCTCACTCACTCCCTGGCTCCCTCCAGGGCTCGCCTCTGTCCTCCGAGCTCATACCCACTCCTCTACATATACGCTGCATCCCCGGTGCCTCCGTGCACGGGAAGGCGTCACCTGGGACGCGCGGCCTGACGCTGGACTTCCTTCTCCTGGTCTCCCCTACCAAGCGCCCGCCACAGAGTTCCCATTCAGCAAGCACTTGGCAGACACCTCCTAAATCAGTGGGACTGATCTGGATTCCAGAGCTCTCTCTGGGAGGTCCGGAGAATCTCGTCTCACCCTCGTTCTGGAAGCCCAAGGGATGTGCTCCAAGCCACACAGGCGCTCAGCTGCAGAGCAGAACCCCAAACCCCAGTCTCTGCGTCCAGACCTGAGGTTCTCCCAGACACCCCGTTTTAGCTCAACTCCCCATAAACTAATCTTACACCAAACGGCCAAGTTACCAAAAGTACGGGCACTTCTGTTAAGATGAACAAACGGAACCCATATGAATAATCCGAAATTAACTCAGAAACTTTCATCCCAAGAAGGGCTCCCTCGGGCTCCAGAGACCGGGTGGCGCATTACCTGGTGATGTCCAGGGCTTTCTGAACTTTGGCCTGCACGGACCCAAGCAAATCTGCTCCCATTTTCTTCAGCAGCTGAGTCAGCAGCACAAAGAGCCAATCCTGAAGGTTGTCTCTATGCACCTGGAGGAAGTCCACCAGCGTTTCCAGAAACATGCTGAAGACCTAGAGTTGGCAGAGACAGGGATGGTGAGGAAAGAGAAGACAGGGAGGAGGACACACTGACCCTCGGGGCTCAACTCAAAAGGAACCAGAGGCAGACGAGGCAGTGATTGGCAGCCAAGCAGGAAAACAATCTGGCTTGCTTGTCATCGGGCTCTGCGATAGAAGAGGACACCTCACACACGGCCCGACTCGGGCAGAACTTGGACAATTAGCTTCTACTCCATGCAGCATCACTCGAGAAAGGAAACCTCACCATGATGGCTGACACACCCAAGGCCTCCGGGCTGCCAGGGCGGGCCTTCGGCGGACCCCCGTGGACTTGGCCCAAGCTGGCCGACGGTGACCAGACGGGCCGAGACAGGCCCATTCGGGGGCCATCGGAGGCCGTTGACCAGGAGGTGACAGTGGCGATTTGGGCTGGACAGGCTGGCCCCGAGGACTTCCAACCGCATTCGGCTTGGGGTGGGAGGGCAGGAAGAATATGGGAGCAGACAAATGCGGACCTTTAACTACTAGCTAGCTTAAGTGCTAACGAGCTTAGTCCTGAGTCAACACTACATAACTGTCCGGCAATGCCGAGAGGGAAATGGGCCAATTTCAGGTTTTCTGGTGTACGTGGATGTTCAACTTGTTATTTTCTACAACCGACCCAGAGGAATGTTTAGACAGCCTCTATGATAGCCAAATAGATAAAACATGTAATGACCAAGATCAAATGCTCTGGCTAATTTCTAGTAAAGGAAACGTTCCCACGTTTTGAAATGCCGTTAAAAACACCAGAGAGCACGGCTTCGGGGCCGCCTCAAGCTCTGAGCTGATCATGTTTACAGAAAAGGGCCCTGTCATCATTACGTACAAGGCTGATAACATAACACATACTGTAACATGGGACTGTTAATCTTAAATACTTCAGGTGAAAAACTGACGGGTGGGGGTGGCAGAAAGGCAGGCAGCCAGAACTCATCAAGTGTTGAGCCAAACAAGACCTCACAGAGAATCCAGAGAAGTCCACTTTCCTTAGCGTGTTCTCTCTTCCTTAGGATGCACCGGACCACAGCCTCATTAATAAAAAGGACCCACCTGCCTTGGAATTAGGGTTGAGCAAACCAACCTCAGTAGAGACACCTCTGGAAGACAGAGGGCATGGACTTTCTATGGGCACGTCAGTGACTCCTCCCCTAGTGTAACAAGATCTTCCTGAGCACGACTGAGACACACACCTTGCAGACAATCCCTGCCAGGAGACGTCCATAGACACGGACAGCACCAAGAGCGAGCACTGGCCCAGACTATCTCCTCTTGGTCCTGTGGTCTGGGGCTCAGGGCAACAAAGGAAGGCCATTTCCAACAACCATCCTCCCAAACTGGACTTTGCTCCAGATGCCATGACATGCATGGAGCGCTGGGCCAGGAGTCAGCAGGACCTGAGTTCAAATCTGGCCTCAGACACCTACTAGTTGTGTGACCCTGGGCAAGTTCCTGCACCTCTGTCTGCCTCAGCTGTAAAATGGGGCTCCTCCCAGGGTTACCAGGAGGAGAAGATGAGATCCGAACTGTAAAGTGCTTGGCAGAGTCAGTGCCTGGCACGTAACAGGTACTTCACAAATGCCCGTCTTCCTTCCTCCCTTCTCCCTGTCTTCCCATTTCAGAACTTGATCCCTGAGAGCTTTCTGCCCTTCTGTGGGAGAAGACATTGCTCTTTGCCTGAAGCCTGAGCTGGGGGACTCACTCCTCCCAAAGGCTCCACCAATTCACCAGCCGCTGCCAGATTCTAGGGTGGTTCCAATCAGATCCAGAAGACTGGCTCCACCAAGCACCATTTTTGAAAGGGTGTTGGTGCCACGCCCTGGTTTGGGAACTCTTTTTTTTATTTTCCTCTGGGTCCTTTAATAGGAACTGGCTGTACTTCTTTCTTCAACGCTTCCTAGACCGCCTTCTCCACCCGTCCCAGTCCCTCGCCATGGGCATAGCCTTCTGGAAGACAATGAAACAAGCATTTTGAAGTGCCTACTGTGTACCAGGCACTGTGCTAGGCACTTTTTGAAAAGGGATCTCATCTGATGCTCACAACCGCCCTAGGAGGAAGGTGCTGGTGTCATCCCATTTTACAGAGGAGGAAATGAAGGCAGACAGAGATGAAGCAACTTGCCTAGGGTCCAGACCCACCGCTAGTGTCTGAGGCCAGGGGTACTTGGGGGTCCCTCTTCCATAGCTCTCCTGCCTCCAGCGCCTTTGGCTGATACTCGGAGGCCAGGCAATCTAAGGTACTTCCCCATCCCCACTGTCCTTCCTAAAATTAAGCACCTCCCTCTGGACAGGCCCGACCACGGGGTGCAGGTTGGCCTTGGACAAGGCCATTAAAGGCCCAGATCTTTTCCAAAGGATCTCCTCCTGCCTCTCCCATCTTGGACTCCCCACAGATCCCTACCTGACTCCTTCCCCTCATATTCGGCCCAAACAGAAACAAGGGGTCCACGGATCTGTCCAGAAGGCGTCCTGCAGGAGACTGCAGACGGACTTCATTTTAAAGTGTCATCTTACCTCTGTTTTGTTTTATTTCTTTTGCTAACTATCCCCCCGCCTCACTTCTATCTGATGGGCTGCTCTCCAGGGCATGGCAGCCTGCCTCTGACACCCCCATCGGGGTCTCTCTGGACCCTGCCACCCTCATCCCACTGGTGTGGTCATCTGCAGATGGATGGACGTGCCATCTCAGACCTCATCAAGGTCCCTGGCTCTTTGAGCTCTTGGTCCCCTGGATCGATCCAATAACCCATTCGGGCGACAGGGTTTACTGACGTCTGAGTGACCGCAGGGCCATTCCATCCTCGGGAGGTCCCGACAAGATCGCTCACTGACTAGCAGCCAGTTCTGAGGTTCCCAGGGCTTCTTGCCTCGTACGCCTGGGCCCGTCTGACACCACAACGGGAACGTCAGCGGAGCCCGCCTGCTGCTCACCCATGTGCTGCCAATGTCCGAGATGCCTGACCAGAAGAGCAGACCTCAAGTTCTGAGTTTTTCGACCTGCCCTCCATCTTCACTTCACTGCTGCTACTGGCCATTGGCAAAGAAAGAAGCAAACGTGTTTGGCTGAGCAAGTCGGGCTGTTTTATTTCCTAAGATAAAACTAGCAATTCTTTGTCTAGAGATGACCACGTACTGTCTACCTCATACTGGAGTCTATACTGTCAGGGGAGGCATTCGCTTACTGAGGACTGAGGGGTAAGAGGCAGAAAGGAGGCAGCCTCCGAGCCAGCCAGCCCAGCGCCTCGCCATCAGGCCCAGAGGCGTTCAGGGACGCCCACGGGCACACGGCACCGAGGAGCCGCTGATCTGGCACCGTTCCCCTGCACAGCGGCAGCCCCTTGCGACTGACGGGCACAGGCTGCCCAGCTAAGGCCGGGGGGTGGGGGCGGGGGCCGGGGGCCGGCCGCTTTAGGTGTGCCAGCCATCATCACATCGAGGACAGAAGAACAGACCCCAATTGCGTCAGTTAATTAGTAGATGAGAAAAGCACATCTCCAGACAGACCCACAAGGTGTGCACAACTGTACAGAGAGTTGCATAAATCGCAACAGGTCTGACACTGCATGAATCTTTGGGAGAGAAAAAGTGAGAGAGAAGAAGGGTTAATGTCATCATCATGCAGCAGAGTTAGGTTTCCAACAAATATGAACCAACTTACTCTCTACCGAGAGTTCCGACACAGGAGACAGCATGCAAAAAGAAAAGGAAAAAAAAAGAAAAACACACACATTAGTTGCCATCAATGCAAAGTCCCTGTGTGGAAGAAAACACAGCAAATCAAAGACGGCAAATGTGGTCCTCCAAAAGCTCATCATTAACCTGGCCCTCTCTTCTGCCAGGAGCCGGGGACAGCCGGGGAGGAGAGCCCAAACCTTGATTCCTGGCAAAGCCCCCGGTGGTGGCGGCAGCGGTGGCGGCATCTGCCCATGGGATCCTCCGCGGGGGAGCCCTCTCTGCCCAGCTCTGCATGGGCAGTTGGAGGGCCAGGAAGAAAGCCAGAAACCTTCCTTCCCAACTGCACACTTATTTTATGCATTAAAAAACCCCAGACTTCCCCAGAGGGTCCCCGACCAGTGAAAAGTGAAATGACTGGCCCCAGGTCACAGGAGTAGGTCGTCAGAAGGAAGCTGGCTCTCTACCCTGCGATGCGGACCCCTCCTCTGGAGCCTGACAAAATAACCTTGACAAGTTTTCTGGTTTAAAATGAACTGACAGGCAGCCCAGAGCAGCATAAATGAACGTCGTTACTGCTGTACACTATTTTTGTTCGTTTTGTTCAGCATTTCCAACGACATTTTAATCTGATTCAGGCTAGTTTTGGGTCTCCCCCCCCCGCTGTGGGCTGTGCCCCAGACTGTTCCTAACCCTGGCCATTCCTACAGCGAAGATGCGGTGACTGGGGCATGTGTGGCCGTCGCCCCTCATAGGCCCAGTGTCAACAGGCAGAGGGAAAACCGCAGCTTTACACAGGACCTGTTGGTCAGCTGAGCATCTGCAGGGCATCTGCAGACAGGAGGTGGGGTAGAGCCTTTCACCGAGGAGCTAGATGCAAGCAGACATCCTCCCCCACCTCGTCTAGGCCCCTGACCGTACTCAGAAAAGCTAGGCAGCTGTTGAACCCCGAGGCCCCGCCGCTCTTCCCCAGGAGGAGGGGGTTCTGCTCCATGGGGCCAATAGGAGGATGGGGCCAGTAAGAAGCTCTCTGTGGGGAAAGGGCACCCCTCGCCCCCCATCCAAGTTGGAGGTTCCTGTGTTGGCCCGCTGCTCTGCCACAGTAAGGGACAGGAATGGAGCTGGCTGGCAGAGCAGTAAAGGTCCATGGGGTGGGATACAGATCTATACACACACACACACACACACACACACACATCTATCTATCTCTATATGTTTATAACTATATATATACACACACATACATACACACAAATGCATTTATGCATACGTGTGTACATTTATGCACATGTGTGTGTGTGTGTGTGTGTGTGTGTGTGTGTGTGTGTGCTGGGACAGCTAAGTGGTCCAGGGGATACAGCTCTGGGTTTAGTTCAAATCCTGCCAGAGACACTTGACCCTGGGCAACTCACTTCACCACCATGTGCCTGCCTCATTTCCTCACCTGCACAATGAGGACAATAACAGCACCTTTGCAGGGCCGCGGCGAGCCTCAGATAAGGTAAGAACTGTAAAGCGCTCAGCACAGGTACGTAGGAATCACTCTATAAATGCGCGCTGTTATTACTGTCATATATAATACATATGATCATGCATTACATATGCATGTATAATTTATATTCACACATGTAATGCACAGACAGAGAGATCTCTGTCTCACTCGTGACTTCTTAGGCCTTTTATTAAGGTTCACATGTGGAACGGGCATAGAGCGCTGCACCTGAAGTCTGAATCTCACCTCAGACACCGGCTACCTCCCTCTCCCCTCTGTGCCTCAGTTTCCTCATCTGCAACACGGGGATAAGAACACAGCCTCGCCCCAGGGCTGCCGGGGGGGCTCAGAGGACACAATCTGAGCTAAGGGCCTGACCAGGGCCAGAGTCAGCGCCTCTCACTGTCGTCAAGAAGGGCCCCCCGTTGGTGTTCCTTGTGAAGACATGGCGGCCCAGGACCAAAAGAGGGGCGGAAGAGGGAAACACAGCCGGCTGGCGCGACGGCCGCCAGAGCCGGAGAGGAGGGGGAGGCGCACCTCCATCTTCCTGACCCCACGACAGCTCGGTCCTCATGACTGAGACCCTGACACGAGGCGAGGAGCAGTGCCTCATCAGGGAGGCCACAGAGTCCCCTTCTGAGAAGTCCTCAGCCCAGGACGGCCGTCCCCCGGACTCGCTAGCAATGCCTTCCCTCTCCCTCGGCTGGGCGCCCCACTTGGCCTTCCTGCCTGGCCTGGGGCAGCCTGTGAGGGCCAAGGATGCTCAGAGCTCTCAGGACACACCAACAGGTCACGGCAGGCCAGGGCCACTCTCTCTTCTCTTGATCCTCATCCCCATTCAAGAGGCGATGATGAATCTCCTTTTGAAAACTAACTTTTGGTTCTGGTTTAAAAAAAGAATCCTGCATTTCAGCCTCTCTCCGTTATTGATGACCCGAAGTGCGCTGCATTACTTCTAGAGTGAAATGCTCCCTCACAGAAGAAGACGGAAGGCTGCTAGGAAGGGTGGCTCGGGAGCCCCAGAGCGCCCACGCTCATGTGGACAGGGGCCCGTTCCCCACTTTGGCTTTGGAAGGGGCGCTTCTTGTGAAAGGGCGTGCACCTCTGGAAGGGACGTTCAGAAGAAAACGAACCTTCCAAGAAGGAACTTGAGAGAGGAAGTCGTCTGTGCCACTGACTGGTCAAAGGGCCGAAAGCTTCCGCTGGGCCATCGCCTGCCCTCTCTAAGGGACACGTTACACACAGAGATAAGGGACAGGGAGGATAACACATAAAAACGGTGAGGGAGCCTGGGACGCGAGTGAAGGCGATGGGGAGGAAGGCCAGAGACCGGCCAGGGACATCTCATGAAGGGGCTGTGGCCATCCCCGCCCCACAGCCTGGCTCCTCCCGTCAAAAACATGGTTAGAAACATTTCACAGCAACGAGAAAAGTCCATGCCCGAGGTCCGGTTCTGCCCTGGCTTTGTAGGTCTGACTGCGGACTCATGTGGGTTTTGTGCCAGAAGAGAGACACACAGACAGACAGACAGACAGAGAACGGCTGCTTCCCGTCAGCTACTGGGGTCGGCACCCCCCACCCCCCATGTGGGCAGCAGTGCCGGAGGCCGCACTGGCCACTCGGGCTTTTCAGTGCTCGTGTAGACAAGCTAAGCAGGTGAGGGGCTGTGGCATCAGACTTACCTTGCTGTGAGGGTCAGCGAACATCCTGGTGAAGATCTCACACAATCTTTTCAGCTCGACACGACTAGCAAAATGACAAAGAGCTGAATTAATGACCAGATGGAATTTCAAGAAAACATTTGAACCCTGCCTTCAAAAGCGTCACTAGGCCATGGTTTGCTGACCACCACACTGCACAGGGCCCAACAGGCGTGAGGGATGGGGTGGGATGGGGGAGGTGGTGACGGTGAGGAGTGGGCAGCAGAGGGGGTGTGGGCATGAGCGCGAGGGTGACTGACACCTGGGGCTGGACACGGGCAGCGTCCATCCTGGGGGGCAGGTCACACACCAAGGACCCCGTGCCAGCCCGGCCTGTGCCTTCTGCCAGGCAGATTTCGTCCTCCATGCTTTTTGTTGCACTGACCACATCCCCAGGACTATCCAGGATCCCAGAGCTTGGGGTCAGTTCCTCTCCAAAGGGGATTTGGGGCAATTTGGACTGATCCGCTGACTTCACTGGGCTGGGTATCTGGCTTTTCTACGCCAGTCCCTGCCTTCAAAGAGTCCAAGGTAAAAAAGGGACTGGAAAACCCCCAGGCCCCCGGGAGACACCGCCATGCAGAAAGCTCATGCGGGGCCTGGAGTCAGCAAGGCCTGAGTTCAAATCCAGCTTCAGATCCTTCCTTCCTAGATCTGGGGCCCTTCACCATGCCAGCCTCAGCTTCCCCCGCTGTAAAACGGGGGTAACGGCAGCATCTCCCTGCCAGGGTAGCCGCGAGGACCCAACGAGGTGGTATTTGCCTTCTATCAACGCGCACTATGATGGTGAATTAAACTGAGAAGGATGGGCAGAAGAGTAACGACTAAGCACGGATTCCGGGAGGTGCGTGAGAAGGAGCAGTGACAGGAGGGAGGGAGCTGCGGGCAGCTTGGGGGGTGGGCAGGGAGCCAGGGCAGGCGCTGGGCAGCAGTGCCCAAAGGCAGCGACTCTGGGGCCCCTGGGGCCCCCTCACCTCAGCGTCCGCTGGCTCCTGAGCAGGCTCTGAAGGCCCAGCAGGCCTTCCTTCCTCTCTGACCAGTTGGCGCTGGCACAGCGGTTCAGCACCTCGGCCACGTCCTCCGTCTGCCGCATGTAGGTGGGGATGCTGCCGTTCCGGGAGCTGTAGGAGCGCTCAGAGCAGGCGCTAGAGGCGTCACTGTTGGCGTCGTCGTCCGAGTACATGCCGCCGCCGTAGAGTTCATACCGCCTGCGCGCGGGCTTTTTCTGGGCATGGCAGGGCTCAGCGTGAGGAGCTGCGTGTGGGGGACTGGCCACGCCCACACCCACTCCGAGGCCCTTCCGATGGGCAGGGGAGGGAGCTTGCTCCCCAGGGCATCTCCTTCACCCCTGCTCCCTCTCCTTGAGGACCGAGGCCAGGAAAGTTCCCGATGGCCAAGGGCCGGCCTTGCGTCCATGCCCTGGCACGCTACGACCCCCGCCCCTCCAAGCCAAGTGGGCTCACAACCGAACCATTCCTGTACGTCAAACTGGGCTGGCCCGAGAAACCCGCTCTTGGCCTTCCAAGTCAGAGTAGGAAGAGAACACGGAAAGCTTCCTCTAGACCGAGGGCACGGGACCTGCGACCTCGAGGCCACGTGTGGCCCTCTGGGTCCTCAAGTGCGGCCCTTTGACTGAATCCAAACTTCACGGGACAAATCCCCTTCATCAAAGGATTGGTTCTGTAGAACTTGGACTCAGTTCAAAGGCCCCAGAAGGCCACATGTGGCCTCAAGGCAGCAGGTTCCCCACCCTGCTCTAGACTCTCTAAGACAGGCTGTGGCACTAAATCTATGCTGAATTTAATTTGTGTGGGGAGAACTCTATGAAAGTGGTGGATGGCAGCCCCACAACACTTCCATGAGCTACCACGAGAGTCATGGGCAAGAGGTCCTGCCTCAATTGGGAGAATGTTAAATTAGAACCAAGCCACAGAGTCAAAGGGTCACGAGACTTCCCAGGAACTATCTGAACTGTTCTGCCTTCTCTTTCCCCAATCTGCCAGTGGAGCGGGAGTGGGGCCGTACTCCGTGGGCCAAGAGATGGCCCAGCTCCCTCCTGGCTCTCCATCGCTTTCTGTGCCTCTGTCCTCAAGTCTAGGGTTCTGATCCTGCCTGGGCACCAAGTGTGACCTGACTTGCATGTCTCCTCTTTTGTCAGAGAGCTAGCTGAGAATGTGGTGCATAGATACTGCACAGACAGAGAAACATGGTCACAAAAGGGGAATAAACAGCCATTTATCTACCTTGGTCCGCATGTCTCCTAAGAGCTGAGAGCAGTGAATTATCAGAGAGAAAAATGGAGAACAGTGAGAAGACACCCCTGTTAGCCCTCCCTTCCTTCAACAACACAGGCTCCCCGACACAGGGCCGGCCCCGGAGGGCAGGCAGCCACAGCAAACACCTCCTCGAGAAGTGGGCCCGGCTGCTGACCCCTCCCATGTCTAATGCCGAGCCCTCAGGAGGCACGACGGGGCTGGGTCGGTCATCTGTGACCGGTGGGGGCAGGACATCTCCCTTCCACTGGACTCCATGGAAACTCCCAAAGGGTTCTGTGGTCTCCTTGGGACGCGGGACCAGGGGCATGCCCGCTCTATGACCCAACAGGCAAAGGAAGGACAATGTGAGTGCCGGAGGCGTGCGAGAGAAGACGAAAGCTTCTCTCTCCCCAGAGACGCCTGCACACTCCCAAAGCCACAAGTCTTCGACACAGTGAGAAGAGGCTAAAGCAGGCTTCGGGACAAACAAAACGAAACACGTCCTACACAAATCCTGACAGGGCGCTTCGGGCCTCTGCCCCGGGGAACCTTCGCCCCCACGAGCTCGGGAATTTTTCTTTCTTCCTTTTAGCAGTAACTGAAACTTCCCCCCAGACAATGGCCCGTCCCCATCGGGCAGGGGACAGGTAGGTCCCCAAGCACCAGAGTAACTAAGAGAGAGGCAAGGGGCGTGCTTACCAAGGCGTCGGCGACGGCCTCTTCCACGTCGGAGCCCGTGTTCAGGACACGCATGGCGCTGACAGAGGACGACAGGCGGCTGGACTGACTGATCCCGTAGCCCGTCCCTGCCGCGACAGAAGGAAGCCGAGTGTCACACCCACCCTCGGAGCCAGGGTGTGGGGTTTGGAAGGCCATGGGATGGACAAGAAGCACAGGAAAAATGAGGGAGAAACAGCAGTTCAAATGGAGCCTGTGTGGAGAGCCGCGGGGGTCAGGAGCCGCATCCAGGGAGGCCGGCCTCCTCTCTGAGCTGCCCAAGCCGCGGGCCTGACATCATGTGAAGTGCTGTTGAGAGGGGAAGCCCGGGCCCCCGACAGGAGGCCGCCCTGGTGGGGACGAGCGCGGGTGCGCGTGGGTGTGCGTGTGTGCGCGTCTGTGTGCGTGTTCCAAGCAAGCACATGAAATGGACCACAAACATACATCTCGATGTTAGAAAACGACATGCAGTGGGAAAACCAAGAGTCTACACATGATGGGACAGACAAGAAGAGAGGGAGAAGGGCCCCGAGAAGGCAGCGCCCCAAATGACCACTCTACGTAGGGGGATTCTCTAGCGCAAGGACCGAATGGAAAGAAATCAATCAGGGTCTGGGAAAACGGGGTGGGGTGGGGTGGGGTGGGGATGATTCAACGGAAATTCAGTTAGAACAAAAGCAAGATGGCGGCAGAGCCGAGAGCCAAGGTACTCATCCTTCACCTGTGGCCCCGCAAACATCGGGGGTGTAGAGGGCACCTGTCGATCTGGAGTGATGCCTGGAAGCTGGAATAACAGGACCACACAAAGCCTGCCTGTTACCACAGGAACAGAGCGGGGGCCGTGCAAGCAAGCGAGGGAACGAGCTGGGGGGGCCCAGAGACCCTCTGTCCACAGGCATGAAGCCTTTGGGTGGGGGGCAAGGGAAGGCGGGGAGGAAGGCCGGGGCCCAGACCCTCCCCCTCCAGAGGGGCTTCCCTGAACGCCCTCCCTGCTCTCTCCTGGGTGGGCAATTACTTTAAGAAGAGGCATTTCCCACAAAATCCAGGCTACTGTCCTGAAACATATCTGGCCACAACCCTAAAAAATGTTTGTTTTGAAAACGGCAGCACGATAGACACTGGGACAAGCGCCCATTCAGGCAGCATTCTGAAATGCCCGTTGTAAAAACAGGAAGAAATTAATTTGCTATTTTTCCCATTAGCTCTGTCCTTCAAAAGGCAAAGTCAAGAAAATCAGACACTTTAAAAACTCTAAGCTTTAGCAGGCCTAATTTTAAAACCAAATTAAAAAAAACATATATGTGGCATTTGATTTGCAAGGAAAAAGTAGGAAATCTTTTTTTCACTCCACAGTCAAGTTTCAGCTCAAGAACCCTAAAGCCACAATGCATTTTCTGTAGATGAAAGAGTGTCCGTCCAGATGGGAATCAGATCACATTTCTCCACGCTCTGGACATGGATCATGTAGCCACATGTTCCTTCCGGGGCTCAGGCCAGAAAGGAAAACTCTCCAGCCTGGATGGGTCAATTACCCAACGTCACTCTGTTGCCTGCTCCCACCCCAGGCCTCACCACAGAGGGCTCTGAATGAGGAGGATGACTACGGGGCAGCAGGAGGAAGCAGCTTCCTGGCTAAGTTTGCAGAGAACTCAATCCGTGGGCACAGCGGCCGTGGACCTGCTATTTCATCGGGAGGCAGCCACTCTGGGCACAGCTCTCCCCAAGGGGGGCCCGAGGGCCCAGACCTGCCTAACCCTAAATGTGCCACTCCGGGCACAGCTCTCCCCCAGGGGGGTCCAAGGGCCCAGGCCTGCCTAACCCTAAATGCGCCACTCTGGGCACAGCTCTCGTCCAGGTGGGCCCCAGGGTCTGTGCCTGCCTAACCCTAAATGCCTTGCTCCCTGCACAGCTCTCCCCCAGGTAGCACAGGGGCCCAGGCCTGTCTAACCCTAACCCATCTACACCAGTCCCTGGTCCTAACTGCCTGCAGGGAGTGTCTGGGGCAGAGTGATCGGGGCAAAGCAGGACAAGAGCAAAGTTAGTGCCTCCTCCAGACGTAGAAGGCAGAAAACAGCCCTGTCTAGGAGGCTCAGATGGCCGGCCCTCTCTTCCTACAGAAGGGGCCTCCCTGCACAGCACCCCAGAAGGGCAACAAATCCTAACAACACTTGTTAAGGAAAAGGAAACCACTTCTTTCTATCACAAGCCAAATTCAGAAGTCATACAAGAATCAGAAAAGTCATGGGCATCCAGTACACAAAGAACCAATCCAAGCTTGGCAGGAACGGCCAGCCTGAGTCTGTCTACACTTTGGGGTGGGGAGGGAGGCTCCCAGGTGAGAGTGGAGGAGCACACCTGCCTCCTCCTGGAGCTTCTGGCACCCACGAGTGGAAGAAATGGAAGATGGGCACAGCAGAGCCCCAGCGTGAGCCAGCTGAGGAGGGGCATGTTTGTCGTGTTAATAGCAATTGTGGGATTTTAGACCCAAAGTGTCTTAGAGGAAAAACCCGAAGGGAGTGAAGGGGGAGCTCTGCTTACACCACCCTGACTCCCGCACACACACGTGCACACGCTTGCAGTGAGCTCTCTTGTCCCTTCCTAACCCTCGTCCCCTCTCTCCTTTGACTATGACGGAAAGCGATCGTGGGGATCGGTGGACCTGCGCTTTCCACACGTGGCCAGGAAGTGTGAAGGCAATGCCGCAGGCATTCCCATGTCCCTGAAGCTGCTTCTCAAGAGAGACAGCATCGGAGTTCACTTTCAGGTGCCCCTGGGACCCGAGCACAGGGGATGGCAGGGTTCGGACCCTCACTCAGTCAGAACTGGCTGGCTCCTTCGGTCTGTGAGGACCCCCAGACTAGGGCCATCAGAACACCTTGGACGCAGCACTTTTCAATGCCCAGAGATGCCAAGCCACGTTCTTCTGGCCTGACCACGGCCTCGGGACTTACTAGAGGGCAGGGGAAGGCCGGAGCCGTTGACTTGCTATGGGTCATACAGGGAGCTGAGACCAGCATGGCTTTTGAGGCCTCCCCCATGGTGACGCTGGAAATGGAAGTCAACGTGGTGCATTGGGGCTTATCGTCCATCTGGGGCAGCAGAGGGCAGGACAGAGTCACCAGAAAATCCTGGACAACGCTGGCTTCCCTCCACACCCCAGAGACGGACACGAGGGCATCAGAAGAGGCCTCTGGCCTCCTCAGGGACCGGCGGCACTGCGGGGGATGAGAGGGAACAAGCAGTGCCCACCATGGGCCAAGCCCCGATACGGTAATGGGAGACGGATGAGACGAGGTGAGTGAGGGCAGAACAGGCCATGCCACCGCGAGTCGCCAAGTACTCACCCAGGGGCTGGAAAGAGCGGACCGGACTCGTGTCCCTGCTGCTCTCCCGACTGGCCTCGCGGCTACAGCCCTGACTCACGCTGGGGCGAGGGATGCGACTGCCTCGCGCTGTGCCCACGGACCGGCACGACGGGACGGAGGGACACAAGAAAAGATGTTCTTTAGTGTGTGGTCCCTGAGGATTGCTCCGGGCGGCCTCCAACCAGCTCCTAGGCTGCGTCTGTTGAGGGGGAGCCCTCCGATGTCCCTCGGCCCACCCCGCCGGGGCCTCTGAGAGTCACCTAGAAAAGGGCTCCTCGCCCCAGGACCGAGGCCACGGCCCCATCATCTCTGTCCAAAGTCTGCAGGGAGCAGCACCCGCTGGAAGGGAGAGGCAGGCAAAAACCTGACTGCTTTTGATAAAATTACACATTTCCGGGCAAACCCAAGACAAAGTGGTTGGCTGCTCGGTTGGGCCAGTAACTTAAAGGTCTGCTTCCAAACAAACCCTTAAAATCCAGAGCAAGGCAGGAAGATAACAGACAGGGCCACAGAAACATAAGGGAAGCTGGTGAAGCGCGCAGGCACTCAGCAGGATGCTGGGCCCAGGAGAGCCCTTGGGAAAGCACGAGGGAGACAGAGAGGGCCAGAGGGCACGCGGCAGGCCTTACCTACGGAGAGGCGAGAAGGGCTAGCCTCTCGGCTACAGCCCTGGCTCCGAGGGATCTTGCTTCGCTTCTGGGCCGACGCGGGACTGACTAGTGCTCTCTGAACGCCTGAGCTCACGGTGGAGAGCGCGGTGCTGGTTAAAACTCTTCCTGGGGACCCCGAGCGACTGCCAGCTAAACAGTGGAAAACAAGACATGAAAGGAGGCACAGGAAGTTTCCAAAGTGGTAGGAAGTTATGGGAGGACGAGTGGGATGGCCCACCAAGGAGGAGACAAGAAGCTGGTCAGAGCGTGGGTGAGGAAGCCCCGGGGTTCCCCTGGGTGCCTTCCCCAGGCAGCCCCAGCGCACAGGACACCCGGGAGATCCGATCGTCCGAGGACACAGTCGAAAAGCCCCCTCGCCTCCCGATTTGTGAAGCTATTCTAAGTGTTGTGGGCAGGGGGCAGGGGCTCTGACGGAAAAGTGAGAGCCCATGGAGAGCGATGGGAGTCCGGCCACTGAGGAGGCTAGAGAAGAGGCACCCGTGCATCGGGGCCTCCTACCCCAAAGGAATTCTCCCTGGGATGGAGCAGAGAAGCAACCGTCCGGCCTCTGCTCAGGGGCCCCCAAAGAAGGGTGGCTGTTCCCCACTGGGACAGCTCTCCTGCCCTGCCCCATCTCCCAGGCCTGAACGCTGGGACCCAAGAGGGTGTGAGCCTCCCTCTAAAGGAACACCATTCCAAGACAGCTCCGCTGAGTCTTCGCCTCTACCTGCTCAGACGTTTCCCGTTCCTTCGGCCAGTCCGGGCCCTGCACCACCCCAGCCCTCTCTACTGCCCATGCCGCTCCCGAGGAGGGCTGAGGAAGGCCTGTGCCCTCTGAGCACAACCAGGGCTGGCGGCCCCTCAGGCCTCTGCCAACAGGGCCCACGTCAGCTCAAGAATTTACCTCTAAGACACTCAAAGTTTCTTATTTATTCAGCCCCATGCCCTCGGCTACCAAGACTCCCGAGGAATCAAATTCACCAGCTGTTAGCACTACCTCCAAGCTTTGTGTCATCTGTAAAGCAGACCTGTGAACCTTCTCGGTTGGGGTCTTTCTCCAATTCACCGACAAAAACAGGAAGTAGCCTTGGGCAGTCCTGCCAGGCTGACGGTAAAAAGGAGTCTGGCCGCCCAGAGAGGTCCATGTGCACGTGTGGGACAAAGTCATCAACTATCTCCCTAATAACTCGTTCAAGAGTTCTCCCAGGATCCAAGTCCAGATCCCAGATGGAGGATCTGCACTCTCCCTCCCTTCTTTTTCTCCCATCTCTCTCTCTTCTTTCTCTGTCTCCTTCTTCTCTTCTCTCTCTCTCTCTCCTCCCTTTTTTTCCTTTTTCTCCTGCCTCTCTCTTCTCTCCCCTCTCCTCTTCTCTCCCTCTCTTCCCCTTCTCTCTCTCCCTCCCTCCCTCTCTTATCCCCCCTCCTCTTTGTCTTTCCTTCTTCTCTTCTCTCTCTCTCCCTCCACCCATTCTCCCTTCTCTCTCCCTCTCCCTTTTTCTCTGGCCTCTTTCTCCTTTCTCTCCCTCCCTTCCCCCTTCTTTGTCTCCCTCCTTCTTTTCTCCCCTCTCCCTCCCTCCTTTCCCTCTCTCCCCCCATGCCCCTCTCACTCTCTCCCTCCCCCTTCTCTCTCCTCCCCCCAAATGGGGCCGCTGGTTGTTCTACAGCCTCATGCAGCCCCCTCCTGTTTTCTATGACCTTTCAGCTATCACAAACACTGATCAGCTGGCGCCTCTTGGACACACGGATCAAATCCATCCGTTCTGTGGACAACAGCGAGCAGCACTGACATGGCGCTGCACTAAGCGCTTTACAACTATGAGCTCATGCGATCCTCACCATGATTCCCACTCTATAGCTGAGGAAACTGAGGCAGGCAGTGTTGGTTAAGTGGCGTGCCCAGGGTGACAGCTAGGAGCACGTGTCTGAGGCTGGACCCGAGCTCAGGTCCCCCTAACTCCAGGCCTGCCCGCTGAGCCCAGGGGCGCCCCCGATGCCACGTCCCCTTACTGACATCGGGCACTGACTTTCTGCTGCTCATTGTTGTTCCCAAGATCATTCCCCTCGTGGAGAAAAAGGACGCAAAGTGTGCGTGGAGCGGCCTAGGCCCTCCTTCTGGAGCCCTCTGTCTCTGTCTCTGTCTCCCCTGGGGCGGGGAATAGGCAGGTTACAGGTAGAGTCCCTGCCCCCATCTTGGCAGCTTAACCTCTTCTGGAGTGATTTGAAAGATCCCTGGCCAATACGTTATTACCAGCCCTTTCTGGACAAGAATACGGCCAACCTGCCCGATAGTCTAAGCCAGTTGGCCAACTGCCCAATTCATTTTTCTCTTCCACATCCTTTGCCTTCGATGAGCATCTGGGCTGCCGACTGCCCAAGACTTCCTAAAATTGCTGCAGACTGGGAGCATCATCTCAGAAGTCCCCGTCTCTCTGTCTGTCTCCCACCCTTTCTGGATGAGTCTGGGATACGTGGCCAGGGAGGCCACCGAGCCTGAGCAGGGCAGGGGCCAACAACGGACAGAATGCTGGGAGGTCAGACATTTGGGCCAGGCCCTGAAGAAGCACTTATTCTCTCCCCCATCTCCATGTCTTCCCACAATCTGTCCCAGCCCCAGCCAGGCCTGGCCAGCTACCTTCTCCTTCTCCAGCTGGTCCTCCAGCCTCTTCTGTGCTCTCTAATGGGCCTAGACCCCACTTCTCCCACGCCAGAAAGGAGAGTGTTCTCCGAGCTGTCCTCCATTTGTCCTCTCTCTGAGCCAATTTCTTCTCCTTCAGATCAATGCCTGACCACCTTCCCTAGTTCCAACCCACCCTGTCCCCTGCAGGGTTCTCCTTTTCCAGATCAATCAGGCTCTTTCTCCCTCTTCCCCTCCTTTCCATGGAAGCAGGAAGCACCTGCATCTTCCAACTCTGAGATTTTAAACTGCCGGGGGTTAAGAATACACGAAGACGCACACTGCCCTTTACAAAGCCCCAAGCAGGATGAAATGTGGTCCAGCCTCCCCCCCCAGAGGGGTTGGTCCAAAGGTGTCTTCCCAAGTTCTTGGCATTTTACGTGGTCCCCCCCATGCCACCGACTGTCCCAGAACAGGCAGAGCCATGTTTCTTTTCCAGCAGATTCTAGTTGTTGGAGATGAGGCCACAGCATCCCCACAAGGGAAGAATCCCTCTGTGGACAGGTAGGGTAGGTGCCCCCTGAACTTGGTGATTCTGGGAAGGCTCCTCTCACAGCATCCCCTCCAGGCAGAGGCTTTTCCACGGAGCTCCCCGCCACACGCACGTCCACGGACCCTTCCCTCCCTCAGCCCCCTGGCCATAGGCACACGATGGAGAGCGTTATGGGCACAACCTGACTGGATGCAGACCAGACACAAGTGAGGCACAAGGCACATGGCAGACAGTACGACGTCAAGGCTGATGTTACAAACGGCTCTATTCAGCAGAGACACCACCAGGCAGAAAGCTCTGGAGCCCAGACCCTGCTGAGAACAGAGCAGATGTTCTCTGGGTGGTGGCTCTGTCGGAGGCTGGGATGGGGGGGGGTGGGTGTCTTCCCTGGCTCCCAAACAGCCCCAGGCCAGCGGGGGCCCCAAGCGACAGTAACTTTGCTTACAGCTGCAGTAAGAGTGTCCCCTCGGGGAGTCCAGGCCCTCCAGGCCTCTCCTGGACCTTCCCACCTTATCAGCCAGTGAGCCAGGGGCAGAATGCCGCCTCAGCTGGCCACAAGGCTCACTCGAGGGCCGTTCTAGTGAGCTGAGCACCAGGGGACGGCATCTGTGCGGTGCAGAGGCAGCCGGGGCCCCGGGGCAACCATGCCAGGAGCGTCAGTGATGGGATCCCCAGCCAGAAGACCGTGCCTGCAGCCCAGCCTGGGGCTGAGGGTCAAGAGGCCCAGGGCTTACGGGGGTCCTCCCTGACCAAGGCCCAGCGATGGTCACGAGGAGGGAGGGCTAGGGCTTCTGCTGAATAGAGCGCTCTCTGGGAGATGCAAATGGGTGACGGAAAAATGCATGCGCACATCCAGGCCCTGGGTTCTTACCGCCCATGGGGGTAGCCGACTGGGATCCTTAGCGGGCGTGAGAGGGAGGGAGCAGAAGCAAAGCAGATTCAACACAAACAGCAAACGGGAAAGGAACGCTTCAGTCAGTTCACGCCAGCAACGACGGCCAGACCGCCAGAACAATGCCCCCGCCCCACAGGCGCCCCCGGCTCTCACGGCCAGGCTGAGGAGATGCTCGGGGACAAGGCAGAGGGGCCCACGCCACAAAAGACGGCCTCCCGGCTTCATCCTTTCAGCAGCCGACCCGGACGGCCTCGAAAGGATGAAGGCAGCCAACATGCAGTGGACGGACTCGTTCTTAGGAATGGCGGCGGTCACAGGCCGACGAGGCTTCGAGAACTCACGAGGGAAAAAGCCCAGCCCCACTGAACGAGGCACTATCACGAGAACACGGGCCCAGGCCCCATTCAGGCACCCGGGCACAAGGGAGTCTGGGGCTCATCTACGGAACCGCCTCCAGCCCCAGCCCCGGCCCCGCCCCCACCCCGCCCCCGGCCCCGTCCCTTGCCCCCCGCAGGTCTTCTCACTCCCATCCCCTTTTACTTCTCCGAGGCAACAATCCTAACACACACCTGCTTCGATCCAAGAGATCCGATGGGATTTTTCTTAATGGTGACGTAAAAAACATGGAAAAACCAAGCATTATGCTCCAGTGGGACTGGAGAGCAGAGACTCATGCATCGGTGACCATGGGTCACAGCAAGGGGTATTCCCTGAAGGGTTTTGGGAGTACAAACATGGTCAAACAAACCAGAAAACCCCCAACACCCACCAGCCCCGGGCCTTTGGGGAACCGGTTTTCAATGTCACAGACTGAGCTGTGGTCCAGTAAGCAGAAGGTCCCCTCCAGAGGAGCAGAGCCTGACCCGAGCCTCCCCTCAGGGCCCTAGCTCCCTCAGCCCAGACGAGAGCCCCTCCCCTGATGGGGGGCTCTCCTGGGAAGTATGTGGATCCCAATTCAGAACTTGAGGCTGCCTTCCTCAGCTTTCCTTCTGGACTCCCTCACCTGCTCCTTCAACAGAGCAGGGCGGGTACCCTTCTTTCACGTCATTTGTCAGGGAACGTGCAGTCGGCAGAAGCCGCCAATGGGGGCTCATTTTCTGGACTAGAAGGTTCGTGTACACAGCAGGGTCACCAGCTTGGCTTTCCAAGGGCATCTCTGGCTCCCCGGTGTCTAGCCAGGACGTTCTACATCCATCGCAGGAGTTCGGGGGTAGAATGTAAAAGCCAGAACTCGGGCCATCTAAAGAGGGGCTTCTTTCCTGGGCAAGCCCGAGTGACCATGGGCTACCAACACTTGGTCTCCTCAGGCCCATTGGTCAGCAGAATCTACTGGGGTCCATTCTACATGTGCTCTCCATGAGATCACAGATGGTGCCCTCAGGTTTAAATTGAGGACAGATTTTGGATGGGGATGTGATTGGGCCTCAAGACAGTTGGTCCTGTCTGGCTACCTAGAATCTGAATTCTTATTTCTAATATTTTTCCTTCAGCCACATAAAAAGCCAGACAGTCTCAGTCTACAGCAGGGTCTCTGCAAGCTTGCTTAAAAAACCATGATAAGGGGGCAACTAGGTGGCACAGCGGATAGAGCGCCGGCCCTGGAGTCAGGAGGACCTGAGTTCAAATCCAGCCTTGGACACATAATACTTCCTAGCTGTGTGACTCTGGGCAACTCACTTAACCCCACTGCCTCACTTTAAAAAAAAAAAAAAAAAAAAAAGTAAGGTTTAAAAAACTGTGATAAACAGGTTTCAACATGATTGGCTTTTTTGCAATCCCAAATCCTGACTTGAAACATTCAATACCAGGATTCTGAGAAGGGAAGCCCCTGCAGGTCCATTACACCAACACGGTGAAACGTGCCCGGCTGCAGGTCAGCCCGCTCTTGTCTCACCACAACCCTCCCCGATGCCAGAGATGTGAAGGGCCAGTGGAAATCCCCTCGAGGGAAGGTGGTGCCTCGAGCACCAATCATGGGGAGGAAATCCGGAATGCCATACAAAGATGGCAGAGGAACTCCCTGGGCATTTACAATTTTAGTTGCAATAACCAAGCGAGTGATGAATGAACACATTATTCTAAAAGGACTGCAGACGTGTCCCCTTTGGGTTAGTGACGCCTTCGTGAAAACAGAAAATCATGGGAATGGTGACCTCTCCAAGTGGGCGAGCCCCACCCCGGCACAGAGCAGACGCGTAGCCAGTGCTTCTTCCCCCCGTTCCCCCTCCCGGGAGGAAATCGAGGCAGCACATACCTGCCTGCAGTTCGAACCAGAAACAAGGTACTGCGGCAGCAGGGTCTGAGGGAGGACAGGGAGAAATCACCTTGTGTGTTCATCCTTCCACCCGCGTGAGAGGCTGGCGGGTCAGCTAAAAGGAGGGGACCTTCTGACGCGGGCAGGGGTGGGGGTGGGGTCCTGATCTGAGCCAACCCTAACAACACGCCCACACCACACAGCAACCCCAGAAAAGGGCTCATCACATGCACCACCACCGAGCCACACCGCGCTGGGGAGGTACCTTCGTTTTTGTCAGGTGACGAGGAACCTAAGACAAGAAGGACAACTCAGTGGGTGGCCTTTCTCCGGCCAAGAGCTCGGCCGTGCCCCCGCCTCTCCTGGCTATCACGCGGCCCGCAGGCTGGACCACGAGTGATACGTACGCTGAGACTGGGAGACCATCTTGGTCCGGCTGCGCCCCCGGGAATCCGCCTTGGAGTTGGCCACGCCCGCCACTGCCGTGGAAAGCTTGGATCTCATGCGACCTGTGGAAGGAAGTCTCCGTTATGAGGGCCCAGGGCTCCTTCTGGGGCCCTGAGAAAGGCTCACATCACCACTTTCTACGCATCTGGAAGCTGGCGGGGACTGCCTCTGAGGCGCCCCGCTAAAATCTCTACTTCTCAGATGAACTGAGGTGCACATTTGCTGCGGCTAAAACCAAACAGGACTAGGCCCTGACAAGCGGGTGCATCTGGACGCCCTCTTTGAAATGGAAGGCTGACAAACAACGCCGAAATGAGACGTCTCGCTTCCACCTCTCACGGTCACGTGCATTTTCTTCCTTACTGGGAAGGGCCCGGCTGTCCCTGGCGGTCTGACTGACGCCAGCAGGCCACCACCTTTCTCTTCCTGTAGGACAGGGCCTGGACGAGGCCAGAGACTCCCTCGCTAGCGGGCACGCCCGTGCCTGGGTTTGGGCTGTATTTGAGTGTTACGGGCCACGTTTCTGACTTGGACCAGATGTCACAAGCCCCAGGGAGAGAATGTTGGCAGGGACCGGCCAATCTCCTTTTTTCTACAGCCACTGGGAAGCCCCATTGCCCCGGCCAGAAACCAGGGCCCGGCAATCTGCGGCTGGGGGACAGAAACATGGGGTGCCCCTGGCTGGTGCAGGACACTGGGAAATTGGGAGAAAAGAAACATGTGGAACTAAGAGGTGGAGGGGAGAACATGAGAGCAAAAAGCAACAGGCCAGAGGAAAGGGCCAACTCATAGGCCGGAGGCCGACCCCGTGACCCAACACCGGCGGTCTCCAGATTCCCAGCCTGTCGATAACGTACTTGACAAGCAGGACAGGCTGGGCCCCGACCGAGTAGGAGAACTGGCAGAGATGCTGCCTAGGGACCATCAATCCAGCTCAATCCTGACATGCCCAGTGCCTGGACCAGACCAGGGGGACTCAAGCCCTTGGGGAGCGGCTGTTCCGATGCCGACTGGAGGCCCCCTCTAAACTGAACCACCTAGGGGTGCTTCTGAGCCTCAATGAGAGCATCACAGACAGCAGTCCATGGTCCCCCAAAGCAAAGGCAGGTTTACGTGAAAAATAAAAGTAAAGCGTTAAGCATTTTATTGGAAAAGCTATGATTCCATCCACCTACTTTTATACTCGATGTGGTTAAACATGTAAAACGATGCTTGAGCAGCCAATGGTTGCCTGGGATTCAAATGAAAATCACAAGCAAAGTGATGGCCCCTCCCCTGGGAAACCCCATCCCCCCATATGCACGTGCACACACACACACACACACACACACACACACACGTACCCACAAAACAAGCGGAAAAGCCAATGAGGCATTAGTATGAAACCTCTGAGAGATGGTCTTAGTTTGCTTTTAAGGTGAATGGAAACATTATGGTCAAGGGTTCTCTATGCTATCAAAGAGGAGGTGCAATTCTTACCATCTTCAGAAGCTGTCCCTAAACAGGAAAAATAAAATAACAATGACATTTCAACCAATTCTACAGTGCATGAGTTCAACACCTTTGAGAGAGATGTCATATTTGGGGAAAAAACGGACAGTCCTCCCGGGCCATTCAGGAACCGTCAGGGCCGAGAGGGGCCAGCCTCTCACTGTCCTAAGTGAGCCCGGCCATAGACAAGGAAGCCTGGCAACGGGGGACTTCCATGTCTCAGACTGCTTCGTTTCAAATGGCAACAAAAGCCAAAAAGGTTCTGGGAGCAGATGTTAACTCCGATCCCAGAAGTGGCCTCCCTTGCCAACCATAGTGAGGGGGTGGGGGTGGGCACTCACAGTGCGGTCTCCTCTCCCGCCTCCCCCTGGCCAGAGCAGGGACCCTCAGACGTGGCCGAGGACCGCCCTGGTTTCCTGGTCTTTGAGCACGGGGCTCTGACCAGCTCAGGCTCAACTCCCCAAGGTGTGACCGAGGGTGTATCATGACCCTACTACTACGACCCCGCTACAGCAGGCAAGGCAGTCTGATATTAGAAGGCCCTCGTTCAAATTAAAGGGACGTTGAGAAACCAAAGGATTCCTCACTTGGGACTAGAAAATAAAAAGGACCCTAAAAGCCAGCCAAGAGTCATCAGGGATGCATTCATGGGGGTTGTGCCACTTTCCTGAATTTCAGACTTCGAGTCAAGTTAGAAATGAGCGCAACAACCCATTTTCAAAAAAGCAGCAATGCAGCCTGGGCAGGGAGAGGCCGCCTGTCATTCCTGAACTCACAAAGCCCCTGAATTTACAGAGGACAAGCCATCGGCTGCCCAAGGCTGAGGAACCTGGGAATTCACAGAGTGGGCAGCACGGGGCTGGTGCCTCGGCCAACCTGGGCCTCCGAGGGAGGAGGACCAGACGTCCTCCAACGTCCTTCCAAGCCTGACTTCCACACCAGTCGGCCTCACTTGACCTTTCCCAAGAACACATGCTTTTTTTACATGATGTCTGACACAGGAGCGGTGGCAGGGCCAGGGCCAGCAGAGCCCAATGTGGGCAAGGAGAGATCTCTTCTCCCGACCCAGGAGGGCCAGAGGATCATCCCAGAATGGGGAGAGGCGGGGACAGAAAGCAGCAAGCACCATTTCTCTGAGTGCTCACAAAGACACGGGGCTGTTGGGTTCGAGGGTCAAACAGAAGAAAGTGCTTACCGTCCATCCTGTCTGATGTGTCCTCTTTGGCAAACAGGAAAGCAAAGGACAAAGGAGAGCTCAGTGGTTAGGGGGAAGGCATGAGATGCCCATCAGACCTTTTCCTCCCAGATGCCTCTCCTGCACTGGTCGGGGTTAAGGCCTGCAGACCTACTGGGCGAAGAACCTCTGGACCTGCAGCAAGGCTGCAGACAGCAGCAGCAGAGGAGCGTCTGGGAGGGGATGGGAACAAGTCCTGCGACGCTCACATGCTCTCTGTCTCTGTGGGTCTCTCCCTGTCTCTGTGTCTCTCTCTCTCTCTGTGTCTCTCCCTGTCCCTGTGTATCTCTGCCTCTGCATGTCTCTCCCTGTGTGTCTCTTTGTCTCTGTGTATCTGTCTCTGTGTCTCTTTCTCTATCTCTGTGTCTCTGCCTGTCTCTGTCTCTATCTCTGTGTCTCTGTGTTTGTCTCTATATCTCTCTCTCTGTGTCTCTCTCCCCGTCTCTGTGTGTGTGTGTGTGTGTCTCTCTCTCTCTGTGTCTCTAAGGCCTCAGGGGCTTCTTCCCCATCTTCTATTCTAAGCCCCTTCCCCTTGGCCTGGGGCTGATGCGCACCGGTGGAACATCAACGTCTTCTCCAAGATGGCGCTCTCTATCCAGGAGGTCTGCAAACCTTAAGCCCATGGCCTCTAACTTTGAGAAGAAAGGACTTTTCCCGGTTTACAACGGCACACTACGTAAAATTCCAAGGTAGAACAGTTCAAATGAACAAATTTGAGGGAGGAAAATTGTTTTTAAGTTACCTGTGGTTTAGCGGCGAGTTCATTGTGAACAAATGAAATTGACAACACATGCCCCTCGTTAGCCATCACAACTGCACTCACGCGTGCACGCACGTGAACACACATCAACATGGGAGGTCCCATCGCTCAACAGACTCTCCCAAGGAGGGGACTCCCTGACAGGCGAGGAAAGGGAAGCCGAGCGGTGTCGGCCAAAGGAGGAGAGCAGGGACGAGGTCTCCGCAACAGGGCTGGGGGCCTGGGACGAGCGGGCCTGTGAGCTCCAGAAAAAGGAAACTGGACAAGTACAGAAAAAGTCAGAAAATGGAGGGACTGTCTGAGTGCTGAGCATGTTGTGTGTTCCTGAAGCTCCAGCTCTGGAAATGCTCCTGCCATGAAACGCTTCTGACTCTCACCCCCAGTTTGCGCCGGCGGCAGCGGCGGACACCATCTTGGCTTCGGAGCCCAAGGGCAGCGAAGGAGGCAGTGGGGGCCAAGAGTAGGGACTTCATAACCAAACTAGCTCCTTGTGCCTCCCTGATACAGACAAACATAAACTAGATGCTGAAGACAAAGCCTGGGGACGAATGACCGGAGTGGGCTTTGTAAAACCCAACCCAACCCAACACACTCGCTCACACTCGCTCTCTCTCTCACCTAGAGAAGCGTAAGACCCAGGAGTGAGGGTACCAGGGCCAAGGCGCCCGCTGCCGCCGCCACCCGCCTGCCCAGCAACATGGCGGGCCTTGGCCCCTGCAGCAGTATTCACATCGATGTCACTGTGGGACCGCTGAAGACTTCCAGGACTGCCCGTCGTTTTACCGCTACTGGAAGACACTGGTGGAAAAAGAACAAAGCCGTGCGATAACTGGCAGGGGAAGTGGGGAGTGCACATTAAACCCACCTCCAATCAGCAACGAAAATGGAGATGGTGCACTGGCCAAGATGAAGCCCATCCTGCGCCACTCCCACGCCACGTGGTCTCACCTCTCCCAGGGCCGGCCGAGGCGCTCCCCGCAGACCATTTGGAGGAGAATGGGCGGCTGAAAGAGAGAAAGCGCGTCTGTCACTCACGGGCAGGAAGATGCCAGGCTCTCCCCCAGGACAGATGCACTCACAGAGATAACTTTGCAAAAGCGCAGTGTAAGCGGGTCCGACATAACATAAGCGGGATCTGGGATTCTCTGGCAAGGAGCCCCCAAACTCTGGTTAGGACTCCAAGAGAGACAGGCCCTTCCCTCGAGATCTCCCATGCACAGATGCCAGATGGGTGCTTATGAGGCTCAAAGGGCGGCTTCCATGCTGCTCAGCTCCCACGGGGGCAGCTTTGGGGAGGGGGCACGCAGAGGCCCTGCCCCTCCCCCTCACCCCTGGCATGGGCGTGGCTACCACATGGGCTTGCTCCTTCTCCATGAGCCCCCTTCATCAGGAGGGATGCACCTCGTCATGGAGGCATGAGCCCTGATTCAACCTTGGCATCTCACCCTGATCCCGGCACCTTCCTCCCCCTGCTGCCCATGCCTTAGGACCCCCTAAACCTCTTCCATCCCGCCTTCCCTACCAAACTTCCGGAAGAGGGCCGTCTACACCTGCTGGTGCCCCCCAGAGACCCAGAGAGCGAGTCAGGGGATGAGAGGAATGAGGGCTTCTAGAAGAAGGACGACAAGCGCCAATGAAGGGCCTGGGGGGATGTCCTGCACCTACTGACCAGAGCAGCCAGGGCCCAGGGGCTGTGTTCCTGAGCCATACTGCGTGACCCCTGCACACCAGGGAGCCCCTTGGTGGGCTCAAGCTGTGGCAGACTGCCTTGTCGGACCCCATGCGCAGTGCCTAGTGCCCCCCTGCAAAGCACCCCATGGTCCTAGCATACAGTGCCCACAGCGCCTGGGCTCCCCCCACCACAGCACCCACGGCCCCCACACACAGCACCTAGGGCCCCCGTTCCCCACACAGTGCCCACAGCGCCTGGGGCCCCCACATGCAGCGGCCCATAGCACCCAGCGGCCCCCTCCCCCAGCACAGTGCCTGGGCTCCCACCCCCACCCCCTGAGCACAGCACCCGCAGTGCCAGGCTCACTTGCCCAGCTCGCCTCCCACACTCACTTGAGGCTCTCCTGGGAGCTGGAGGACGATCGGTCTGAGGGAGGGAGGGACGCGGCGCTGCCCGAGTTCTTGAGGTACGTCTGGAGGCTGCGCTGATAGGAAGGTTCCAGGGAATTATACAAGGTCTCAGCTTCGCCAGGAAAGTGGTTTCTGAGGCCCATGTACGTCCTGGGAGGACCGAGAGCACAACGGTCACTGGGAGGGCTGCACCTCCCCCAAAACTTCCCAGTTCAAGGCTCTATTTGAAAGAGAGGAGAGCCTGGAAACTGGCAGGCCGCCCCCTCCCCAAGTAGAGGCATCGATCGGCAGACAAGGAAAAGGAAGCCGTGATGCGGAACCATTTCCCGTTCTCCACCCAAGGCACCCGGGCAGCCCCTCCTGGGGGGCACACAGAGACCACGGGACGGAGCAGAAAAGGACCAGGGTTGGACACGTTCAGACACAGGACAAGAGACCCCAGACCCCAGGGGCACGAGGCGGGGTCCCCAGCCAAGAACAAGAAAACCTCACTTTCTGGCCTCTACTCTGGCCTCGGCGTCCGCATCATGAATCCCCTTCTTAATTGTCTCAACCAACACGGCCGCGTGTCTGAAAGACAAACAGCCCTCGGGGCTCAGAGGGACATCATACTGTGCGTGCGCCACGGCCCCACTGGGTGACCCCTCACGTTAGGGACCCCCGGCCCCAAAGTAAAAAGCGAGGGGGCCTCGTCATGGCCCGAGGGACTGGCCACATGTTAATGGGAATGGCCCCTGCATGGAGGAGCTTTGGCCACCAAGCCCAGAGCATGATGCCTGGTTCTGGACATCACTAGCTGTGGGGCCCTGGGCAGGCCGCCTCACCGCTACCTGCTTCAGTTTCCCCAACTGTAGAAAGAGCCCCATGAGATATTTATAAAAGCGCTCAGTGTGGCACCAGCTCCCAGATGGATGGGGCAGACGAGACGCACAACAAATAAGACACAGACCGGGGAGCGGGACGGTTGTCTCCCAGGGGGGTCCTGACCTGGGAACAGAAGGGGGCAGGGAGAGTGGGCCGGCGTGGATTTGGGGGAGGGAGCGCCGAGGGAAACCCCACGGCGCCCACCGCTCTGGGGGCTTCTCGCCCTCCTCACTCTGATTCATGTGAAGGGGAGGAGGAGAGTGAACCACCCCCGAGTACCATCACCCCCCCGACCCTGAGGCAGAGCGGGGGCTGCCCCACATACCTTTCCAAGGAATGGGTCTGCCACTCTTGCAAGAGGAGGTCCAAAAACTCAAAGGAACGCCTGGAAAGGAGAGGACCCAGAGGCGTGAATACAAATGGGCTGGCCCAGAGAAGGCCGGTAGTGTGCATGTGTGCAGGGTGTGTGTGTGTGCCCACATGGGTGGGTGTGTGCGCACTGTGCATGTGTATGTGCACGTGTGTACACATGTGTGAGTGTGTGTGTGCACCGTGCGGGTGTATGTGCGCACGTGTGGGTGTGTGCAACATGTACGGGTGTTTGCGTGCACTTGTGGGTGAGTGTGCACCGAGCGGGTACATGCATGCACGGGGATGTGGCTGTGGGCTCCCATTCTACCAAGGACACGCTCTGGCAGGGCCAGAGGAGGATGGAGCTGCTCCCCTCCCCCCTCGCCTCCCCGCCAGCCTCAAAGGCCCCTCCGCGCACTCACCTCCTCACCGCCACAGACTTGGAGGAACAGTTGCTGGTTATCAGCGGGATGAGCCGCGGCACATGCGTGTGCTGAAACACAGAAATGGTGCCTCAACACGTGTGGGCACGGGATCAGGCCCGGTAAGTGGCGCAGTCAGTCCTGCCGACCACCTCTCCCCGCCCGCGCCAGCGGCCCGGCATGCTGCTATGGTTACTGTTCAGTCATTTCAGTCATGTCTGACTCCCCCTGACCACTTCCGGGGTTTTCTAGACAGATACTGCACTGGCATGCCATTTCCTTCTGCAGCTCATTTGACAGAGAAGGAAACTGAGGAAGGCAAGGTGAAGTGACTTGCCCAGGGTCACACAGCTAGTTAGTGTCAGAGGCTGGATTTGAACTCAGGAAGAGGAGTCTTCCTGACTCCAGGTCTGGCGCACAGTAGGTGCTTAACGTTTCCTGCCTGGATGTAACTGGTGTGGCCAGGGGCCAAGGCAAGGAGGGAGGTGCTGGCACTGCCAGCGCGGGCACATGCTGGGCACAGAACAAGCGGGCAGGGAGGAAGGGAAGGAGGAAGAGGAGAGGAGAGGCGCCTGCTGAGTCCCAAGGCCTGCCACGGGTCTGTGGCGAGCTGTCCCTCCTCGTCAGCCCCTCCTCCCGGCTCTCCCCGCGCAACCTGCCTGCCCTGCCCCGAGCATGGGCAAAAAGCGCGTACCCGGATGATGAAACGGATAGCCGCGCAGCCAGACGTGGCCATGACCTTAGCGCTGTTGGGGACCAGGTTAAAAAGGGTAGGCACGATGGCTTCGGCGCCATGGTCAAACTTGTTGCCCAAGACCGTGGAGAGATGCCTGCGGCGAGAGGAGAAAAGTGGGACGTGTGCAGTCAGGACGCGGGTGTGCCCACACATGGAGAGAAATGCTGGGAGAGTGTCTCTGGGCAGGGCTGACGGTTTCCATGAGCACTTAGTGAGCGCTGACTGTGTGCTGCCCCCTCCCCCAGGAACACGCCAAGCCCCTCCAGCACCTGTCATTTTCCCCTTGGCCACCTTTGCTGACTGCTTTATGCTGTGTTTCTCGAGTGGTCGCAGCGACCGGGGGCACCCCGACTTCTCCCCCGGGGAGACCGCCCGCCAAAATGCTTGGAGAATCTGCCAGCTGAGGCCCGCTCCGGCCCCACTGCACCTATCTGGACTTTTGACAGCCCACGGTAGCTTGTGGGCTGGAGAGGTAACTTCATGACCTATGACCTACATCCAGGCACATCGCAGCAATGACATGAAAACAGACCGAGGCAAACAGAGGTGAGCTGGGGGGCGAGTGGCACAGGGAGGGGCCAGGGGCTCTTCTAAAATAAGCGAATATATCTTTGAGGCACCCACTGTGCGCCAGGCCACGGTCCCGAGGCCACCAGGGGCAGCAGGGTGCCCCTTCCCTACAGCGGCACCCGCGGAGGCAGAGGGCCAAAGGATGCCCAGTAGCCCAGGCCAAAGGGAGCGTACATATCACAGTGCCCGGCCAACGCGACATGAGGCTGGAGGGAACACCACGGGGCACGGAGGGCAGGGCCTGGAGGGCAGGGGGAAGATGCAGTGGGGCTCCCTCTCACACTCCCTGTGTGCCCCCAAGAGGACGCAGACGGGTGACCACCGGGAGCTGATGGCTGGCCCCAGTCTGGAGTCGGAAGCCCAGGAGCAATGACAGGGCCGGGGGGAGGGGCTGGGGGCTGACACTCACGCCACAGTGATGCAGGCCTCGCGTACCACCTGGGACCGCAGATCCTTGGCGGAAAGCTTCAGGGCGCCGTCCAACAGGCGCAAATGCTGGAAGAAGCAGTCGTACTGGGCCGCACCAGCCAGCAACAGGGACCTGACTTTCTTGAGCTGCAATGGAAAGAGGAACATGAAAGCAGAGCCCCTTGGCACGGCCTGGATGAGAGGACCACGGCACCCCCAACCCCACCCCCATCCCCAGAGAGAAACCCTGGCCGGGTGCGGAATTGCATGGTCTGCTGGCGGGGCCAGCCAGCCGCCCCGAGGAAAAGCTCACTGCGCAGACCGCAGACTGTTGCACTGGAGCGCCATGGGCGCTGTTTGGACTCCCCTCAGTGCTGTCTCCCCTGCAGCCTGCAGAAGGAAGGGAGCCACAACCAGGGCCCAGGACCCTCTCACCGGCAAAGGCTGACCAAAGCAGGGCTGCCTGACCGCCATGGCTGGGCGGGCGGACAGGGAGAAAGCAGCGAGTCCTGAGAAAAGCAGAGAACAACAGCAGAATTCACGGTGTTTAAACAGCAGCAATGCCCACGTTCTGCTTGATAACCTGCCAATACCACGGCGTCTTCTCTGGATGAGGGCTCACGGCGCCCACTGCGCCTTCAGGGGAGGGCTCGCCAGCGCCTTCAGGGGAGGACTCATTGGGTGCCCGCCTCCGCCTCTCTTCCGGGCGTGAAATGGGCTTTCTCAATACGGATCCCCTAAATGTTTCTCTAAGTTATCACCTACTGTCTTGAATGGTTAAATTCCAAAAGCTGAAAGCGCCGGCGCCATGATTTCAGCCATGTGCTTGATGTGCATGATGCAGCCTAGTGCTGGAAGTCACGGTCTCCACTTGGGGATATTCGCCTTCTATCTTCAGGCTCACAGGAGTGGTTGATATTGAGGCTGGCCACTTATGAACGAGGGGATTCTGTCTTCAAGAGGATGCACCATCTGGGGACCATTTCCTCTGCCCTGGACACAGGCAACTGCCCAGCATCTGTGGGCAGCGCCTCTCAACATGGGACTGGAACCAGATTAAAATCCAATTGGAAAATGTTTAACAAACTAAAGGAAGTGTGGTCCCCCAGCGCCCAGGCCCTCTCCAGTCCAGGCTCCACGTCGGGCCCTGCTGTGGCGCTACCCTGCTCTGTGGCTGCCCCCCCCAGCGCCCCGAACCTTCCCCAGCTGTCTCCCCCATTAGAGGGGGAGCCCCTAGAGAGTAGGGCCTGGGTTTTCCAGAACGCTCCCCATCTATTCCTTCTCTACTTATTTCTAAGAATCAGACACCCAGAGTCCAAGCGTCCCGTCTCTGCTGCCAGTTCTCATTCCACTTGCCACCCCCTTGTACGTTCTCAACTCTTCCACTGGCTGTCTCCACGCGTGTTTTCCAGGTCATCCCCAGGACTCCTTCACCTGTTTTGGCATCTTCTGTTACTAGCTTGAACACATACATTCCTCAGAGGCCTTCCCTTTCAGATGAGGAGATGGAGGCCCAGGAAGGGAGCCCCCCCCAGCCTCGGCCTCCACTGCAATCTCTGGATGGTCGGGGCAAGATGCCAGCATGGAGCCGGTGGGCTCCGGCCTGCGGTCTGTGGAGGCCGGGACTTCTGCCCAGTCGCTTTGCTTCCACTGATGAGGCCGGTCTGGAGTGGGTGAGAGGAGACCCAGGCCCAGGGCATCCCAGGGATAAGGCTGAGCGAGGCCCATCTCCTCCGGCAAAATCACCCAAGGAGCGATGACATGTACTCACTGACTCTGATAAGCGTGCCGACCAGGGAGGCGAGCCGTGGCGGCCCGTGTCCCCTACCGTTTCCACATAAAACAACAGGAAAAGCGAGCGCCCGAGGAAGGCAAAATAAAAGAGGCGGAGGCTGACAGAACACTTACCGCATTTGCGCGCTGGTCCCAATCATGCTTGTCGTCAGATAAAATTTCCCTGATTTTATTCAACGTTTCTTCAAGTTCACGACTAGAATATATCTAAAAATAAGAACCACAGTGACAACTATTCAGGCGTCTGTCCTAACAGAAGTCAGCATCGCTGGGGGGTTTCCTGGCCTTCGCTGCAATCGCCCCCTGGTCACCGAGTCCCCAGCCGGCCATCCCACTGCACTCTGGACACTCACACCCCACCCCCACTCGCCACGCTCTCTTCATGGGCCTGTGGTCACCTTCCATTCAAAAGGAAGCTCTTGGGGGCAGGGACGGTCTTTTCTGGCATTTCTAGGCTGAGTACATAGTTGCATACCAAGAATCAATAAATGCTCAATACAGGTATCACCAAAGTACAGGAAATGTGGGATGGCATCTTTGTCATCACCAGAGACACTGTCTCAAGAGGTCAGCTTTGTAAAGTGCGCATGAGCATAGCGCCTGGCACACAGTAGGGGCTTAATGCTCCCCCCCTCTCTTCTTCCCTCTTCTGCTCCCTCCCTCCTTTCCTTCTTCCCTCCCTCTTTCCTTCCTCCCTCCCTCTTTCCTTCCTCCTTCCCTCTCCTCCCTCTTCCCTTCCTTCCTTCTCAGCTCTGGTGAGCAGGGACTGTCTTACACTTTCTGATGCAAGCTCCCAACACTTAGCACAGTGTTTCTGATGCAGGAAGGGCTTAATAAATGCTTTATTCATTCATTCTTGGAAGAAGACTGCATTATTTTTCAAACAAAAGGGAAGCATTTTCTAGAGTTTCAGAAAAAAAAAGGGGGGAGGGCAGTTTTTCCACTCAAAAAGAGTCAAGCTTTGCTCAATCTTAAGCAAACCATGTCTACAGAAAATTCTTTGAGTTGTTCCTCCAGAGAACCCACCACTAGGTAAAGCTGTGGAAACAAAATGCATTTGCAAGAAAGTTCCAAAGAAGGTCTCCATGAGATTTCAGAATCCCTACCCAGGACAACACATCAGATTTTAAAGCATATAAAACATTCATGAATGCCAGTTAAAATTTTATGTCTCACCAGCCCTCAGCAGCATAGTCTCCAGCACACAGTAAGTGCTTAATAAAGGCTTGCTAACTACTGCCCCTCAACTGTAGAGTTTGCTGGGGTGAGAAAGGAGTAAGGAAATGGAGGTTACAGGGAGCACCTGGGGTTCTGTGAATGGGGAGACTGATGCGTGCCACAGTCTGACTGCCTAGAGGAGGAGGATGCACCCAAGTGGGCAGAGACCCACCGGCAGCTGCCCCCCAGGGACTAGAGAGAAAGGGACACCTTCAAGAGAGATTGTGAGGGTAGAAATCACAAGACCTGCATCGTGCCAGGCATCATGGGAAGCACAATGTCCCTGCCTTTCAGGAGCCTGCCATGGATCAGGCTGACAACTTACACGAGACAGCTGGGAACTGTTGCAGGGGCATGGCGGTGGCAAAGCCCAAATGGAGGTACTCCAATCTGAGGGAATGGCCCTGGCATGGGGAGACTGAGGAGGCCTGGGCTCCCGGCCACGTGACAAGCGCAGGATCCGAGGGGCAGGCCAGTAAAAAATGAAGATGAGATGTAGGTGAGCAGAGCGAGCGAGAAGCTGAGGACGGCTCTGATGGCGGGATACCGGGGAGCCAAAAAGAAGCGAGGGGTCTGGGGGAAGGGCACGGTGAGCTTGGGATGCCTCCAGGCAGCTGACTGTTGATGTCCAAGGTGAAGGTGCAAGGCAGGGGGTTGGGCCCAACAATGTCAGTGCTGGGAATGGATGACACCACAGATCCCAGAGCAGACGGGGAGAGATGGGACAGCCCCGCCGTAGCGGGCACAACAAAGTCAGAGAGGACGCTGAGCAGACTCGGCGAGGAAGAAAGGTCAGACAGGCTCTCCATGTCGCTGTCAACAGGACACCCCAGAGTCTTGTCCTACACAGGAGAGGCCTTTGCCTTTCTCCCACCCCGTGGGACAGCGGGTCTGGCGTCTCCATTCTAATGCACACGACACCTAGAGCATTCTGTATCGATAACAACAGGACAAGGGACGAGAAAGGGTTCCATGAGGCACGTGCCTTGTCTGCAAGGGTGGAGGATGCAGGGAGGTCACTGCCTTCGTTCCCTGTCCAGGGTGCATCCCCCAACCGTGTCAAAAACGCACACGATCCCTGCAAAGATGCAGCAGCAGGACGAGCTGAGATAACAACCAAGTTCTTGTGAAGGCACACGCTCCCTGTGAGTGGGCGCGAGTTCAGTGGAGGCCACGCCACAGACCCCTTTGGCGACGCAGCAGAAACCGAAGGCTGCCTTCTGGGAGGGATGCTTTAAAGCGATAAGATGTAATATAGACCATTTCAAAGGAAGCCAATTAGAGTGAAATACAGTTATCAAAATATTTCAAAATAACATTTCATCTTTTTTGCTAATTACGTGTAAAAACAATTAACATAATTGTTTAAAATTTTGAGTTCCAAATTCTCTCCCTCCTTGAGACAGTATGCAATTCGCCCAAAGTTATACTTGTGCAATCACGCAAAACATATTTTCACATTTGTCAAGTTGTGAAAAAGACAGACTGAAAAAAAAAAGCATGAAAAAAGGATCAAGTGAAAAAAAGTCTGCTTCCATCAGCATTCAGACTCCACCGGTGCTTTCTCTGGAGATGGAGAGCATTTTTCATCCTAAGTCCTTCAGAACCGTCTTGGATCACTGTGTCACTGAGGACAGCTAAGTCATTTGCGTCTGATCACTGTAGAATATCGCTGTTACTGCGCACAATGCTGTCCTGGTCCTGCTCGCTTCACTCTTCATCGATTCACCTAAGTTGTTCCAGGGTTTTCTGAAATCCACCTGCTCGTCATTTCTTCTAACACAACAGTATTCCATTACATTCACACACCACAACTTGTTCAGCGACTCCCCAATTGTTCCAATTCTTTGTCACCACAAAAAGAGTTGCTATAAATATTTTGGCATAAATAGGTACTTTTTTCTTTAAAAAAAAATCTCTTTGTGAGACAGACCTACTAGTGGTATTGCTGGGTCAAAGGGTATGCAGTGTGATATCCCTTTGGGCACAGTTCCAAACTGCTTTCCACAATGGCAGGATTGGTTCACAACTTCACCAACAGTACATCAGTGTCCCAATTTTCCCACATCTCCAACATTTATCATTTTCCCTTGCTGTCATGTTAGCCAATCTGATAAGCGTGAGGGGGTACCTCTAAGTTGTTTAAATTTGCGTTTTTCTCATCAACAGTGATTTAAAGCATTTTCTGTATGACTATAGATAGCTTTGATTTCTTTGTCCAAAAACTGCCTGTTTATATTCTTTGACTATCAATTGGGGAATGACTTGTATTCTTCTATTATTTTGGCAATGGGGCCTTTGTTAAAGACACTTGCTGTAAAAATTGTTACCCAACTTTGTTTTCCTTCTAATTTTGGGTGCATTTGTTTTATTAGTGAAAACCCTTTTTAATTTAATACAATCAAAGTTATCCATTTTACCTCTCATAATGCTGTCTCTTGTTTGGTCATAAACTCTTCCCATCTCCATAGATCTAACAGGTAAACTATTCCATGCTCTCCTAATCTGCTTATGGTATCAGCCTTTATGTCTAAATCATGTACCCATTTTGACCTTATCTTGGCATATGGTATAAGATGTTGGTCTACACCTAAATTCTGCTATACCGTTCTCCAGTTTTCCCAGCAGTTTTCGTCAAATAGTGAGTTCTTGTCCCAAAAGCTGGGATCTTTGGGTTTATCAAACATCAGATTACTATGATCATTTATTTACTACTGTGTCTTGTGTACCTAATCAGTTCCACTGATCGACCACTCTATTTCTTAGCCAGTACCAGACTGCTTTGATGATTACCGCTTTATAATACAGTCTGGTTTGGCTAGGTTACCTTCCTTCACTTTTTCCCCCCATTAATTCCCCTGATATTCTTCACCTTTTGCTCTTACAAATCAATTGTATTATTTTTTTCTACATCTATCAAATAATTTTTTGATAGTCTGATTGGGATGGCATTGAATAAGTAAATTAGTTCAGATAGAATTGTCGTTTTTATTATATTGGCTCAGACTACCCCTGAGCAATTGATAGTTTTTTAACCGTTTAGATCTGACTTTATGTATGAAAAGTATTTTGTAACTGTTCATACATAGTTCCTGGGTTTATTTTGGCAAGTATTTTATATTAGCTACAGTTATTTTAAATGGAATTTCTTTCTATCTCTTACTGCTGGACTTTGTTGGTAAAATATAGAAATGCAGATGATTTGTGTGGGTCTATTTTATATTATTTCATTTTTATTTATATTATTTCAACTAGTTTTTTAGTTGATTGTCTATGTATACCATCATATTATCTGCAGTGATGATTTTGTTTCCTCATTGTCTAATTTTTTTTCATTTCCTTTTTCTTCTCTTACTATTGCTAGCATTTCTAGTACAATATTGAATAATAGTGGTGATAATGGGCAACTCTGCTTCACCCCTTAACTTCTTGCTTATCCTCATTACAGATAATATTTGCTGATGGTTTGAGATATGCGCTACTTATCATTTTAAGGAAAGCTCCCTTTATTCTTATGTTCTCTGGTGTTTTGTAATTTTATTTTACACTTAAATACAAAACGAGAAAAGAAAAAAAATTGTCTTGTACCCAGCAGACCATAAGAGAGGATTCAATACAAAACAATAAATTTCCATTTCAAGAAAACCTATAGAACAAATCCTATGTGTTGTTTTCAAAGCTGCCCAGCTTTCCTTTGCTTCCACGCTGGTTTTCATTTGCTCTCTGCTACGCATGTTTTACTTTATTTCCCCCTCCCCCCACCCTAAGGAAGGCTATGATCCAGCATGGACATATAAGCATATACATAGCTACCTATAAACAGACATTACATACACACACACACATACACGTGTGTGTGACTACACTCTGCTTACTCCCTCCTATCATCTGTTTCTCTTGAGTGGCTGGCATTGTCCTTCACGAGCCCAAGTCTTTCTGTGTTTTCCTACATTGGCCTGCTCGTCATTTCCTTTGCCACAGCAGGACTCCTTTCTGGATTCAAAGAGCACCCTCCTTCACAGGACCTCTGAGGTCAATTCAGGCATTTGGAATCGTCAGAATGCCGTGGCTGCTCCAAGTCGTTCTAAAAACGTTCTTAAGCGATACCGCTGTCGGCGCATTCAGTGTTCTCTTGGTTCTGCTCATTTCGCTCGTCATGATTTCATGGCCGTCTCTCCATGTTCTTCTAAAATCACTGAGCTCACCATTTCTTCAAGCAGAGTCGTACTCCATCATGAACATACACCACAATTTGTTTAGCCACTCCCCAACTGGTGAGCATCCCCGCCATTTCCAATTCTTTGCCGCCACAAAAATATTTTAGAGCATGTAGGTTCTTTTCTATTTTCCCTAATCCTCTTGGGAAACAGACCTAATAGTGGTATGGCTGGGTCAAAGGGTAAAGGCAGTTTAATAACTCTTTGGGCATAATTCCAAATCCAAACCTCTCTCCAAAATGGTTGGATCAGCTCCAAAAATGAGTTGAAGTCCCAATTTTTCCACATCCCCTCCAACATCTGTCACTTTCCCCTTCTATCATTTTAGCCAATCTGATAGGTGTAATATAGTATTTCAAGGTTGTTTTAATTGGCATTTCTCTTATTAATAATGACTTGGAGTATTTTTTTCATGACTATAAATTGTTTCAATTTCTTCACTGAAGATCTTCATCGGAGAACTCTGATCACTTATCAATTGGGGAACGATTTGCATTCTTATATATTTGACAAAATTCTTTATATATTTGAGATATGAGACCTTTATCTGAGGAACTATCTATAAAATTTCCCCCCCAGTTTTCTGCTTTCCTTCTGATCTTGGCTACATTTCTTTTATTTGTACAAAAACTTTTTAATTCAATGATATCAAAATTATCCATTTTACATCTCACAACACTCTTTATCGATTGTTTGTTCAAAAATTGTTTACTTATCCAAAAGTCTGATAGGTAATATGTTCTATGTTCTTCAAATGTTCTTGTAGTATCTCCATTTATATTTTGGTAAATGAGTAAGATATTGGTCTATCCCCAATTTCTGCCAGACTGCTTTCCAGCTTTCCTAGCAATTTTTACCAAATAATGAATTCTCACCCCTAAAACTTAATTCTTTATACTTATCAAATACCAGGTAACTATATTCATTTGCTGCTGTAGAACGTACATCTACTCTGTTCCACTGATCTATCTTTCTATTTCTTAGCCAGTACCACATAGTTTTGATAATTACTTTCTTTTAAGATCTGGTGCTGCTAAAGCACCTTCCTTTACATTTTTTTTCCAATTAGTTCTCTTAATATTCTTGATCTTTTATTTTTCCAAATGAATTTCATTTTTTCTAGGTCTATAAAATAACTTTTTGGTAATTTAACTGGGATGGCATTGAATATATAATTTTTGGGAAAACTGTCATTTTCATTACATTGGCCCTGCCAATCTATGAACATTTAATATTTGTCCATTTATTAAAATCTGATGTTATTTGTATGCAAAGTTTTTTATGGTTTTGTTCATATAGATCCTGGGTTTGTTTTGGCAGGTGTATCCCCAGGTATTTTATATTGTCTAGAGTTATTTTAAATGGGGTATCTCTAGCTATCTCTTCCTGCTAAACTCTGTTGGTAATAGGAATGCTGATGATTTATGTGGGTCTACTTTATATCCTGCTACTTTGCTGAAATTATTTCAATTAACTTTCTAGTTGAGTCTTCAGGATTTTCCAAATATATCACCTGCAAAAAGAAAAAGTTTTATAACTTAATTCCCTATTTTGATTCCTTCGATTTCTTTTTCTTCTCTTACTGTTACTGATAGGATTTCCAATATAATATTGAATAACAATGGTGCCAGTGAGCATCCTTGTTTCACACCTGCTCTTACTAGGAAAGCTTCTAGTTTATCCCCATTACAAATGATGCTTGCTAGTGGTTTTAGGTAAATAGGAAAAGTCCATGTATGCCTGTATTTTCAAGTCTTTTTAATAAAAAATAGGCATTTAGTGTTATACTTTATCAAATGCTTTTTCTGCATTTATTGATATTAGATGACTTTTGCTACTTTCATTATTGATATAATCATTTTCCTTATGTTAAGCAATCCCTGTCTTCCTGGCATGAATCCTGCTTGATCATATTGTATAATCTTTGTAATATATTGTTGTAATCTTTAAGCTAGTATTTTATTTACGACTTTTGCATCCATATTCATTAATGAAATTGTCCTATCATTTTTTCTCTGTTTTTACTTTTCCTGGTTCAGGTATCAGTATCATATTTGTTTCATGAAAGGAGTTTGGTAGGACTCCTTCTTTGCCTATTATTCCAAACAATTTATTTAATATTAGAGTTAGTTAATCTTTAAATCACTGATAAAATTCACTTATAAATCTGTCTGGTCCTGGTGCTTTTCTTAGGAAGCTCATTTATGGACTGTTCAAAGTCCTTTTCTAAATTATATTTATTTAGATATTGTATTTCCTCTTCTGCTAATCTGGGCAGTTTGTATTTTTGTAAATATTCTTCCATTTCACTTAAATTGTTAAATTTATTGGCATATAATTGGGCAAAATAACTCCTTATAATTACTTTGATTTCTTTAGTGGTATATTCACCCTTTTCATTTTTAATACTAGTAATTTGGTTTTTTTTGAAATCATATTAATCAATGGCTTTACCAATTTCATTGATTTTTTTATAATACCAACTTTATTTATGAATTCAATGGTTTTTCTTCCACTTGATTTTACTAATTCCACTTTTAATTTTTAGAATTTCCAATTTAGTGTTTGAGGACTTCTAATGGGTTCTTTTTCTAATTTTTTTTTTTAAAACTACACACCTAGTTCATTGGTCTTTCTCTTTTTTTTTACTGATATAAGCACTCAAGAGACATAAATTTTCCTCTGATTACTGCTTTCCCTGTATCGTTGTGATATGTCATTTCATTAGTCATTTTCATTAATGAAATAACTGATTGTTTATATTATTGGTTCTTTAACCCATACATTAAGATTAGGTTGTTTAGTCTCCAATTAGTTTCCTATGTTTCCATGGTTCCTTATTAAACATAACTTTTATTGAATTGTGGTCTGTAAAGGAAGCATTTAATATTTCTCCTTTTAGCTATAAAATTTTTGTGCCCTAATATATGGTCAATCCTTGTAAAGGTACCATGTACTACTGAGCAAGAGGTGTCTTCCTTTCTATTTCCATTTAGTTCTCTCTATATATCATATCTAGCTAATCTAAAATTCTGTTCACTTCATTAACTTCTTTTTTATTTATTTTTCGTTTAGAATTGTCTAGTCTGAGAGGGGAAGATTAAAGGCCTCCACTATTATAGTACTATTTCTACCTGTTAATTCATTAAACTTTTCTCTAAAAAATTTAGATGCTATGATATTTAGTGCATATAAGTTTAGTATTTAGTATTGATACTGCTTCATTATCTATGGTGCATTTTATCATAATGTTGCCTCTCTACTTAACTCTTTTAAATATATTTTAGCTTTGACTTTGTCTGTCATCATGATGCTACCCCTGCATTTTTGCATTGGCTGAGGCATATTACATTCTGCTCCAGCCCTTTATTTTAATTGTGTGTCTCTATCATTTTTAAATGTGTTTCTTGTAAGCAGCATGTTGTCAGAATCTGATTTTTAATCCATTCTGCTGTATGGGCAAATTCATCCCATTCACATTAAAAATTATAATTATTATTTGTATATTTGCCTCACTATTATCCTTCTCAGCCTCTCTTTTTACCCTATCCCTCCTGTAGTTTACTTATCACTCCCTTCCCTATTCCACACTCTTTTAAAAGAATGTGTCTATTATCCTTTCCCCTTGCCCTCCGTTTCCTTGTTCTACCCACTCCTCTTAGGGGTTTTTAACAGGAATATGTGCTGTATTTTGTCAAAAGCTTCTCCTGCATCCACTAAGATAATCATATCATTTCTGTTGGTTTTGTGATTGATATGGTCAGTTATACTATCATAGTTTTCCTAAGGCTGAACCAGCCCTGCATTTCCGGTATAAATCCAAACTGGTCATAGTGTATAATCCTTCTGATATATTTCTGTGATCTCCTTGCTATTATTTTTATTTAAAATTTCTGCATCAATATTCATTAGGGAAGGGGCTGCTAGGTATCACAGTGGATAGAGCATGGGCCCTGGAGTCAAGAGGGCCTGAATTCAAATCTGGCCTCAGACACTTGACACTAGTTGTGTGACCCTGGGCAAGTCACTTAACTCTGACTGCCTTGCCAAAAAAAAAATTCATAAGGGAAATTAGTCTACAGTTTTTGTTCTGTTTTCACTGTTCCTGGCTTAGGTATCAGTACCACATTTGTGTCATAAACGGAATTTGGAAGGACTCACTCTTCACCTATTTTTTCTTTTTTTCCAAAGAGTTTATACAGTACTCAAATTGTTTTTTAAATGTCTGGTAGAATTCACTTGTGAATCCATTTGGTCCCAGGGATGTTTTTTTAGGGAGTTCACTAATAACTTATTTAATTACTTTTTCTAAGATGTATTTATTTAGGTATTCTATTTCATCTTCTGTTAATCTAGACAATTTATATTTTTACAAATATTCATCCATTTCACTTTGATTCTCAAATTTACTGGCACATAAGTGGGCAAAACAGTTCCTAATAATTCCTTTAATTTCTTCTTCATAGGTGGTAAAATACTGGTAATCTGGTTTTCTTTTTTTCAAATTAAATTAACCAATGGTTTATCTATTTTATTGTTGCTTTGTTATAAAACCAGATCCTAGTATTATTTATTAGTAGTTCAATTTTCTTACTTTCAATTTTATTAATCTCATCTTGGGTTTTCAGGATTTCCAATTTGGTGTTGAATTGGGGGTTTTAAATGTGCTCTTTTTCTAGTTTTTTAAAGTTCATCCCATTTCATTGATGTGCTCTTTCTCTATTTTATTAACATAAACATTTAGAAACATAAAATTTACCTTAAGTACTGCTTTGGTTGCATCCCATAAATTTGGGTATACTGTCTTACAGATGTCATTCTCTTTAATGAAATTATTGATTTTTTCTATGATTTGTTCTTTGACTCACTCATTCTTTAGGATTACATTTAGTTTCCAATTGATTTTTAATCTTTCTATGGCCTTTTATTGAACGTAATTTTTATTGCATTATGACCTGAAAAGGATGCATTTACTATTTCTGCATTTGATCATGAGGTTTTTATACATGGTCAGTCTTTCTGTAGTTGCCATGCACTGCTGAGAAAAAGGTATATTTTTTCTATCCCCATTCAATTTTCACCAGAGGTCCATTATATCTAACTTTTCTAAAATTCCATTCATTCCTTTAACTTTTCTTTTTTTTTTTTTGGTTAGATTTATCTACTTTTGACAGCAGAAAGTTGAAGTCCCCCCTTAGTATAGTTTTACTATCTATTTCCTCCTGTAACTCATTTAACTTCTTTAAAAAATAGCTGCTATAATATTCGGGGCATTTATGTTTAATATTGATATTGCTTCATTGTCTATGGCACCTTTTAGCAAGATGTAGTTTCCTTCCTTATTTCTTTTAGATCTAATTTTGCTTTTGCTTTGTCTGAGATCAGGATTGCTAGCGCCCCCCCCCCTTTTTTTTTAGCTTCAGCTGAAGCATAATAGATTCTGCTCCAGCCCCTTACCTTTTCTCTGGGTGTGTCTCTAGGCTTCAAATATGTAGGATTCTGGTTTTTAATTCACTCTGCTACTCACTTCCATTTTGTGGGTGAGTCCATCCCATTCACAGTTATGATTACTGTGTTATTTCCCTCCATCCTATTTTTCCCTCTTTATCCTCTCTCTCTCCCCCATTCCTCTTCACAAGTGTTTTGCTTCTGACCACCCCTTACCCCAGTTCGTCCTCGTACTTCCCTACAGGGTAAAATAGATTTCTGTACCCAACTGAGTGTGTATGATAGTTCCTCCTTCAGCCAGTTCTAATGAGAGTAAGGTTCAAGCACTGCCCATCCCTGCTATCGTCTGGAATAGCTCTTTCATGCCTCTTTTATGTGAGATAAGTTATCCCATTTTACTTCTTCATTCCCTCTTCTCCCAGTATAATTCTCTTTCTCATCCTTTAATTTTGTTTTGGGGCTTTTTTTTTATATCATCCCATCAAAGTCAACTTATGTCTACACCCTCTAAGTATACTCCTTCTAACCGCCCTAATGGTAACAACATTCTTAAGAGTTACAGGTATCACCTTCCCATGTAGGGATATAAAGTTTAATCTTATTGAATCCCTTATATTTTTCTCTTTCTTGTTTACTCTTTCATGCTTCTCTTGAGTCTTGTATTTGAAAGTCAGATTTTCTATTCAACTCTGGTATTTTCATCAGGAATGCTTCAAAGTCCCCTATTTCGGGGACAGCTAAGTGGCACAGTGGATAGAGATCCGGCCTTGGAGTCAGGTGGACCCAAGTTCAAATCTGGCCTCAGAGAGCAGACACTTACTAGCTGTGTGACCCTGGGCAAGTCACTTCACCCCAGCTGCCTCACCAAAAAGACAAAAAAAAAGTTGCCTATTTCACTGAATATCCATTTTATCCCCTCAAGGATTTTATTCAGTTTTGCTGGGAAAATGATTCTTGGTTATAATCCTAGCTCCTTTGCTCTCTGGATAATCATATTCCAAGTTGCCTGATCCTTTAATGTAGAAGCTGCTAAATCCTGGGTAATTCTGACTGTGGCTCCCTGATATTTGAATTGTTTCTTTCTACATGCCTGCAGTATTTTCTCCTTGACCTGGGAGCTCTGGAGTTTGGCTATAATATTCCTGGGAGTTTTAATTTTGGATCTCTTTCAGGAGATGATCAGTGAATTCTTACCATTTCTATTTTACCCTCTGGTTCCAGGACATCCAGTTTTCCTACGTAATTTCCTGAAATACGATGTGTAGGCTATTTTTTTTTTTAACATGGTTTTCAGGTAATCCAATAATTTTTAAATCACCTCTCCTGGATCTATTTTCCAGGTCAGTTATTTTTCCAATGAAATATTTCACATTTTCTTCTATTTATTTAGTTTTTTTACTTTTTTTTGTTTTGTTATATTGTTTCTTGATGTCCTATCGAGTCCTTGGCTTCCACTTGCCCAATCCTAATTTTTAAGAAATTATTTTCTTCACTGAGTTTTTGTACCTCCTTTTCCCATTGGCAAATTCTATTTTTTGAAGGAGTTTTCTTCTGTGCATTTTTGTACATTCCCCCCACCCAGTTTTTTGGTGCTTCCTTTACCAAACTATTGACTCTGTTTTCATGATTCTCTTGCATCGCTCTCCTTTCTTTTGCCAATTTTTCTTCTACCTCTTTTGATTTTTTAAATCCTTTCTAGGAGTTCTTTGCTGGCCTGAGACCAGTTTACACTCTTCTCTGAGGCTCTGCATGTAGGCATTTTGACGTCGTCGTCCTCTGCTGAGTTTGTGTTTTGCTCTTCCCTGCCACCACAGTATTCTATGGTCAGTACTCTATTCTTTGTTTTTGCTTGTTTTTCTATCCTATTTTGTGACTTTTAAAGATGGGCGCTGCTTCTGGGGTGGAGGGAGCGCTGTCCCGGGCTTCTTGTGTCAGGAGTGCTGGGCCTCGCACACAGCTGACCTGCTCCACTGGGGAGCTGGCTTCCTGCACAGAGGCCATAGGGCCTGCCGTACCAAGACTAAGCGCCTGTCTCACTGTGGTGCAGCCGGCTGCTGGCTTTCCCGGATGCCACCTGCACTGGACTGCACACCCCTTCTACTCAGGTGAGACAGACATTTCCTGCCAAGCTGAGGAACACTGCTTCACCCCAATCTTCTTTTGGCTCCGTTGCTCCAGAATGTTTTGTGGTGTTCTTTCACAGTTGTCTGGAGGCGAATTTGGGAGAGTTCAGCTGGGCTGCTACCTCACTCTGCCATCTTCCTGACTATTTTTGTTGAAAAATAGTTTTCTTCAACAAGTTAATGGACCTCAGGCTAGGGGCCTTTACTGTTCTCTGGATGTACCTCCTTCCTGTTTGTAAGGGGATTAGGCTAACTGATTTAAGCCTCACCCCATTTAAAATGAGATCACTAATCACTCAAGAAATTTAACCAAATGTAGGAAAAAAAACCAACCCCTGAAAACAGTCTCATGTCCAGATGATGACACAGAGTTGCCTGGACATGCCACAGGCCTTAGGACGGACAAAGACAGCCACAGAGAACGGGAAGGGAAGAGCAGAGACGGTGTGGTCAAACTCAACAATGTGTGCCTAGTTTTGAATGGGCAGCCTTTAGGAAACGTCTCTGAATGGCCAAGCACAAGTCTTTGCCCAGAGAGGTCACCTGGCTACCCAACATGCAACTGCACATTCCCCAAAGCACGGATGTGGAAACACGCCCAGGAAATGAGAAGCACATGACGGGCAGGAACACGTCGCCCTGAAGGAATTACGCAGGTCACAGGACACGGGTGAAGGACAATGGAGAGGGAGTCACGGTTCCCACGGCCACCATCTTCCCTCCCCCCCACCACGGTAGGTGGACCTTGGCACTGTCCAGAGCAATCTGCAGAGCCGCCATCTTTCAAATACTTCCCTGGATTCTACCATCCCGCTTATTCATCCATCTGCTCACGGCCCCATCCCCCTGCCTCCCACCTTCTAACTCCTCCTTCCACTCACAGCCTCACCCTTTTGAGGGGCTCCCTCCCTCCAGGAATCCCGTGTGAGGCCTTCCAGTGTGGCCACAACCTCCCTCTTAAGGATCTCCCCTCCCCCTTCTCACTGGTCCGCCTCCGACACGCCACGCCAGAGAGTGGGGGTCACCCTGTCCCCTCCTCCCCCAGGGCGTCTCATCTACTCGGTGATCTCTAGTCCTCACCAAGGCCTGAATGGACGCTGGAGGCAGAGGGTTATTTACTCCTTCCCAGCCCTTCTTGGTTGAAAGCCCTCATGAATGGCGGCCAATGCTGCTTCTGGCCACCACTCTCTTACCTGCTCTTCCCATCCGAACGCCGGCAATGGCCTACTCTCGATTCTGGCCACACTCCTCGCAGGAATCACCTTTGTGTGTCCGTGGAGCACCAGGGCACAAGAGGCCAGTGAGCCACCAGCCCCATCGCCCCACGCCCAGAGTCAGCGGCTGCCACGCAGCATCTCTTCTCCTGACACTCGCTGATGGTTTCTCGTCCGCCAGGACCTACACATTCAAAGCTCCCTATGCTCCAGAAAGAACCCCATGTCTTGTTAATTTTCAAATGAAACCTGTCTTCAAACTTTAATGCGCTATATCCCTGTTCCTGTCGGAACAGCATGCATTTAGATAACACCTACTGTGTGCCAGGCACCGTGCTAAAAGCTTTATAATTAAGATTCCATCAGGGGCTCGCAGGAATGCCCATTTGACAGATGAGGAAACTGAAGCAGATAGTGCTGAAGGGACTTGCCCAGGGTCACCCACTACTAATTTGAGGCCCATGCTCTGTGCTGCGCCTTAACTCCTCCAACTTTACCATTTTTTACAGGAGAGAGCACTATTTGGCTGTGGCAGAAAAACAAACATGGTATGCTGAAAAGGCAGGGTTGCACAGGGGTTAGAGCTTCACTTGGAGTCAGAAGAGCTGGAAACCTGAGCCTCAGTTTCCCCTTCCATAGAATGGGTTTTATAGTGCCACACTCACAAGGTGAGTTTACAAATTACACTCCAAGGCACTACCTAAAGTGCCCTTCCTGTTACTTCCTAGGGGATACAGATCTGTCATCTCCCTGGTCAAACACAGCGGCCCTCCCTCCACTGGTTACACTCTAAGAAAGTTTCCTCAGTGCACAGAGAGGCCGATCAAGCCACCTGCCCCGGGTGACCCAGCCCTTCCTGGCGCTAAGTGGTCAGAGTCCAGAGCCAGGTCTACCCACTCTGCCACACTGCCCCTCCAGCCTCTGGAAAAGGAGAGCTCCTCCCCCAGCTTGTCCGGCTGCTGATGCTGTGGGAGCGGCTGGGACCAACAGCGTGGGGGAGATGGCCGTGTGCCTGACCCCTCAGCATTGATTCCCCGCCCCCAGCCTCTGTCCCCTTCAGTATCTTTCCAGGAGCTCGCTGCGTGTCCCCACCCCACGTTCAATCTCTGATTTCCTCCCAATTCCTTCCTCCCCAGGAACACTCCAGAGACAGGGAAGCACAAAGATCAGCCCATCACTGGTTACTTTCCATTAAACAAGTGTCTTGGAGAAGAAAATGTCCCTGTGGGATGCTTCTCTCACTTCATAAGAACAAAAAGGCAAATTTCAGAATCCAAAGCCTTGTCTACAAGCTGGTGGTGGGTCTCCAGGGAGGTGCAGAGACCCACCTGCCAGAGCCTATAGTGTTGGGGGGAGACACAAGGGGGTAAAGAGGGACACGATTTAGTTTTGAGGCTAGACCTGGGATTTAGTCGGGAGAGGAAAAAGCCGGCGAGGCAGAGGAGCGCCTGGCCTGAGACTCAGGCTGGCAGGACGGTGCTGGTTCTGGGGCACACAGCTGTTCCGGCCCCGACAAGGCTGGCCTTCTGTCCCCCACCCCACGGGGCCACCTCAGGTCACTCACTGCAATCACGGCTGTCTCATGGGAACGCTATGACTCAACACATATCAATACAGAAGAGAGTTAACGGGACAGAAAGGATGAGGGGCAGAAGAGGCGACGGAGAAAGCTCATCCCTGAATGGGAAGCCATCAGAGAAGGGTTCGGATTTGCAGAGAATCCGCAGTACGGAACAGAAGATGAGCAAAGCCATGGGGGCAGGGGACCGGAGGGGCTGGTGACGTGTGCGGACACAAGGCACTGCACGTGAGAGTGGCTGCGGCGGGAGGCACTGAGGCCAAAGCTAGGGACTCTGCTCTGGACTGGGGGTCGGCTCCTGAGAAGAGAAGCAAGCCCCAGCGCGTGGCTGTGCTGACGTGGGCTCTGGGGCCCACGGGTCACACACGCTCAGACAAAGTCGTGACGCGGACTCGTGGCCTGCTGACGCCTCCTCATGGGAATCCCTTCCACGATCAGACAAGCCCTGAACCTGAGGACCCCCCTCACTCTCAGAGGTGAGGCCTTTTCACACGGCTAGATTTCAATACCCAAATCACAGCTAACAGGGGGCTCCCAAGCTTCCCCAGAGCCCCCTCAGTCCCTGGGTGGTGGCTACGGACGCTGGCGCCACTCCTTCACAGAAGCCCTGATTTTGTTTTGTTCTGTTTTGACTAGGCAGTGGGGTTAAGTGACTCGCCCAGGGTCACACAGCTAGTAAGTGTTATGTGTCTGAGGCCACATTTGAACTCAGGTCCTCCTGAATCCAGGGCCGGTGCTCTATCCACTGCGCCACCTAGCTGCCCCAGAAGCCTCGATTTTAAGGGACCACCTCGAACCCTGGCTAGGGAAAGCCATCAGGGCTGCCTAGGCAAAAGTGGGGCTCTTCCCAGACGCCCCCGCTCTGGAACACAGGCGTCAAACTGATGCTGCTGGAATGCCCACCCAACGCAATCACAGGGGCTCACTGCAGAGCGAAGGCTGACCCAGGGAAAGCAGGAAGGCCACCAAGTCAGAACCGCCAAGAAAGACCCGTGGAGCTGTGCCCTGCGCAGTTCAGAGGGTTTATGAAACAGAGACAGAGACGGACACAGACCGAGAGAAAGAGACAGAGAGAGGACAGAGAAATAGAGAGAGAGGGACAGAGACAGAAACAGACACAGAGACAGAGAAAGAGAGAGAGACAGAGAAGGACAGAGAGAGACAAAGAGAGAGACACAGACATGGACAGTCACTGAGAAAGAGAGAGAAACAGAGAGACAGAAACAGAGAGAGAAGGACAGAGACAGAGAAAGAAACACAGAAGGGGCAGAGAGACAAAGAGAGAGATAGACAGAGTTACAAACAGAGACAGATTCAGAGACAGAGAGACAAAGAGGGACAGAGACAGAGAGAGGACAGAGAAAGAGAGAGAGAGGAAGAGAGAAACACAGTCACAGAGAGAAAGGGACAGAGAGAGGACAGAGAGACAGAAACACAGAGACAGAGGGAGAAAGACAGAGAGAGACAAAGAGAGAGAGACAGACACAGACACAGACACGGACAGTCACTGAGAAAGAGAAAGAGACAGACAGAGACAGAGAGAGAAACACAGGAGGGGCAGAGAGACAGAGATAGAGATAGACAGACAGACAGAGTCACAAACAGAGACAGATTCAGAGAAACAGAGAGGAACACAGAGACAGAGACAGAGACAGACAGATGGGTGTCAAATGTCCTACCTGAACAGAAGGTACTTCTGCAAAGGCTTTCCTAAAGTCATCCTCATCCACAGCGCCGGCACCACCTTCTTTGGATGCACCTGGGAAAAAGCAGAGCGAACGTCCTTTAAGAGCCCATGACAGTCGGAGCTCTTCCCAGCAAGTGCCCTTTCCGAGGCAGTCTGCCTCAGCCTTGAGAGGGCCCAGGACTCCTTCTGACACACGATCTGGCAGGATTCTTCCAAGGACGGATTTTTCCTCTGTGCTAGGCCTGAGCGGAGGAAGCTGAGAAAGTGGCCAATCTGGCAGCCACCCTTCGGAACTGCAGAAACAGCGTATTGTGGACACTGGCAGGCAGAAACTCTAGGACAATAATGAAACAGTACACAACCACAGCATAAAAGAGCTTCCAATGGGAGTGCAGGTCAATCAACCAATCAAACAACATTAATTAAGCGCCTACTATCTACCAAGCCCTGCGCCAAGTGCTAGGGATAAGACAGTTCTGCCTTCAAGAAACTCACAAGCTAACAAATACACACAAACAAGCTCTATCCAGGATCATTAGGAGATAAATACCAGAAGGAAGGCTTCCCATAGGAGGCGGGATTTTGGTTGGGACTTTAGAGCAAAGAAACCCTTCCACGCACAACAGACAGCGGGAGCCAAGAGGCTTGGACCATGGGACGCAACCTGGGGCTGGCAGGAGGCCCCTGACCCCCTCGAGGCAGGATTTGTGTGGGAAGGGGGAGGTGAGGAAGGGCCAAGGCCAAAGCCATGTGGAGGCCACAGGAGAGAGGCCCTGAAACCAGGGATTTTGGCCAAGGATAAGGAGGGACAATGGATGGACTGATTTATCAAGTGCTGACTCTGGACCAAGCACTTTACAAATATTATTTCATTTGATGCTCACAACAACTCTGAAAGGTGGTACTACTGTGACCCCCACCCATTTTAAAGATGAGGAAACTGAGGCAGACAGACATTAAATGACTTGCCCAGGGTCAGCTACGAAGTATCTGAGGCTGGATTTGCATTCAGGTCTCCCAGGGCACTACCCACTGAGCCGCCCACTCAATCCCCAAGTGCCAGGCGGCAGGGGGCACAGCCAGAGAGGCAGAATGGGCAGAGTCTGGCCCTCCCCCAATCTGAACACGGAGCTAGAGGTGGAGAAGCACACAGAAGAGAGGGGATGGGGTGCGGAAGTCCCACAAGAGGAGAGGGACGGGCCCAAGGACAACAGAGAGTGTCCACGAGAGACTGGGAGGCACCAAGGAAGACAGAAAAAGGGAAAATGTTACCTCTCAAGGAAAAAATGGAAGAATCAGCTTAAAATAGAAGGTCAAGAGCCTTACCCAAGGGGGGACTCTCTGGAAAATAGAACAGAGGAAACAGAACTCAGTGACTCCACAACCTAAGAAATATTATAATAAGGCCAAGTATTAGAAAAAATAGAAGAAAAGAGAAGGCTTTGCGATGAAAAATGGAACTGGATGAGAGGTCAAGGAGAGATCATTGAGGAATCACTGGACTCCCTGAAAACAGTGACCAAACCCAAAGGCTCTGGGCACCCTGACTTAAGAAATCATAAAAACCCCACAGATGGATCAGAGCCAAGTGACAAGATCCATCCATCACCTCCTGAAAGAAACCCTGGATTGAAAACCCAAGCCCAGAGCTTCTAAGTCAAAGAAGAGATGGCCCAAGGGTCCAGCAAGAGCAAGGGAGGAGGGCCGGAGGAGTAGGCCCAGCTGAGGCCATTCCAGGTCCCAACTCTGATGGAGGGCATCCAGGGAGCAGAAAGGACTGAAAAGAGTTCAGAGTAGGGCCTGGAGGGGAATTTATTATGCTTCAAGTGAATTCGGAAAAAATGGGGAAGAAGCCATCAGAATCTGAGACAAGGGCTGCACTCTGATTAAAGGCAACACAGATAATGAGATAACATCGATCCTGACGATGGAGCTCCCAAAGGACTGTGATGAAAGAACCTCGCTGCCCCAACGATGAGGCGGGAGAAGACGGCTCTCCCCGCTCCCTGGTCCAAGGAAGGGCCTGGAAGGCCAGGGTTCCTCCAGGTGCTCAACAGTTTTGTAGACTTTCTCACTCTCCTGTGCCTCTGTTGAAGGCACGACGCTGGTAGCAGAGAAGGGAAGAGATACAGGTGAACACTAGACAGAGTGCAAGCAAAGGATGCCAATGGACATCTACTATTAAAAATTACCAACAGGAGTGGGAGGAGAACATGGGACAGCAAGCTTCAAGGAGCCCTTCCAGAGACAAGGAAGAGAGGGAGGACATGAACAGAAGTGCAGTGAAGTCAATCAATAAGGAACAGACACATTCTCACCTGCACAAGGCAATCCGGGAGGGGAGAGAAAGCTCATGCCGGGGAACAAAACCCTCTTTAGCAAATGCATGACAGCACAAACAATATCAAACAGGCGGCAATTATCAACAAAAAGAGCACTTGAAGAAAGAATTCAAACCAATGTAGACTTCTTCATATAGAATGTGTGAGAAAATACCAAGTCGTAGAAATAACAATTATTTTTATCAAAAATGGCAAAAGAGACAACACATGAAAACTCTGGGATGTGAGCAGAGTTTGCCAAATGCCTTGGGAAAACGTGTCTCTGAACGTTTCATGATCCTTGCCTAGATCCCCCCCGCCCCGTGCCGGCCCTCCGCGCACACTCCTGGGCCTGCCACAAGTCCAGACTGGTCGCCCCTGGCTCACCCCCAGCCCCTCTCCTCTCTGTCCCCACGCCCGGACCTGAGGCGGCCAGCTGATTGACTGCGGAGGCCACACTTCTACGATCTCACCCCATCGCCGAACTCCATCTCAGTGATCTTGACCCCACACTGTCGCAGCATACAACCCACCTGCCACCCCTGGCCCCTGTTCTCTTGCTCCCGTCGCCCCCCAAAGCTCCCTGCCCCTGCCTTGGCACATCACAAACCTTTTCCTCTGACTCCTCCTGCCCAGCACTCGGCACAATGGCCTCCCCTCCCCCCTCCCCAGCTGCACTGATCTCATTGCTCATGTCCTGGCTCCCCTGCCCCTGCCACTGGCCCCATGTCTACCCCCCACTCAAGACTGCTCTATGAACTGAGCACCCGGCTCACAATTTCCCCTTCCCACACAGCTCCTGGCCTCACACTGCGGGACCGCCACTGAGTCTAACCCCTTCCAGTTCCTTGCCTTGCTCCCATCCCACTGACAAGCTGATGAGCATGGATGAAGGTCGGCTGCGATTTCCCAAGCAAGTTTCCGCGAGGGCAGAGCTGACCGGCTTCCCACGGGAAGCCTTGCTTGGGGGTCTTCCTTCTGAAAGTACCTCCCACTTACACGTCACAGATAATTTTCTCTTAGCCTCACACGATACTGGTGGCAGGGGCCGCCCTCACTCCAATTTTACAAGTGAGGAAACTGAGGGAGACTGAAGTTCGGGGAGTTGCCCAAGGCCACTCAGCTAGCAGCTGTGACCACTGCACCACCGAGCTTTCTGCATCTACCTGGGGGTTTGCCTCCTGTCTCGCTCATTAAGAGCGCCATTAAGGGCACGGACTGTTTTTGCCTTTCCTGGCACCCCTAGTCTCAGCACCTGCTTACTGACTGAAACAAAAGGGACTCTGGGGCACAAATTCAGGCAAGGGCAATGGGACTGTCAAACCAATGTGAAATGGAAAGGAGTCCCTCCGTTCCAGTGATACAGACTGAGGCTGGGTGGGCAGGAAACAAGCACTTCTTAAGTGTTTCCTGTATGCCTTATTATCTCATTGGATCCTCACAAAAACACCGGAACGTAGACGTTGAGACGATCCCCGTCTGACAGCTGAGGAAACTGAGGTCAGCAGACGTGCAGCCACCCCTCGGCTGCCTCTGTCGGGAGCAGAGCTTTGCTTATACATCTGGAAAGAGAGTGGAAGCCCTTATGTAAGGCCTGGCTAAGTGCCCAAGTCGAATCGAGTCCTGGAGGCCCCAGGAAGCCACAAGGGTCGGCAAGAACTACCAAACCCCGCCTCCTTCCCCCGCCACTGTGCCTGGGAGGCCAGGAAACAAGTGGTCCTCTGAAGCCATCCGACAGATCCAAGCCTGGCACCAGAAAAGAAAAGAAGAAGAGGCTGGCCTGGCCTGTTCTGGGTGGAGCTCAGCATCTCTCCCAAGATGGTAACAGGCCCCCTCTCAAAGGAGCCCTTGCAAAATTTCCCCAAGATTCTAGGGAGATGCCCACTGGACTCCAGCTCCAGCTCCAGGAATCAGCTCTCTGCCCTTCTCCAGGTCAGTTGTGTGGCCCCTTTACTCTGGGTATTGTCCATCAATATGGGCACTGTGGAAAAGGAATTTGGAGCAATGCAGAGAACCCAACCGTAACACTTTTCCCATCACCCAGGCCGGCCCTCCACAAGCCGGCAGCTCCAGCTTCCTCCCTGTTCCAGGGACCCAACTCTGTGCATCTTCACCGGCTGATCGACACAGGAGCAAAGCGAGGATGCCCATTCCCCGCTTTATTGTTTGATAGAAGGTTGGTAATGTCAGCAACAGCAGTAAGTCAAGAGAAAGACATTAATGGCATCGAGGCAGGCAAAGAAGAGCCCAAATGAGGAGATGTGCCAATGACGTGGTAGTCTGCTTAGAAATCCTACGCCAATATTGTGCAACGACTGACTTTGATAGCCTTAGCTCTTCTCAGCAATGCAAGGATCCAAGACATCCTCAAAGGGCTCATGATGGAAAATGCTGTCCACATCCAGAAAAATAACTACAGAGTCTGAATGCAGATCGAAGCATACCATCTGCTGTCTCTCTCTCATTTTGTTTCTTCTTTCCTGTGGTTTCTCCCATTGGTTCTAATTCTTCTTTACAATATGGTTAATGTGAAAAAAGATTTAATACGAAAGTACATGTAGGGCCTACATCAAATTGCATGCTGTCTTTGGCTGGGGGGAGGGGAGGGATGAGGAGAAAATTTGGAACTCAAAATCTTATGAAAGTGAATGTTGAAAACTAAAAATAAATAAATTTAAAAATAAAAAAAAATTTAAAAAGGAGGGACAAAAAAAAGAAATCCTAGGCAATCAGCAAAGAAACAGAGATAGTTCATGCCTTCAGCAAAATCACAGGTAAAGAAACCAATCCACGAAAATCAGCTGCACTTCCATGTGCTAACAACAAAATTCAAGAGGCTCCCACAGAAAGGGGCATCCCACTTAAATGAACTACAAAATGCACGAAACTCTGGGAGTGAGGTCACCACCGTCCTTTTATGCTTGTGTGCCTTCAATCGCAAAGCAATCTTTAAAGAAATGAAGGACAGGAGGCAGAGACAAGGCAGGGGCTCTCCTGCGCTCTCCAAATAATTTTAAGTAAGGCTTCAAAACATATTCTGGAGTGGCAGAACCCACAAAAGGACGGGGTGAGAGTGGAACGCGGGCTGTGTGACTACAGACTGGGCCCAGCAAACAAGCAGCGGCCTGCGGGGGTGACTGAATCCGTGGTGGCGGGGGCCCTTTGCTGGCACCGGGGGCAGGACTCTGTTGCATTGCCCATACTCGGATCCGGGGTGCAGTCCTGGGTCACAGTTCCAGAGCCAGGAGGAGTAATAGCACACTAGAACTTGTAGTTACAGGTGAGCGGGGACCCTCGTCTCAGGTCCAGGGTGGAAAAGGATGCACAAGGCAGAAGAGCAGAAAACACACCTCTCCTTAGATCATACCACCTTGGAGGAACTGAAGGCTTACAGAACCCCAGAACTAGCTCTGAAAACAACTACACAAAAAACCTGAAGCTTGGGACAGTGTTCCCTCCACCAGGGAAATAAATAGGCTGGAAAAATGAACAAACAACAAAAACAGGTGCTGACTGTATAACTTACTATGGTGATAGGGAAGATCAAAACAAACTCAGAAGAAGACAGCTAAGTCAAAACCGCCACATCCAAAGCCTCAAAGAAGAATGTGAATTGCTGTCAGGCTCAAAAAGAATTCCTGGAAGAGGTCAGAAAGGATTTTTAAACTCAAGAGGTAGAGAAAAATTGGGAAAGGAAGTTACAGTGATGCACGAAAATAATGGGGGAAGTCAACAGCTTAGTAAAGAAGGCACACAAAAAATGCTAAAGAAAATAATACCCTAAAAAAAACCAGAATAGGTCAAATGGTAAAAGAGGCATAAAAGAAGAATGCCTAAAAATGTAGAATTGGCCAAATGGAAAAAGATATACAAAAATTCACTGAAGAGAACTCCTTAAAAAACAGAACTGGCCAAATGGAAAAAGATGCACGAAAATTCACTGAAAAAAAGAACTCCTCAAAAAGGAGAATTGGCCAAATGGAAAAGGAGGTACAAAAGCTCAACAAAGAAAACAATTCTTTAAAAATTAAAACCGAGCAAGTGGAAGTGAAGGACTCAAGAAGCAATGAAATAAAACCAAAAGAAGGAAAAAATGGAAGAAAATGTGAAATATCTCACTGGAAAAACAACTGACCTGGGAAATAGATCCAGGAGAGATAATTAAAAATTATTGGACCATGTGAAAACCATGATCAAAAAAAGAGCCTAGACAGCCTATTTCAAGAAATTACTTGGAAAAACTGCCCTGATAGCCTAGAACCAGAGGGTAAAACAGAAACTGAAAGAACCCAATGATCACCTCCTGAAAGAGATCCCAAAATTAAAACTCCCAGGGATATTTTAGCCAAATTCCAGAGCTCCTAATTCAGGGTGAAAATACCGCAAGCAGTCAGAAAGAAATAATTCATATATTGGGGAGCCACCATCAGGATTTAGCAGCTTCGACATTAAAGGATCAGAGGACTTCAAATATGACATTCCAGAGGGCAAAGGAGTTAGGATTACAACCAAGAATCACCTACTAGCAAAACTGAGTATAATTCTTCAGAGGATATAAAATGGACATTCAATGAAATAGGGAACTTTCAAGCATTCCTGATGAAAAGACCAGGGCTGAACAGAAAATCTGACTTTCAAATACTAGACTCAAGAGAAGCATAAAAAGGTAAACAGGAAAGAGAAAACAAAAGAAAATCAATAAAGTTAAACTGCTTACGTTTCTGCACGGGAAGATGATACCCGTAACTCCTAAGAACTTTCTCATTATTAGGGCAGTTAGGAGTGTATAGACAGAGGGCATGGGTGTGAGTTGAGTATGATGGGATGATACCTAAAAAAATAAAATTAAGGGGTGAGAAAGAGGAATGCACTAGGAGAAGGAAGAAGGAACAGGTGGAATGGGGTACAGTATCTCACGTTAAAGAACTTTTACACTCTAGGGGAAGATGACGGAGGTAGGCAGGAGCACCTGAACTTTACTCTCATCAGAACTGGATCAAAGAGGGAATCACGTATACACTCAGCTGGCAACAGAAATTTGTCTTACCCTGCCGGAAAGTAGGAGGGGAAAGGGATAAGAGAAGTGGGGAGGAAGATGACAGAAAGGAGGGTAGATTGGGGGAGTTGGTAGTCAGAAGCAAAACACTTTTGAGGATGGACAGAGTGAAAGGAGACAGAGAGTAGGACAAACAGGGAGAAAAATAGGATTGAGGGAAATACACAGTAATCATAACTGAAAAAAATTTACAGCAAGTACTTGATAATGGCCTCATTTCTCAAAAAAATAGAGAACTGAATCAAATTTATAAGAATGCAAGTCATTCCCCATTTGGTAAATGGTCAAAGAATATGAATAGGCAGTTTTCAGACAAAGTCATCAAACCTACCTATAGTCACATAAAAAACTGCTCCAAATCACTATTGATTAGATAAATGCAAATTAAAACAACTTTGAGGCACTACTTCACATGTATCAGATTAGCTAATATGACAGAAAAGTAAAATAACAAATATGGGAGGGCAAGTGGGAAATTTGGGACACCAATGCACTGTTGGTGAAGTTGTACACTGATTCAACTATCCCGTAGAGCAATTTGGAACTATGCCCAAAGGGCTATAAAATCATGCATACCCTTTGACCCAGCAATGCCACTACTAGGTCTGTATCCCAAAGAGATAAAAAACAAAAGGGAAAAGGACTTATATGTACAAAAATATTTATAGCAGCTCTTTTTATGGTGACAAAGAATTGAAAACTGAGGAGATGCCCTCAACTGGGGAATGGCTGAACAAGTTATTCTATGATTGGGATGGAATACTATTGTGCTATAAGAAATGATGAGTAGGATGCTCTCAGAAAGACCTGGAAAGTCTTATGTGAACTGATGCAAAGTGAAGTAAGTGGAACCAGGAGAACATTGTACAGAGTAACAGCAACATTGGACGATGACCAGATGCAAATGACTTCGCTATTCTCAGCAATACAATGATCCAAGACAATTCCTAAGGACTTATGATGAAAAATGCTATCTGCCTCCAGAGAAAGAACTGATGGTATCTGAATGCAGATCAAAGCATACTTTTTAACACTCTCTTTATTTTTCTTTCCTCTGTGTGTGTGTGTTTTCTTTCACAACATGACTAATATGGAAATATGTTTTCCATGATAGCACAAGTATAACCTATGTCAAATTGCTTGCCTTCTCAATGACAGGGGAGGGGAGAGAAGGAATTTGGAAAGGAAAGTTTTAAGAAATGAGTATTAAAAATTGTTTTTACATGTAATTGGGGGAAAATAAAATATTAAAAAAAAGAAATAAAGGACAGCTTAAATAGCTAGAGGCATATTCAGTGTTCATGGTTGGGCCATTTCAACAGGACAAAAATGGCAATACCACCAAAGTTAGTTTGCACTTTTGATGTTGTATCATTTAACCTGTCAAAAAAAAAATGCTTTACAAAATTTGATAAAAGAAAAACAAAATTCACTTGAAAAACCAAAAGATCTAGAATATCAAGAGAAATAGTGAAAACAGGAAGGGATGAAGGGAGGGTAATTCTATATGGCTCTCCAAAACATTTGGGACTCAATAACCCAGTGTTCTATAAAACCAAAAACAGAAATTACTTAAGGAAAAACACCTCTTTATTTGATAAAAACTGCAGGGGAAAATTGAAAGCCATCTGGCAGAAATTAAGTTTAGATCAATGTATTACATGCCACAATAAATTCAAAATGAATGTGTGATCTTACTATTAAAGATCACACCAGAGAAAAAAATGTAAGAGAAATCAGATCAAATACCTTTCACAATTATGGGCAGGAGCTGTATTCTTTTTTTTTTTAAATAATTAATTTATTTTTAGTTTTCAACATTCACTTCCATAAGATTGTGAGTTTTAAATTTTCTGCCCCTCCCTGTCCTCCCCGCCCCCCAAGACAGCATACAATCTAATCTAGGCTCTACTTATACATTCACATTAAACGTGCTTTCACATTGGTCATGATGTAAAGAAGGGCTAGAACCAATGGAAGGAGTCACGAGAAAGAAGAGACAAAACAAGAGAAAAGGAGAGCAAACTGTCTGCTTCCAACTGCATTCAGACAGAAGTTGCATTCTTCACCAAAACCAGGATAGAGGAAATCACAAAAGAGAAAAGTGCATTGTTGCTGTTTTTGTTCAGCAGTTCATTTGCGTCTGACTCTTGGCAACGCCATGGACCACAGTGCGCCAGATCCTTCCGTCCTCCACTCTCTCTCAAAGTCTGTCCAAGTTCAAGCTCATTACCTCCATGACGCCATCTAGCCATCTCATCCTTCTGCCTTCAATCTTTCCCAACGTCAGGGTCTTTTCCAGTGAGTTCTGTCTTCCCATTATGTGGCCAAAGAATTTCAGCTTCAGTATTTGGCCTTCCAGTGAATGTTGCTGTTCAGTCATTTTTCAGTCAAGTCCAAATCTTGGTGACCCATTTGGGGTTTTCTTGGCAGAGATGCTGGAGTGGTCAGCCCTTTGCCATTTCCTTCTCCAGTTCATCTGACAAGATGAGAAAATTGAGGCAAGATTTGAACTCAGGAAGGTGAGTCTTCCTTGTACTCTATCTACTTTGCCACCTAGCTGCCCTTCCAGTGAATAGCCTGAATTGATTTCTTTTAAGTACTGACTGATTTCATCTCCTGCTGTCCAAGGGCTCTCAAAAGTCTTGAACGGCACCACAATTCCAAAGCACTGATTCTGCAGTGCTCAGGTTTCCTTATGGTCCACCTTTCCCAGCCATACATTTCTACCAAAAAAACCACAGGGGACTGGAGTGCTCAAGTAGGAAATTCAGAGATAACTGGAATAACAGACAAGTCTGACCTTGAAGTACAAGAAGATGTAAGGCAGAGACTTCAAGAGTTTTGTCAGGATGACTCGCTGGTCAGGGCAACCACTTTTTCAACAACCCAAAAGGCAATCAGATGGATTATATAGTTGGCAGCCAAAGGTGAAGAGCCCTATTCAGTCAGTTAAAACAAGACCAGGAGCTGACTGTGGCTCAGATCATGAGCTTCTATTGCCAAAGTCAGATTAAATTGAAGAAAGTAGGGGAAACCATCAATCCACATAGGTAAGACTGATATAACATCCCTCAAGAATATGAAGTGGAGGTAATAAAGAGATTTAAATGATTCAATCTGGTAGACAGAGAGCCTGAAGAACTACGGACACAGGTTCCTGACACTGTACAGGAGGCAGCAACAAAACACATCCCAAAGAAACAGAAGAGCAAGAAAGCAAAATAGCATCTGATGGGGCTTTACAGAGAGCTGAGGAAAGAAGGAAAATGAATAGGAAAGGTATACCCAACTGAATGCAGAATTCCAGAGAAGCACAAGGAAAGAGAAAAAGGTTTTCTTAAATGAGCAATGCGAAGAAATAGGGGGGAAAAAATGAGAAAGATAAGATCTCTTCAAGAAAATTAGAGATATCAAGGGAACATCTGATGCAAAAATGGGCATGATGAAAAGATAAAATAAATAATTTATTATATGAAACTGAAAAGCTTCTGCACAACCAAAATCAACACATATAAGAAATACGGCCACTGGGAGAAAAAATTCTCTGGATCAAATTTCTCAGACAATCCAAGGTACAAAATGTTCCAAAACTCTTGGTGCAAATTTCAAGCTATGAAATATTAAGACTTTTGGAACAGCCTGTATAAAAAACCAAAAGCAGTTTCCCAATCAATAAATGGTTACAAGATATGAACAGTTCTCAAAAGAATTACAAACTATTTACAACCATATGAAAAAATCCTTCAAATTCCTACTAAAAGAAATATAAAACAAAACAACCCTGAGGATTCGGGTCATTTCCTGCAAATGTGACAAAAGATGGAGCAGTCAATGTGGAAGGCACGCTGGTGCATCGTTGGTGGAGCTGTCAATCAGTACGACCACTGTGGGAAGCAATCTGGAATCATGCAAATAAAGTGACTAAAAGATCCATAGTCTTTGATTCAGAAATTCCACGACCGGGTTATCCCAATGAAATTACTGTTAAGAATAAAATTTCCATATACACCAAAATATTCACAGGAGGACTTCTGGTGGTGGCAAAGAATTAGAAAGAAAGTAGATGCCCATCAGCTGGGCAACGGCTAAACAAGCTTTGGTATATGAATACAATGGAATATTATGATGCTGGAAGAGACAAATATGATGAATACAGAGAGGCTGGAAAGGCTCCAACGCAGCTTGGCCAAAGCCACACACACACACCACACACAGACACACACAAAAGCAAACAACAACAATGAAGATGCTGAGAACTTACAGTTTCTTCATCTGTCAAATGAGCCAGAGAAGGAAATGGCACACCACTGCAGTGTCTTGGCCAAGAAACTCCCAGAGAGGGTCCCGAAGAAGAGTTAAGGCCCCAAGATGGGCCAAAAGAGGGAAAAGAAAAGGCCGCCCGCCTTGCCCTGCCCTGTCCCCGGCCCCAGCCCAACCCTTTCCCATGGGTTGTTTAGTTGTGAAGCTGGCTTCTCTCTTCTTTGGTTTCTTTTTCCCCTCAGACAAATAGGCCCTTATCTGGCATGGTACTCTAGAAGAAATACTGTTAGTGTAAGACACAAAAGTTACTGATAACAAGTAACTTTTTAGAATGGTAGCACTAGAAAGATAGCACTTGGAGCTAGATTGGCCAGGACAATGAATGCCAAACATAGGACTACATACCTGACCTGAGACCTGAGGCTCAATGGGCCACAATTCTTCAATGATACAACCATTCCCGTGTGGCCGTCCCTTCCGTCTCATCCCAGTGACTCTGAAGGCCCCTCCTCCCTCCATTCACAGGTGCCAGAGTGGCTCTATGCTGAAGTCTTTTCCTTTCCCACCCCCGGCCACTGGCAGGCTCTCCTTGGAGGCTCATGTGGTCTGGGTCTGTGTCTACCCCCTCCCCCGAAGACCACGCAAAGAAATGGGTGCCTGGTTCTCAGCTTCCTTCCAGCTCCTTGGTTTATTACTCATTTACCTCCAGCTCTCCTTAGGCACACCAAGGTATGTGGTGTAACTGTACTGGTTCTGATCCACTTCAGAGACTGCCAGAAGAAGCAGAAGAGGTTCAGAGGAAGAGTCCTGGGGGGGGGGGGTTGGCTAGATTGGAGGTCAAGGTGAAGGCAGAGAACAAGTTCCAAAGGAGTGACAGATGGGGAGAAGTTAAGAGTCAACATTCCGGGTCATGAAAATGGAACCCGGTGGATGGATGGGTGAGAACTAGATCCAGGATGTGGATGGCCATTTTTGCATGCTGAAAGGGCATGACGACGGAGGAGGGGACCCCTTAATTCTAACGGTGAGCCAGCGATTCCTTGAGACAAGACAGAAAAAAGCTGGGATACTAAGAGACCCCCGCAGCCCGCCAGAATCTGAGACACAAGTGAGCCTCAGAGGAGGAAGGGCAATCTGTGAGTGACCAGTGGGGCTGAAGCTGGGGGAGAAGGGGAGCTGGACAGCCACCAAAAAGGCAGCAAGAAGGAAGGAGAGGGCAAATCTCCCACGAAGAGCTTTTCCCTGGAGAGACGGGCGAGGAGCAGGTGTGCTGTATGCACTTTGCAGTGCGCTAATGTCCCTCTGGGGGAGTCGAGAGAGGGTGGCCAGAGGACCACACTGGCCACAGATCCGAGTCTGGGCATACCAGGGGTCCCCTGAGCAACTCTGAGCAGAAAGACAAGGGGAACAGACCCTCGGAATCCTGGCCGAGTCTCCCAGGGCCTCAGCTTCTCCTCCCCGAGCCTCCAGTGCTGGTGTCCTCCCAGCCGTGAGTACGCAGGCTACCCCCAGGGGCGGTCTGTCCTTGGCCCTCCGCTCCTCCTGCCCTGTGTGTTCTCAGGGACTGTATCACTTGTCACCTCCACACAGAGGGCTCAAAGACCGATCTGTGCAGCCGTCACCTCTCTCAGGATCAAACTCACATCAGTGATGGCCACTGGACATTTCCCACAGTAGGTCCACAGGTACCACAAACACAACTACGTCATTCTGCGTCCTCTTCCCCCTCCCAGGCCCCAGGGTCAGGAGCTTGGAGTCAACAGTAGCCGACATTTGTGCAGGACTTTGAGCTTTGTAGAAAACTTCCTCTGCTGGAGGAAAGGGACAGTCCGTGGTTGTCCTCCTCTGCCCACCCAGCACAATGCCCGTCTTCATAGGGGCACTGAGGGCGACCTGAAATGCCAAGGCCATGAAAGTAATGACAGCAATGAAGAGGAGCAGAAAAGAGCAGAGGAGATAGGTCAGTCGGAGCTTCACAAGCTTTAAGAGGAGAAAAATGCCCCCAACCCTGACCCTGACCCTGGAAGTCCTGGTTAGCGCTTCCGAATGACCTTGGGTTGGGTGGGACACACCCAAATACCAGAGATTTTCTGGCATCTCTCTCTGAATCCAGGGGCTGCTTGACCCCAGGATCATGTGGTCTTTGCCAGGCCAAGACCCACAAGAAATTTACTGTAATTATTCTTACTTAAAATCATATTATTTTTCTCCACTCAAAAAAGCCCTTAATGAAATAAAAATGATCATAAAATCTCAACAAATTAGGACATCCCATATGTCACAAACTGTTTTAATAATTTTTCTTGATCCTGACATTTTAATAAAGAAGTCTGGTCTAGTCACTGCCAAGACAAAAGCTAGCTACTGGATATAAAAGTGAGCAAATCTTGGAATTCACGAGCATGACGAGCTGTATGTCAGGGTCAGATGGATCATGGTACACATTCCCTTTCACTAGAAGACAAAACCAGAAAGGGTCTTCATAAACAGCTATTAACGTAAACGGTGCAAGCAATTCAGAAATTTCATTACTACCAATAAAAATTGCCACGTGAGTGAGGATAAGGGTTTTCCATTTAAAAGTGAATCGTCAATACTGAAAAGTCCTCATGGCATCTGTCTGAAATGCCAGCAGTTCAGAAGAATAAAACTTGTTCAGATCAAAAGGTGTACCTAAAAACAAGCAGATTCAGAGAGTCCAAATGGCGGGGGGTGCGGTGGGGGTGGGGGGTGCCAAGGCCTTTGCCCCAAGCCCTGATGAACCGAGATAGGCCGGACCAAAGCATCCCCTACCCCCCAGCCCAAGGGGGAGGAACTGACAGGAGGGTGACCAGGAAGGGGCATCTGACTGCCACCACCCCCTGCCCCCCAACACTCCAAGCGTGCATTTAGGGTTAAGGGGATCTAGTCTGACAAACACAGAGCAAGCTGCCTTGGGGACCCCACAAAACAGGGGCAGGAAATCAAGAACCAGATACTTCTTCCTGTAAGTGGCTTCATACTATGAGACCTTCCACCTAAGTGGAGGTGGGAGGATGGCTGCCCCCCTGGGGTGGAGGGGAGGCAAGGCCTCAACTGTCCATCCCCTTGCTCTCCAGGCCCCAGGCCTAGGGAGGAGGTCCCAAGGCCCTGATGCCAGCACTATTCTGGCATCTCAATGCCATGGGCCAGTGCCCAACGTTGCCATCAGCTTCCATGTTCTCCCTGCAGCTGACCAGAGGACTTGCTCTCTACCCTCTGCCACCCCCCTTCTCCTCTCCCCACACAGAACGGCCTGTATCTCCTAGGATGAGGTAAGCTGGCAACGCCCCCAACTGCCATGCCTTGAGGTGGATGCAAATCCCCCTCTGTGGTTCCACACCTCATCCACCATGAACACAAAGAGCAAGGCACAACCAGATGCCCTGGGGTGAGTCTACCAAAGAAGAAGGGGGTTGGGGCAGGGGGAGGAGAAGATAGAGGTGGTACTGAGACACCTAGCTCACTTCCCACCAGGGGCCCCGGGCCAGCCTCCTCCAGCCTCCAGACGAGGAAGGAGGCAGAACTGAACAAGGCCTAGCCGGGCTCCTGAGGGACAGCTGACCCTGTGACTGGGGCCCCTCCCAGCCCGGCCCACCCGTGGCCCTGGTGGCAGACTCCTTGTCACTGCTCTATAGGTGAAGACAGAAAGCAGATCCTCACAAATGAAGGGGCAGAGTCTTAGAGGCAGGACCACCTAGTTCTCTTTGATTTTTAAAAAGGAAACCCAAAAGGTCTATAGACACTCACACTGAAAAAAATCATGCCCAAGAGGATTCCTGGTCACAGCCTGATCCCTTTTGCCACACAAGACCCCTGAATCTGTGTCACTGCTGCAGCAGGGCAGACTGATTCTCTCCTGGCTCCTCAAATGCCCCATGTGGGGGCCCCTCCTGTGTCCTCTCATTGAGAGATTTCTATCGAGCACACGGCCCCCCCCCCCGGTCCAACCTATCTGTCTCCCCAGTGGGCCCAGGGGTTCAACCATTCTGAGAAGGCGGGTCCACGTGAAATGATGCCCTGTTTTATATTAATCGTGTCCAAGAAGGCATCTCAAAGCAAATCCCCGAAGCTGCTGAGGGCCCCTGTCCTGAGGCTCCCCGCCCTGAGGCCCCGACAGCCCTTCTGAGCGAGCATTGCTGCGGCCAGGAATGCCACATCTTCCTCCCCATCTCTAAGTCTGGCAGGCGGAGCCAGGAACAAGAGTGGGGCTGGGTGCCCGTTACCTCCAGCCTTCGGTCCCCCCGAGGAACCAGGCTTCCGGCCACTGTTGACGGGGTTTCCAGAGGTCTTCGGGGCAGGAACCTTGAAGGCTGAGGCTGCTGTTGACGGCCTGTTTCCATCCACTGACTCCTCATCATCAAAGCTTTTATCTAGAAAGGACATGAGAAAGATGGATGAGGACTGAGCTTTCTGCAGTTTTCTCAAAATTCACGGAGAGAAAGAAATCAAACACAGACAAATTATGCTCGCTTCTGGGTCTAAGTGAGAGATGGACAGCATGGACAACGTCAGGCCTTTCTCACTCGAATTTAGGCTGCCAAACTGGAAAAGCATGGCTCTAAAATCCAGCGGTGCAAGCCAGCATCCCCCGGCCTCCCCTGCACGGCTGGGCAGGGCAGGGCCTTCTCGCCGGCATCCCTCCCAGCTTCCACCCAGATGCTACCACTTACAATCACAGATCCGCTTGCAAATCAGACGCCTCATGCCTCCAGCAGCCCGCTGGCCTGGCCCTCACTGGAGGCTGCTCCCAGGAGTTGCCATGGCCCCACCCCGGCCACTCAGGCAGAATCACACGCTCTGTCCAGAGCCGACGGGAGCCAGCCAGGAGCCAGCACCACAGAGGCAGCCTGGTGCCGGCATCTTTCTTTCTCTTCCCTGCCTGCACTAGGTACTGCAACAGCCAATCAGCTGTGAGGTGACATCATCTTCTGGTAGCCCAGCCTGATGAAAGGTGAAAATTCTCCCCGCATGTAAAAAGCAGCTCCAATGGCTGCCCTTTCCCAGGATTGCAGTGGGGGACTTCCAGAAAGCCAGGCTCCCGCCTGGGCGACTCACACACACACACACACAGAGAGCCAGGCTCACCAGAGAGGCCCAAAGGGCAGACGCCCAGCCAAGACAAAAGATGGGCCTTCTCATGCCCCTTGGGAAACCTGAGGAAACCTCTCCTGTCTCAGGGTCTCCAGGGAGTGCCCCGGACCTAGCAACGCGAAAAACACACCATCACTTGCTTCTATTTTGGCAGAAACAAAAAGTACCTCTCCATTCTCACAGGAACGCGTGGGTCCCATTTTTTAACATCCGCTTTAAACCACGCTGCACTCCTGACACCCCACCGTGATCGCTGCTAGAAGGCCCTTCCCCCAAGAAATGGTCCCCCTCCCTATTCCTCCCCCGTGGGAGGGGGCCTCTAGGACCCCACAGAAGCCACCCTGGCTTTGGCATCACAAACAAGAGAGATGATAGGGATGCAAATTCCAGGACCAAATTCTCTCACTCTCTCTTTTTAAAACATTTCCCCTTCCAGGGACAGTTTCCAGACAATGCAGCTGACTAGGCTGATGGGAGTCCTAGCCAAGGCAACATTAAACTCCAGCCCAGGGAGGAAGCGGCATGCGGCGGCCTGGCCAAATCTGTCCTTGAGAGCTGCTCAAAGGCACAGCTCGGTGCAACAACCCAGGGTCTTACATGGGTGCTCACCGCCTCGCCCAGAGCGACAGGTAGGGAGGAGACGAGCTCCCTGAGGCCATGACACATTCTGCATCCAGAGTTCCCATGGAAACAGGCATGAAGTGAAGACGGAAGGCTGATGCCAAGTTTTAAAAAGAATTAACTCTTCAGATACTCCAAATTTAGAGGCGCAGATTCACCTACATCAAGTGTAGCAATGCTCTGACCTCAGACAAGATTTGGAAACACCCCCCCCCCCCCCAAACTTTAGGTTCTACACATTTCTTTTACTTCCTCATAAAGGCTGAGAAGCACCAGAATGAGAGGTCACTGGGATGGAAGCAACAAAGGACAGAGGCCTGGGCTTTGGCATTCACCGAAAATGAAAATAATTTCCATTGTGATTCAAGGGTTTAATTCCATCCACCGCCCATCTCCACTCTAATGAGCTCTTTCTGGGATCCCACCCTGCTGCTAGGGGAAAGGCCTGCTCAGCACAGAACCCTTCACTCTCCCCTCCCACGGGCCCCAACCCTCCAACGGCTGCCAAGTGACATATCCGAGTCTGGAGGGATCTGACCCCATCCCTCCCCTGTTCACAAATAGACTCCTTCCACAAGCCGACGGGCCTTCCCAGATCCCTCCTCTTTCTCCTTTCTTGCATACAAGGCTTCCATCTACCAGGTGGTGCCAGGCTTGAGAGAGCTCACCCTCCCCGCCAATGACCTTAGGTCTGCCTGGCTGGGTGAGCACGTGGTAAACCCTGGTGGACCAGGGGACTCAAGGGGGAGGGCAGGCTCTCCGACTCTGGCCCTTCTACTCCTCAGACCAAGGCATATATGTGGTGGAGGCATAAGCCGCACCCGCTACTGATGGGGGTGGTCACTGCTTTCTAACCCTTCCCCCAGTGGCATGATCCTTCTTCCCTTGCCCGGCCTTCCTGGAGTCCCGGCTACCAGCTCACAGCCAGTGCAGACACAGCCAGAAGGCAGGATTCCACGTTGTGCAGATCCTCTCCAAGGCAGCTCCAAGAAGGACAGGGGGAACCCTACTACAAACCAGGAGGCAAAGTTTCTTTTCCTAAATTCTGCAGTTTAAATAAATGCCCTGGCCGGTGCTCACAGTCGCACCATTTGAAAACACCAATGTCCTCAGTACAGCCCCCTCGAGACCTCTTCTGACGCCTGCCGCTTGGCTCCTGGAGGCAGAGAACACAACGTGGTCATCTTCCTGGATGGACAGGAGGCCCGGGTTCAAGGGGTCAGCAGGATAGAGAGATTTATGACCCTGGGAAGGAATCAGAGCAGACACCGCTGCTTCTCACACCCACCTCTCCAGCGGTCGATGGACCGGATCCCTCTGGAGGAGGTCCTGGGAACCCCTTCTTCACGGAGCAATCAGCAAGTGTCTGCTAATGCCCTATTATGTGCACAGCGCCGCAAGAAGCACTGAGGGTGCAGCGGGGAAATGCTCTCTGCCCTCTAACACCTGCCGCAGAGGCCGATCCCATATCCAGGCAGGCAGCACCCATCATCCCTCCCGGCACCGAGGAGAGAACCCCAGAGCTGGCCCGCTTTCATGTTCACAAAGCACTTCAGAGGTTGATCTCTGGTCCTCCCACCTTCTAAATGCTCATTCCTATTCTACAGATGAAGAAACTGAGGCTGACTATCCAATGGAGCACTAGAACTTAGGCGTCCTGAGGTCTCCTCTGGGGTCCATCCCTCCCAATCCACTGCCTCCTGATCCTGAAGGCTGCGGGCCTGTCAAAGAAGCGGCCAACTTTCAGAGAGGCCAGAGGGCCAGGTTTTCCATGGAGAGGCCTGTAAGTCTGACTGGCCTCCAGCTCATCTCTGCAGGGAGTCAGTGTCAGCGCAGGGCACTAGGTGAGGGAGGGAGCAGTATGGAACTGTTCTTGTTCCATAAAAGGAGAGCACGAGAGCCCCTGGCAAGCCTCAAAGCCCGACGTAAATGCTCACTATTGTGGGATGGGAAATCTTGAAAAAGATGCATCAGTCCCCTGGGAAATGGCTTAATAAATGAAAGCCCTTCACTGGATGCTTCCTTCCTGCCTGCCCAGCCCCAGACCCCCCTACTCTAAGGAAGGGGCAGACACCCTCCCCGTCCCCACCCGCTCCTCCAGAACCAATTTGGGCCCTCTGCTGGTGCCGAGGAGACCCTGGTGACCCTGTCTCCTCTTCCATGACCCGGCCCCCTCAGCTTCCTGTAAAGTCCTCCTCACAGCACAGCAACATTGCAATTTAAGAGCCGTCAGAGCCAGAGGGCAGGCTCTCTGAACAGAATGAATCCTGATGTGGAAAATGCGGGGGCTGTTTAAGGAGAGCAGCTTGGACTGGGAGGTAGTGAGCAGCAGGGGTCAGAGAGAAAAGCGCAGCCACGCCCTGGAGACGCCAGAGGGCACGCTCATTCACAAAGTGCTCCTACGCGAGTTTGAGTTTAAGCTCTACAGGAGAACACAGCCCTTCATATCCATGAACACAGCATGTATTGAGCACTTAAGGTGTACAAGGCCTTGGAGACACAAACAGAAAGTGAGACAGGCCCTGCTCTAATGGGGGAGACTGTACCCAGGGAAGGTTTCAGTCGCCAACCAGTGGGAAAGGTGCCAGGGTCCCCAGGGGGCAGGGACGGAGCAGAGGGCCTCCTCCACTCCCAAGCCTGTCTCCCGGAGGGGAGGTTGGCCCCTTCCCCACATGGCAGCCCAGCTGGAAGCAGGGTCCCGACGGCCACGAAGGAATCGGGCCTCATCTCCATCAGTGGCCAAGGTAGTGAGGACTGCATACGCTGGGCACATGCCGTCTTGCCTCTCCTTCGGGATCTCTTGCTGCCCACCCAAAAGATCTACAAATAGCCAATAAACATTTATTAAGTACCTACAATGTGCCAGGCACCGCACTAACTGCTGGGCATTCCAACAAGGACAGTCCTTTCCAACAAGGGGCTTGCAATCTAAATGAGGAAAGGATGAAGTCAGCCCCCAGAAAGGCTCAGGTCAAAGACAAATGAGGTTAGATATAAGGACAGAGGGGCAGGGGCGCTCCAGGATCAGGGCAGGCTGGCTGGGCTTGGGCCTGACAGGAGAGGGCGCAGTGGAGAGAGCCCTGGAGGACACCGACAAGCGAGTCCTGAAGGCTCCGCAGGTGTGAACAAGGGTGGTGGATGACCACAGCACCCGCCTCCCGAGAGAACACAGCTAACATGTGACAAACATTAACTAACACCAGCTTCACTGGTGGTACCATGGCAGCTTTGTGGAGGACGGACGCCAACAAGCATGGATGAGGCGCCTACTGCGTGCTGGCGCCAGGTGAAGCGCTGAGGAGACACAGAAGGTCAGAAGACAGTTCCTGCCCTCCGTGGGGGCAGGGAGCTCAAAGCAGGGGCTCGGGGTGATTTGGGGAACGAGGCGAGAGGATGGGCTGGCACAGTGCCAAGGAGGTAACAGGGTCATAGGGGACTCCTTCTACAAGGATGAGGAGTTTCCAGGGAGGGTAAAGTCGGGTGGGACAGGATGAGTTGAATGATCTGGGAGCCCTCCTTAAACAGGGGCAAATCCAGGAGGAGCCAGGAGAAGGTGCGCAAGACTAGATGACCCCTCCCACGGAGGAGAGAGAATGATGACCTTAATGACAGGAAAGGCAAACAAAAGGCTGCCCTGAGCCTTCTCTGGAGAAGGAAGGACATACTCAGGCATAGTTGGTGGAATGGGGGATTTGTCAGAAACACACCAGGAAAGTTACAAAGCCTCCCTCAGGCTCTGACCTCAGGATCCCCAGGCTAGACACCTAGCCAAAAGCTGCAGTACAGCAGATGTCTATCTCCTGGGGAATAACAGAACAACTCTGGGGTACGGGAACGAGACCGCTAATTATGAGGAAGACCTGGGATGTGGTCAGACCTGACACAGAATGAGGCCACACCTGTCAACTCACAGAGGAGTAACAGCAAAACAAGAGGCCTGATGGGCATGGTCAGGGCTGGGAGTTTTTCAGTGTTGGCTGGTTTTGCTAGATTGCTCTTTTCTCTTATTTATTCACTAGAGAACGTAGGCTCATCACTTTCTACCAAGCGCCCCAGAAATCACAAGAGCTGAATCCACGGAGAACTGGACGACGTGGAGCCCAGAAGGACCAGGTCACACAGGAGCGTGAGCGGGAGTGGCCAAGACTGCGGGCGGGCCAGCCTGGGCTTCCCCGAATACCCCTGAGGCACCGGCCAGAGACTGGGAGCAGCCTGGACCTCAAAGGCCTGGCAAGAAAAGCCCACCGCACAGACGGAACAACGCGAGAGTCAAAAGGGCCAAAACCACTGAGAACCCAAAGCAGGCGGAGCTGATGATCGCAACGAGGAAGCAGAGGGAGCCAGGGAGAGGGAGAGAATTCTGTGGGACCCCCCACCCCCCAAAAACAAACAAACTCAAAATAGCTTTAGAAAGAGGAAGAAAGCTCGGAAAGTTAATGACGGATGAATTGAGATGATACATTGGAGCTTGATGCAGAAAACAGAGCACAATGAAGAATTTTAAAAACAATTAGCCAATAAAACAAACAACTAACAGTGGAGAATTTCTGTAAAGAAATTCAAAAAACAGATGAAGTTTGGGTTCCAAATAGGAACCCAAAACACTGAAGGGACAGAAGTGTGGTCAGCGAGGTGGTGCGGTGGATAGAACGCTGGGCCTGGCGTCAGGAAGACTGGCCTCTGACACGGACTAGCTGGGTGTGACCCTGGGCAAGTCACTTCACCCTGTTTGCCTCAGTTCCCTCATCTGCAAAATGTGCTACAGAAGGAAACTGTAAACCTCTCCAGTATCTTTGCCCAAAAAACCCCAAAAGGGGTCTTGAAGAGTCAGGCACGCCTGAAGCAAATGAACAACAACAACAATGTGGGAGAAGAAAAACCAAAGGCAGTGACGTGAAAATAAAACGACTTTTACCTCCGCCAAAGGGACAGACCCTGAAGATAACTCAGGGCCAGGAGAACGCGACCACCCCAAACAGCGGATATTCTCACAGGAGAAAACTGCCCAGAAAACTCTGCAGATGGGTAACAAAAGAAGGACTGGGAATATCCAGAGACCGCCGCCAGGAAAAAGACCTGTGACTGCACCACTGAAACGTCTCCGGGCCAAGCCACAAACGTCTGCAGGAGCACGAGGAAGCGGGCAGTCTGAACACTGGACTAGCTCAAAGCAAAGGCCCCGAGGGAGGGTGAGCTGGGAGCACGGCTGGGCGTAGCCCAAACGGAGCGCCTGGGTGAGAGGGCGCAGGAGAAGGGATGGCCCAGCCAGGCACAGTGCCTCTGGACAAGTGGGTCTGGGGGCCCACGTGGCTGGCCCCGAGGGACAGGACAGGACAGGAGGCTGCTAGAGAGTGGGAGACGCTGGGCCTTTCAGAAGACCGTGTCTCTGAGGCTGCGGCCCCGAGAGGGCGTCCAGCACTGAGGGGTGGGGAAGGGTCTAGGCCTCGCGTCATCAAACACCTATGAAGCCCACCCTCTATGCCAGGCACTGCGCCAAGCACTTGGGCCACAAAGAAAGGCAAAGGAGTTCACCACCTAAGGGGGAGAGACAACAACACATTAAAAAGGGGGCAGGGGAAATAGGCATTGATACGGTGCCTACTGTGTGCCAGGCCCTATGCTCAGCTCTTTAGGAAGATTTTCTCATCGGATCCTCACAACAACCCTGAGAAGTAAGATCCCCATTTTTATAGCTAAGGAAACTGAAGCACACAAAGGCCAAGTGACCCGCCCAGGGTCACTCAGCTTGTGTCTGAAGCTGGATTTGAACTCAGGTCTTGCTGACTTGAGGCCTCTACAAAAAAAGCAGCTGACAAGGAGGGTAAAGGCAGGGTGGGGTAGGGAGTCATGAAGTCCTGCAGCCAGGTGGGAAATGAGTAGGATGTGAGAGGGGCTCTCCAATGCGCACCTTCTCTGACCAGAGGGAAGGAGGGGCCCATTAAGTACCAGAGGTGGCAAGTGAGATCTACAAAGACCAGAAGAAAGGATGTTTGGATCTGGTTCTTCAGGGGCCGAGAGCAACAAGTGAGCTTCTGTCCAGACTGGAAGGACCCGCTTGGGCTCCGGGAGGGGATGCTGGGCTCTGGGGCCAGAGACAACGCGGCCCATCCAAGAGCGGCGCGTCTCCCTCATCTCACAAGGAAGAGGGACGCGACAGCCCACCCTCTGCTGGATGTAAGGGACAAGGCACAGGGCAAAGCTGCATCGAGTCAAACGCAGAGGCCGGGAGAGAAAATGACCACGCACAAATTCTAACGGAAGACACACCAACCAAACTGCAAGCCGATCGCTGGAGGAAGCGTCAATGTTTCGCTCTCAACAAAAACACAGAATTTGAACTGCTTGAGAATTTAGTGCTAAAAGGTTTGTGGCAGCTTCTAAATGGGAACATTTTAAAGAACACACATATTTCTCAGCAACATCTGGTACCTCTACAAAAACAGACCATGTGCTACAGCACAAATACATTATAAATAAATACCAAAAAGCAGAAATATTCAACACATCCTTCACAGAGCAAATATTACATATAAATATAAAAAGAATATGTAAAAGGTAAGCATGATGAGACTACATACAAAAGTTTCTGGGATGTAACTAAAGCCCTCCAAGAAAAAAAAAAGATCATCTCTCTGAAGAGACACATTAACCAAACAGAAGAGAGTAAGAATGAACTGAATGTGAAATTAAAAAATAGGGGGGAAAATCAACAAGTAAAGAAAACATAAACACAAAGGAGATTATGTTGAAAATTAGGGAGAAATAGATAAACTGGGAACAAAAAGATTATAAAATTGATAAATTAAACTGATAAACCCTTAGCTAACCTGATTAAAAGAGAAGAAAATCAACTGACCAAACTGAAAAATGAAAAAGATAATTAGCAATAGTAATAAAAAGAATATTCAGAGCCTATTAAATGCAACTACCTTCCAGTAAAATCAAGAATTTAAGAAAAACAGAAATACGATAAAACATAGAAACCATCCAACGTGGTGGAAGATTTCAATTCAGTTTCAGAAAAAGAATTAAGGACACCATATCAAGGCAGGGTGGGGGGAGGGGCTGGAGGGGAACTCGGTCCGTTTGGATTTAGAGGGGAATTCTCCTGAACATTAAATAAACAATTCTGATAGATCCCACAGAAACTAGTCTCCATACACGAGAAAGGATGCAGACAAGGGACAAGGGCTGAAATAGAACGGTCCCCAAGGAAGAGACGCGGCAAAGGCAGAAATGACGAGATGGAGCAGCTGAATGGAAGAGAGAGGGAGAAGAGGCCAGCTGACTGACTAAAAGATGTGAGGTACCAGGGCTGGGGGCAGGGAGAATGCAGTTCTCTTGTGCACATGGTGAATTGGGCATTTCCATGGGGTAGACCACAGAGAGCGGGGAGGGCCCACTCGAGAACCTGGGGCATAGCCACGGGGAGAACCTGAGAAAACCCATCACCCATCAAGTCCCAGAGAGGACCAGGTCCCCAGAAGGAAGTCTGGTCAGCGATGCAAGCGCTGAAGATGGACCAAGGGGACGGGCATTGAACAAAGGCCATTGTGGATGGGTGACAACTCTAGAAGCAAGACAACAAAATGCCACCTTCTCCAGGAAGCCTGCCTTGTGCTGATGACTTCCAATGGCCCTGTGTACGAACATGGGGGCCTGTTCATACACAGGTGTATGGTAGAGACGGCGGGAAGCCGCCGCTGCTGCGCCAGCAAAAGGTGGTGCAGTCCAGGAGAGAGTGAGTGGGGAGAACGTGACGGGCCCGAGAACGTGAACCGCGGTGTTGTCCGTCACTCGCTCCCCACGCTTCTGACCCCTCCTCGGTGAAATGCCCACTTGGACGAGATGACCTGGGCAGTCTCTTCCAGCTGGACATCGACGGTCCTATGAAACCCACCCACCAAGGACAGGTCGGGAGGCACGTTCTTAATAGTTATTCTACGGGTACGTCAGGGTCAGATAAAGTTGACTGACCTTTCACTAAGGTCCTCCTCCATTTCCTGTGGCCAAGATGGCGGCATAGGACCTAGGCAAGGGTGTAGAGACAGCTAAGAAGGTTCAGCCTTGACTGAACAGAAGGAGCCAAAGAGTAAGGCAGACCAGAGAGAGGTCTATGGTGGCATGTTACAAGACTCTGCGTCTATCTCTGGTCTTGTGCTGGGGGGAGAGAAGGCGGGGGGAAGAAGGGAAGGAAGAGAGGGAAGAAGGGAAAGATGGAGCAAAGGAGAGGGGAGAGAGAGAGGGAGAGGGAAGGAGGAAGGGAAAGGGAGGAAAGAGAGAGAGAAAGATAAAGGGAATGAGGGAGGGAGGAAGGGGGAGGGGGAGAGAGGGAGAGAGAAAAAGGGGGGGAGAGGGAGGGAGGGAGGAGATGGAGAGGGAGAAAGATGGGGAGGGAAAGAGGGAGAGGGAGAGAGAGAGACATCTCTCTATCTCGCACAGGACCAAAGATAGATGGATATAGTTCAAAGATAGACATATTTACCGAGAGACAGCAACAGCTATCTCTCTACACATAAATCACGTTGGTGAATGAGCTCAATATTCTGGACAAGCACACAGACTGGACACTTATCAAAGTAATACGAAGCCCGGAGAAAGAGCTAAGACAAGGGGTGTCCCGAAAGTCTGAGTTCAGTTTTAAGCTATTAAAGTTTGTATATTAAAACTGACAAGAGGGAGCATTAAAAAAACCAAACACACCTGAGGATGACAACGGGGCAAACCTACACATGAAGCATCACACGCTGCAGCTGGAAGACCTGGGTTCAGATCGTTTCTCTGAGGCTCACAGCTGGTGTGACTTTGGGGAAATCCGTTTACTCTTCCTGGGCTCTAGAATGAAGGGGCCATGCCCAAGGGCCTTGATGGCTCCTACGTGCTCCAGATGTGACTGGACAGTTCTTTGATCATTTGGAAAATCTTATTTATTCTTTAAAAATCCAATCTGACAAGTAGAGGAGGAGGAACAGCTCAGCAAAAGTTCCTGCAAAAAAGCTCTTGTTGGCTGCGTAGACCACGACACGAGGGAGACGGTGGCCCAAAGCCCACCCCAGTAGCATCATGTCTATCCATGACGAACAGCCCAAGGAAAACCAAGCAGGTACACGACTCTCCCTGGTCAGCCCCTACCAGAAGCCTCCTGTTTATGGCACTGCCATGCCAGGCCAGTGATGTCACCTGGAAGGAATCCTGTTGGGGGAGGTTTGCCCCAAAAGAGAGAAAGACCTCAAGAGTTACCTTCATATATTTTAAAGGCATAGAACCTACTTGACGCCAGAAGCAAAACAAGGGAGAATGAACGGTTAGGAATAAGAGCTAAATGTCCTACTGACGAAGGGAATTCCAAACTGGGTTGGGCCCTGGGCCAAGGGGGGGCTCCACTTCCTTGGGTGGGGGGCGAGGGCAACCACCCTTTTCAAGGGAAGTTGCAGAGCAGATTCCAGCTTTGGTACAGGTCAGATTTGACGTTTTATGAAGTTCCTTCCCATCCAGATCTTGTGATTTAAAAATTTCTGTGATTAAAACAACAAAACAAACCAAAGCTAGGTGACACCAGAATGGATAGAGAACACTGGGCCTGGAGTCAAAAAGAGCAGAGCTCAAATCCAGCCTCAGCCGGCTCTTTACCGGTTGTGTCCGCCACAGTTTCCCCATCATAAAATGGGGATCATATAGCATTCTCTCCCAGAGTGGTCGTCAGATAAAATTTAGAAAGCGCTCAGCCCGGTGCCTGGCACGCGGCAGGTGCTTAACCAAAGCTGCTTCCCGTGCCCCCTTAGAGAAGACAGGGAAGGAGACAGCCGCCTCTCTGACCTACATCTTCATCTCTCTCAAGGCTCCAGGAGAACGGCCTGTATTCACAAGATGGGTGCAAACCTTAAGGAAACGACTTGGCTTCCCTTGGCAATTCCATCTTCAGAGTCACCCGAGGCTCCAGGGAATGAGGCCCAGCCATCGGGGCCAGCTGCGGCCCTGACACTGAAGTCTGAGTCTCTAACACAGCCCCTCTGAAAAAGACGGAGAGACGTGGGCTCGCAGCTAAGCAAACATGGGCAGCGCTTCCCCTGGTGCAGGGGCACAAAGCCAAAGGCCTGAAACACCCAACGCCCCCTGACCCTGAGACGAGCCTTGACGAGGGCCAACGTAACACCTCGGGCTTTGACCGAAAACAAAGTTTCCTGGGCAGGAGCTGAGAGTTTTAGGAGAAACTGCCCAACACAAGTCAACGGTATATGACTTCAGCCCCCAAAGCCATTGGGACGTTTGGCTTTATCGACAGCCAGCCAGCCTTCCAGGAGGCGAGAGTCCAAGCCTCTGTACGAGGCCCTCGTCAGAGCATTTCCAGGGGCCCGCTTCTTGCTGGAGGGCTTCCAGGAGAAGGCGACAAGGACAGAGAAGACCTGAGAAGCGTGCCCGACAACAACTGCACCCCCTCCCATGCCATCTGACGAACGTATCACGGTACAAACTGGCATTGCCAGCTGTCACCCCATCTGTGCTCATGTCAAGGTTCAAAGGATCCGCGCCTACCTCTAGACGTGGGAGGTCCCTCCGACACGCCCCAGGCTAACCCACAACCTTCTGCACTTGAGGAAACTCGGGACCCAGAGTGACCTGCCCAAGGTCGTGCAGGTGGCCCCCCGGCCAGATTGGCTACGATGTGCCGCAGCCCAGGGGTGGACATGCGCCAGCTCATCGGTCACCTTTCCTACTTCTCATTTCCTGGGCACCAGGAGCTCGTCTAAAGTACTGTGGCTCTTCCCACAGCTTCCTTCTCCTGATGTGACACTCCCTGACCTCGGCTCTAGCTCGCGGGTGGTCTGACGACTCTCTGCTAGGACAGGAAGCAGGGCGCTAGGCTGGGAGTCAGAAAGAACCGCATTCACGTGTGGCCTCAGCCACTTCCTAGCGGGGCGCCCTGCAGCGGGCTGTGGAGAAACGCTCAGTCCAGGGCCCAAAAGTGCTACAGTGATGTCAGCTACTGTCGACGTCAATATCCTTACCGTCTCCAGCCTTTCTGGTCCCTCTGCTGAATTTCCCAACACACTTTTCTCTACAAGCTGCCACCTATCACAACATTGGCCGCCTTGGTCTAGACAACCCTCTCCAGCAGAAGCTGGTGCCGAAGCCACCCTTCTCTTCACGGAGGTTCTCCCTGCTGCCAAGCACATGTTGCCTCTCTAAAGAAAACCTGGGCACCACCCCGACATTTCAGTTTTCTGCTTTGGGAAGGGCCTCACCTAAAAAGTCCTCCAGGTCCTTCCCCACCCCCACCTCTTGGAAAACAAACCGTTCACAAACCATGGGGCGTTTGGGCTTTCCTGCCCCGCTCCCCTACACGGGCACAGTGCACTGTCTCCTCCCTGCTGACCTCAGTGCGAGTGTGGCCCTGTCCTGCCCATTCCCTGGTCACTCCTCCTCACTTCCTCTTCCGTCTGTGGCACTAACCCTTGAGCTGGTCTTCCGTGCCGGTCGCCTGGGGATTATTTTAAACTCTGGCCTCTTCCTGACCCCTCAAATACAATTGGTCCTCAGGCCCTTCTGATTCAACCTTGATAACAGTGGGCCACGTTTATCCCAAAGTCACAATCTTGAGTGAGGCCCCCATGACGGGTCAGAAAGTACGTGCCAGGTGTTCTACCTGCACATCAGGCACTGTGCCCAGTGCCAGGAACGGAAGGCCTCTGTCCCCAAGGAGTTAGTGTTGTCTCCTGAGAGACAACAGGGCCACACGGAGCCGTATCCAAGGGCTTTTCATGACCCTACTTTCTCCTGCGTGCCCTCCTCTCCACGGATCATCATGCAGGTGACGCCCAGGAATCGTGCCTCCTCTTCTCCTCTCCCCCTACACTATTTGCGTTGGGGTCTCCTCAGCTCCCATGGTTCCAACGATCATCTCTATGCTGATGACTCTCAGACCCAGATGTCTAGCCCTCACCTCTCTCTGAACCTCCATCTTGCACCTCCGACCACCTGACGGACACAGTGAACCGGACGTCTCAGACAGATAAACCCAACTTCCTCACAACTGAATTCATTCCTCATTACCCCAGCGCCCTCCACACCCAACGCTCTCCTCTTCCTGACTTTCCCGTTCCCGTCCAAGGGCAACGCCATCCATCCGCATAGGCTCTCAGACTCCTCTCTCCCTCTCACCCCCAGATCCAAGATGGTGCCGAGGCCTGCTGATTTCACCCGTGCAGCATCTCTGGTCACCATCTCTCCAATACCACTCCCCTTCTCTCCTCTGACCCTGTCCCCCTGGTGCACTCTCATCGCCTTGCACCCGGACTAGGGCAATAGCCCGATGGTGCGTCTCCTGCCTCCAGTCAGCCAGGAAAGTGACTGTCACCCCTACTCGGTCAACACCAGAGGCTCTCGATCCCCTCCAGGATTCAACACAAAAGGCTGTGTGGGGCCTTCCCAGGCCCTTCACGGTCTGGCCCCTGCATTCCTCTCCACTCTTCTCCCCCCTCCTCCCTGCCGCGCACTCCTGACGGCTCCTCCAATGAGATCCCCGCCTCGTGGCCCTGGGCCTGCCTGTTCTGCCTCCCTGGCTATAACTGCTTTGCACGGTGTCTCTCTAGTAAACTGCAAGCTCCTTGAGGGCAGGGGCTGCCTTTTGCCCCTTTGAGGATCCCCAGCGTGTAGATCACTGGAGGCACACAGTAGGTGTTTCTTCCATGCTACCCTAAAGTATGAGACAATCTGAGGAGGGCGTACACTGGCAGCTCGGTGGGAATGAGGACGGGTTCCTGTAGACGGTGGAGCGCAGTCCTGGAGGAAGTAGAGGGGAGGAGGGGCACACAGAGAGGGGAGATGGCGCACTCTGGATGGACCGCAGCAGACGGGGAGGGGCGATGCCGGGTGGGGAGCCGCGCAGGGAGCCGTGGGGAGGGTCTCCTGCATCACTCCTCCTGTGCTCCGGAATCACAGTGGCTCCCTACTGCAGACCTCCCCCAAACCAGCACCGCCCGATGTCTCTCCTCCTCCTCCTCTGTGACTTATAGGACCCGTCACAGCCAAGCCGTGCCGGCCCCGGCCCCCCTCCCCCACCCCCCGGCTCTGTTTCAGTGACCGCCATGCCTTCTGCCTGCCTGCTGAACACTCTTACCAAGGAGAAGGGCCACGCTTGCCTAAGGCGTTCCCTCTTCTCCCCAGGCCTCCCTCAGGCCCAACTTTAACGGGCACATCATGGCGTCTGGTGCACGCGTGGGTTCCTATCCCCCATCCCCATCTTAGGCGGTGCCTTCCTCGCAGCTGGAACTACGACTCGTCTAAACTTTCATCTCCTTCAGAGCCAAGCAGGGCTGTGTACATAGCAGGCATATAATGAATGCCTTTCTGTATTCAGAAGCAGCTATATGGGCTTGGAGTCAAGAAGCCCCGAGTTCAAATTCAGACCCAGACTGTGTGACCATGGGCAAGTGACTTAACCTTTTTGCCTCAGTTTCCTCAAACGCAAAGTGGGGATCATGACAGCCTCTCCCCTCCCAAGGGTGTTGTGAGGACTGAATGAGATGATGATTGGGACGCGGTTAGCACGGTGCCAGGCACACAGTAGGTGCTACACAAAAGCAGGCTGTTGCTATTGTCACTGCGCTCACGCTATCTCCCCAAAATGATTTTTAAAGGCGGATGCAAGATGCCAGGCAGAGCCCTTTTAAATGCCCGACGCGCAGCCGAGCCTGCCATGCCAAGCCATCCGGCATTCTCCTCCAGGCTGCCTCTCCTAAGCACAGAGCCCTCCGTCCGGCAGTCCCCGGCCCCGTGGCACAGCTCTTCCCAGGCCTACCTCCTGCCAACAAAAGCAGCGGGTGCCCTGGCCCCCCCCCACCTCCCCGGGCCTGCCCCCGGTGGGCAGAAGCACGCATCCTCCCTTGACGGGCACCGCGGTCCCCCGGCAGCGAGCAGAGGCTGCAGCCCACAAACAAAAGGAAGAGCGTCCCACTCACCGTCACCCACAGCCATCCCGCTACTCTCCGGAGGCTCCGGGGAGCCTTGGGGAGCCCAAGGAGGTCAGGTGGCCCACGGAAGCCCACGACACACCCGTGCACGCCACCCCACGGCAGGCTCGCCGCTCCAGTGCAGCATGAAGGGAGCAGTGTGTGGCCCAGGCAGCTCCGCAGCTTGCTACCGCAAGAGCCAACAGCTGCTGGGCCATTTCAAAATACAAGTCCTGGGTCTGGCAGGCAGGCTCCTCCCGCCGAGGAGCGGCCGGGCTGAAGCTTTGACAGCATCCAGCCCGTCAGAGCCGGAGGGTCAGGCCGGCCTGGCAGGCCCTGAAGGTCACCGGGAGTGCCCCGAGAGAGCCCCGCCATGGCGCGGGCGGCCCAGGACCCGACTTCCTGCCAAGCCAAGCTGTTCTCCAAGGTGATTCGCACCTTTTTGTCATGCTCTTCCCACTTTTGTGAATAGGGGAATTGAGAGGCAGACCCCCTCCCCTCCTCAGCTGCCCTCATTATGCAGGAGGCATTTCTGGCACAGCGGGCTCTGTCCCAGGAACAAAGGCTGCTCTGGGGGAGAGCAGAACATGCAGCTGCACAGCCCCCACCCCCCACCCCAGTGCCGGGCACTTGCAACTCCAAACACACTGCCAGGACAAGCAGTGCCCCCCACCCCCATGCTCTCCCTCCTTTGGAGCACAGGGCCCCGGAAATGTGTGAAGCCAACAAAGTGTCTCCATCCTGGGTCCCCTCGACCAAGCTCCCAGGCTCGGGACCCAGCTCAGCAAGCAGCAGGGTGCTGCTGTCACCAGCGACGGCAGTGACCTTCACGGCCCCTCTGCCCCCGGGGGCTCAGCCAGAGCTCCACGGCCCTCATGGTGTGGGGCACCACCCAGGGACTTAAAGGAACAAGAGAGTCACCCTAAGCAGGGACATGGGGCTGATTATCAGGATGATGAAGCCCTCGAGGGACCATGTGACACAAGGAAAGTGACTGGACCCCCATGGCGGCCCTGCTTGCCTCTCCCCCGGCTGCCCCTCCCAAGCACACCTCCTCACCTAGCCGCAGCCACTGACGGGGATCACAGGGGACCCATGCAGGACGGCGGCTGTCTGGCCCGGCCACGAAATCACCTCCTCTCCAAGAAAACTCGTAAGAACGTCAATCACGTCACCAAAGATGGGCTCACGGAAGCAGAGCCCCCGCAGCCAGGAGAGCCTAGTGCCCAGGCCCTAGTGCCACGCTGGACGGGCTGCCCAATACAGACAAGATCGCGGCCAGGCTCAGCTTCCTCATCAGTAAAATGGGCCACCTCCCAGCCCCCTGCTAGCCTTCGCTGGCGACCAGTATCATCTGTACCATGAAGAGGAGCACTGGTGGTGGCGGAGAAGGCGCTGAGGAGCAGAATCATGAGGAGACCACACAGGGGCACGGAACCAGAGAGAAATCTACAGGGACATCCCCCACAACGCCCAGAATCCCAACCCTGCTTTCCTTCAGGGGAAGGGGGCTGGCCTGAGAGGAGAGGGGCTGCAATTCTCTGCTCCCAGCCCTCCCTATGCCCCCTCGCCACTGCCCACCCTTAATCCTCGCCAGGCCCCATTCTGCCTGGCGTTCTATCACCTCACAGTCCCTCCCAGACCCCTCCCCCAGTCTTTCTGTATATAAGGCCCATCTTGTCTCCATTAAGGTGCTCAGATTCCTTAAGCGTCTGGCCAGTATGGCAGATCTTTAATAAGCCTTGTCTCTGGCTGAGGGAAAAAAAAAAGGAGAGGGACTCTCCCCACCCCACCCTCCTCCCCGAGGTCAGACCAGGAGAGACGTCGCAGGACCCCGAACCAAGGGCCCTGGAGGGCGCAGGATGGGGCTGAGAGCCAAGGTGGGTGGGCGGCGGCCGCCTGCCCCCTCGCCAAGGCACTCAAGCCTCCGCAGGCTCTTCTGGAGCTCAGGGGCTGACCTCCACGGCCACGAGGGTGCTAGCTGAGGCTGGGCAGAGCGCTGCCCTGCCTTCCAGGGCTGTGGGGAGGGTCCTGTGGGGTGCCCGGAGTCTAACTGGAGAAACGTTCCCCAGCACAAACTCTCACCGGAAGAGCAACAGAATGGAACGTCACGTGGGCACCAAGTAAGCCAGATGCTTAATTCCGCAGGCGCCAAACTCAGGTCCCGTCCGGAGAGACGCAGCAGGTCAGACCAAACAGGACCGGTGGCGGCAGTGGTGGCACCACCATCATCCAGAGAAGCCGCTGGGGAAAGTCCCGCCTCGCGAGCCTTGCTGCAGACTTCCCTGTGGTGGCGGACTCTTTCCCATATCCCACACAGACATCAGGGGAAGGGGCATTCACACGCTACATCTGCCCCACAGGAGGAAGCCATGATGGGGAAACAGAGTCAGAAGCGCTGCTCGGCTCCATCCTTGAGACAGGCGCGCTCGCGCTTCATGCAGGACCGTCGGGTTCTTCTGCAGGCTGCTTTGTCCAGAGGCCATCTACACATGGAGCCGGCCTTGAGGGGAAGGGTCTCTCAGGGAGAGGCGTGGGACATGAACGGGTAAGAAGGGTGGGGCCAGACTGGCTTCGGAGCCAACGATGAGGGTTCTGACCCCCTCCCCTGACATTCCTCCTACTAACACCACCCAAGATTTCTGCTTTGGCTTTGGTCTACAGGGACTGACCTGCCATGGACAACTCGGGGGGCCCTCTCTCCTCTGCCACCTTTGCCTACCGCGTCTCCAACGTTAACGAGCTCAGATGGCATTGCTCACGCTGCTCTCGGCGCGGCTCTGACTCCGCCTCGCTGATGTCCAGGACCCCACTCCGCGCGTCTCTCCTGGGTCGCCTCGTCCAAGCACGTTTTCTACTACCTCTAGCGCTTCTGCTGAAGCGGCATCTCACGCCACCCTCTGAAGTGATGGCAGCCTCCATGGCAGGGCTCCCAGCAGAAACCCTCAGGCATAAGGTCTGTTCTGCCGGGTATTTTGTTGTTTTGCTGCAATTTTTATTTATTTTTTAAATGCATTTTTATATTATTAAATATTTCTTAATTATAAGCAGAATGTTTTAACAATTATTTTTAAAATTTTTGAGTCCCAAATTCCTTCCCTCCCTTGCATCCCTCTCCCCTTAAGAAGGCAAACAACTAAATATTGATTATACATGTTAAATTGTGTAAAACATATTTCCACATTCCCCATGTTGCAAGAGAAAACAGACCAACATCTTAAATTGTATATCAAGATAAAGTCAGAATGGGTACACCATTTAGATATAAAGGCTGATACTATAAGCAAACTAGGAGAGCAAGGAATAGTTTACCTATCAGATCTACGGAGAAGGAATGAATTTATAACCAAATAAGAGATAGAGAACATTACGAAAAGCAAAAGGGATAACTGATTCCATTAAATTGAAAAGGTTTTGCACAAACAAGGCCAATGCAACCATGATTAGAAGGGAAGCAGAAAGCTGGGAAACAATTTTTACAACCAACATCTCTGATAAAGACCTCATCTCCAAAATAAATGGAGAACTGAGTGAAATTTATAAGAATACAAGCCATTCCCCAACTGATAAATGGTCAAAGGATATGAACAGACGGTTCTCAGATGAAGAAATTAAAGCCATCTACAGTCACATGAAAAAATGCTCTAAATCACTAATGATTAGAGAAATGCAAATCAAAACAACTCTGAGGTACCACCTCACACCTATCAGCAGACTGGCCAACATGACAAAACAGAAAAATGATAAATGTTGGAGAAGATGTGGGAAAGTTGGAACACTAATACATTGTTGGTGGAGTTGTAAAACGATCCAACCATTCTGGAGAGCAATGTGGAACTATGCCCAAAGGGCTATAAAATTGTACATGCCCTTTGACCCAGCAATAGCACTTATAAGGCTGTATCCCAAAGAGATCATACAAATGGGAAAAGGACCCACACGTACAAAAATATATACAGCAGCTCTTTTTGTTGTGGCAAAGAACTGGGAATTGAAGGGATGCCCATCAATTGGGGAATGGCTGAGCAAGGTGTGATATGTGAATGTGATGGAATACTGCTGTGCTATAAGAAATGATGAGCATGATGGAAAGCGCTACCCACATCCAAAGAAAGGACTATGGAATCTGAATGCAGATTGAAGCATACTATTTGCTATTTTGTTTCTCTTCTGTTGAGTTTTGTTTCCTCTTTCTGGTGGTTCCTCCTATTGGTTCTAATTCTTACTTACAACATCACTAATGTGAAAATATGTTTAATAGAAATGTATATGTAGAGCCTCTATCAGATTGTGTGCCGTCCTGGGGAGGAAGGGGGAGAAAAATTTTAAACTCAAAAGCTTATGGAAGTGATTATTGATAAATCAAAATAAATTAATTTTAAAAATTGATGAGCAGGCAGACTTCAGAAAAACCTGGAGAGACTTGATTGGACTGATGTTGAGTGAAGCGAGCGGAATCAGGAGAACGTTGTCCGCAGTACCAGCCACGCTGGGTGATGACTAACGCTGATAGACTTGGCCCTTCTCAGCAACGCACGGATCTAAGACAATTCCTAAAGAGCCGCGATGGAAAGCGCTATCCACCTCCAGAGGATGGACCGTGGAGTCTGAACGCGGGTGGAGGCAGACTCTTCACTCCCTCTCGTTGTTGTCTCATTCTTTCTCTTCTCTCTCGTGGCTCCAATTCTTCTGCACAACATGACTAACGGGAGTATCCTGAGGGTCGCCACAAACGCCAGGGTTGAAAGCGACCCCTCCCACAGCCTCACATCGTGGGGACAGCTTCCTGCAGGAGAGCCGAGGGAAGATGTGGGGGGCTTGAGACTCTGCGCTCGGCCAGCACGTTGCCGGGTGTCAGCGACTTCTTACCACCGCCCTGAAGTCATGGGTAATGCCCCATGGGGTAACGTGCAGCTGAGGCCATGAGAGGCCAAAGGCCGTGGCCCAGAAGATGCTGTGACACAGGATGCGTTTCCATGGCAGCCTCTCTGGGACTAGGCCACCTCATGCAAAGCACTTTCAGAAGGTGGCCCACCGGGGCCCTGGCTTCCTCCTCATCTGGGGAGGGCCACCTCCAGCCCGAGCCTCCCCTGCTACTGTTTGAGGGACGATGAGATGGGCCGAAGGCCAACCACCAAGTGAGGGGGCGGACGAGGGGCTGGGCTTTCACACCGACCACGCTAAACATTAACTCCTCATATCCGGCACCAGCGTCATCCGCCGGGGAAAGAAGGGACAAGAGGGTGGGCGAAGAGGCTGGGAGAACGAGCGCAGAAGAGGAGGACAGCATCCACGAGGGACCCCGTCCACCAGCATCGCTCGCTGCCTCGCTACATCTTCCCTTTGACTTTCACAGAAAAAGCTGCCAAGGGGCCACTGTCCCACACTCCCGTTTCCCGTCCGCCACACACACCTCATCTCCGGCCTCTGCCACCACGGTCCTCTCCTCCTCCCCCCCCCCCCCCGGCCCTTCCTGGTGGGGAATGCCCCCCCCCCCCCCCCCCCCAGCCCCAAACATTCTGTGCTGACCCAGCTCATCCTCCCAACCGGCCCCGCGATGCTCAAGAGCTGGTCTGGCCGGCACGCTGCCTCCCTGCTTTCTGACCTGAAAAGAAGAGCCAGATGAAGAGAGGTCTTGGGGGTCCCTAAGATGGGCCAGGCCCAGTGACGCAGAGGTACCCACAGAACACATCTGAGGCCAAGGGAAGGGAAGAAGCACTGAATAGGCACCTAGCGTATGCCAGGCACTGTGTGCTATGCCCTTCACAGACGGCATCTCTTTTGAACCCCACAACAACCCTGCCAGGCAGGCACTGTGTCGATGCCCATTTTACAGTTGGGGAAACTGAGGCAGACCGAGGTTAAGTGACTTGCCCAGGTTCACAGTGCCTCAGGTTGGACTGGAATTGTACACAGTGGCCCTTTTCTTTTTTCTTTGATCTCTTCTGGGGTGTAGAACTAGTAGTGGTATCCATGCAATGGTTTGCTCAAAGGCCAAACAGCTGAACAGCCTGTGGGGCAGAGTTCCACAGGGCTCTCCAGAGTGGCTGGGCCAGTCCACAGCTCCACCAACAATGCATGAGTGTGCCTGTTTCCCTAGCCACTCTCCAGCCTTGGTCACTTTCCTTTCTAATGGGGATGAAGCAGGACCTCGTGGGGGCTTTAATTGGCGTTTCTCTAGTCTTTTGGGATTGAGAGCATCTCTAGACCTGGCCAGGAGCAGCCTGTTTGTGACCTGTGACCAGAACCTGCTGGGGAAGAGCTAGCCAGTATTTGTGACGCTGGGTCAACAGTCAGGAGAGAGCTCAGCAGAAGGAACCATCCTGGAGGAGCAGCCGGGTAAGCGGAGAGCACGAGGGTCGGCCATTTGGCCAAAGGGCAAGGGAAGGGCCGGTGGTGGACCACGCCCTCGTAGCAAGCGGCGACCATCCTGGCTCAGTCTAAGCCTCCCTGGGGAGGAGGGCTCAGTGCAGAAAGCCAGGGCGGCTGGGCTCGCACAACTTCTTTTCCACTTCATTTTTAATTTTTTATCAGAAGGAGGAGCTCTCTGGGAGTGGGGGAGGGGTGGGGGGAGCCAGGGAGAAAACAACCCCCCCCCAAAGAAGATAAACAGATGTGTCCGATTGGTCAGGCAGAGGGGAAGGCCTAAAGGAAAGACGCTAAGTTCTGGTGCGGACACGCTGAGCAGATCTGGGTCCCGTGTGTGCGTGGTCGGCGAACGCTCGAGAGCGGGGTCCCCCAGAGAGTAGGGGCAGGACGGACCCCCGCAAGGAGAGGTGCAACTACGCGCCTCACCAGGCTCCGCTGACCTGGACGAGAGAGGACCCACCAACCTGGACGACAGAGGACCCGCGATGAGGGAAGTGGGCGTGAAGGGGGGGCACGAGGAGGGGAAGCAGGGGGTGCTTAACAGGACACGCCGTCAGAATGCTCGGCAGGGTGGCCTTAGGGGGGCAATGGGCTGTTGTTGTTATCATTCTGCCGTCATTTGGGGTTTTCTCTTCTTTTGCTTTTTGGTGAGGCAGTCGGGGTTAAGAGACTTGCCCAGGGTCACACAGCTAGTAAATGTCA
>NW_020954595.1:14949165-14964242 GCF_900497805.2 Vombatus ursinus | reverse complement strand
CACATATACACCCCCATCCACCCCCCACACATCACACCCACCACACATCCCCTCCCACACCATACACCCCCACATACCGCACCCCCCCACACACTCACTCCCCTCCCTCCCTCCCCTGTCTCAGAGCTCTGAATTTGACTTCCAAGGACCGAGGTTGGAATCCTGACTATGGACAGTGACTTGACCTCTGGGCTCCACTTCCTCCCCTTTGTCCTAGTAGGGCCCCACCTCCCTCTCACCCTAAATCCTAACCAGCCGGTGGGGTCTCTCCTGCTCCAATCCCCCTCCCACCCACCTGCTGTGAGGGCAGACCTGCCCGCGTCTCTCTCCCTCCAGCGTCCGCGATGAACTCTCGGCAACTTGTTCACGGCCTGGTCCAGGGGTGCGGAACCTGCAGCCGTGAGGCCACATGTGGCCCTCTAGGTCTTCAAGTGTGGCCCTTCACAGAACAAATCCCCTTCATGAAAGGATTTGTTCTGTACAACTTGTGACTTGGTCAAAAGGCTGCACCCAAGGACCTAGAGGGCCACACGTGGCCTCGAGGCCACAGGCTCCCCAGCCCTGATCCTGGTCTCTTTCAAGCCTCCTGGCACCCAAACACACACACCACCATCTCCTGCCTCCAGGCCTTTGCCCCAGCAGTCCCCCCACGCTTGGAGCACCCTCCCTCTTCACCTCTGTCTGCTAGAATCCCTTCCTTCCTTCACGACCCGGCACGAGAGACACCTTCCACACAGAGATGGTCCCCAACCTCCCAGACGCTCGTTACCTCGCCCCACAACCACCTTATGCTGAACCGTACTTATGCTACGTAGACATAAATATTCGCTTTTCGGTCTCACGCACAGAAGGCCCCTCGAGAACAGAGACTTTCATTCCTTGAATCCATCCCTTGTACACAGCAGGCACTTGATAAATGCACGCTGACTGGCTGAGCAGTGAGTGCCTTCAGAAACGCAAACCGCCAAGCATCACCCCAAGCGATGAGATTCAGAACGAGGTCTGATCACGACAGCAGTGACGCTGCCCACAGTTAGTTAAGAAACAAACACTCTCCCAAGAAGGCGGCGTGTCTCACACAGGCCTTGAGAGAAACAGCGAGACTCTTCTCAGGAAATCTCTGCCAAAAATAAGCTAGACAGAGAAATCGAGCCAATAGCACAATCACGGGCAAACTGGCCCAGCGCGTTCATGTAGGGAGCAGCCAGGGGCACGGCGGGGGACACCAGCCTGGCGCGAGCCAGGGCAGGTGGCCCTGCGGCCCTGGGCAGTACCGTCAGCTTCCGCCACCCCAGTGCCGGGACGTGGAGCAGGAGAGGACGGGCAACATTTCACAAGGTAAGACGCGGAGGTGACGTGCACTCACTGCGCAGAAAGAAGGGCCTTGCTGGGGCACCGATGGATTTTTAACCATCCAGACAGATCATTCTGTTTGTTGTGACACGGAATCAGCCGTCCCACACCGCCAGGACGGGCCGCCGCAGTCACGGGCACGCGCTAGCCTCGAGATGTCACAAGGGTCACAGAGACAACAGAGAAACAGAATGACGTCTCTTACCGTCGCCGACGCTTGACGCCATACTGCCCGAGTCTCTCACTTCATCAAACTTGGCAAACACTGCCTGTAACCTGGAAAGAAAGAAGGAAAGGCATTTGATCCTGACCCATAAATTAACGCATGGCTCTACCTCCTCAAACACATACACATACATACATGTGCGCGTGTGTGTGTGTACATAAATATCATGGGGGCAGCCGGGTGGCGCAGTGGATAGAGCACCGGCCCTGGAGTCAGGAGGACCTGAGTTCAAGTCTGGCCCCAGACACATAACATTCACTAGCCCTGGGCAAGTCACTTAACCCCAACTGCCTCACTAAATAAATAAATAAATAAATAGAACAGAACAGAATAGACTAAAAACATATAAATATATATATGAGACACACAAATAATGCACATATATGGACTGACATACACACGGATGGCTATTTCAAACCAGTTAGCTCGTTTAAAAAAAAAACAAAACTCCCGCTTACCTCCCATCTCACCCCCATAACAAGAAACCCCTTAACACTTCTCTGCCTCCGGCAGCCTCTTAGAGACTGAAAAGGCGAACAATCAAACACAGCTATCCCACTGCATTTTTCTAAAGAACATAAATGAGGGCGGGGAGGGACAAGGGGAAAGGGCTATTTGGCCAACGAGGGGATCCCTCTGGGGGTGACCACTTCCCCCTTCGGTCTCCGAGATTTGTCTGGGCCGATGAAAGGGAAAGTGTCTAATCAGACCCCACGCCTAGAGCTGGAGAAGACCACAGAATACAATTCCCTCCCTTTCAAGATGAGGAAACTGAGGCCCAGGATGACCCCCTTCCCTAACCCACAGAGGGGAAGGATTTGAACCCTGGTAGGCCTAAGTCTCCAGAAGATGAAGCTGTCTCTGCCCAAGGAAGTGTTGGAGGGCAGCCTTGATCTGCCATGTTCCTGACTCCAAGGCCAAACGGCTCTCAGTCTCTGCCTCTGTGGAGACCAGATGTCCGGCCTATCCCAAGCCCTGGGCATATATATCACAGGCCCGTCGTGGAAATGGACCGGGCACGTGGCTAGTGGCTAAACCACGCACCTCCCCCCCTTGTTTCATAGGAAAATCAACAGCTGGAGTTGACATTCTGAACAGCAGGGAAACTGAGGCCTATAATGAGGTGAAGTGACCTTCTCTCCCTCTTTTGGCTGTAGGGGCAAGGGACGATAGGCACAGTGTCCAGCATGGTGCCAAACACCTAGTAAATAATGGGTGAACTGAATGGAATTCCTCAAAAGTTGGCTAGAAGGCAGAAGTCGATAAGAAATCCAGTTTTTCTACTGACCTCCTCAATAAAACCGTTACACAGCATGAAGGTGAAACAGTTAGAAGGAAGCCTCTCCTGCCTTCAGGGAGCTGACCTTCAAATGGGGGGAAGGCAGAGTCGGGACAGAGGTACCCCCAGGGCCTGTCCCGCAGCCAGCCCGTGCCCGGCCCCTTCCGCTGGACGTCGGCTCCTTCGGTGTCTGGCTGCCGAGGCTGGCTCTCCCGACGTGGCCCAGGCTAGACACAGACCCCCCACCCTGGGGCCAGGCCTTCCCCCACCTTCTCCTGCACGCAGGCACCCTGGCTCCCAGGGCACGCCCCCATGCCCCACGCTCTCCAGGTTGTTTCCTGGGGGGATACTCCTTGTTGTACTTTTGGTAAAGACGAGGTGACTCGAAAGATGTCTGCTGAGGAGAACCGGCCAAAAACTGATGATGTGTGTGAAAAGCCACACCCCCCCAGCCGAGCCGTCTGGCAGAGCCAACTGCGATCCTGAGCCCAGGAGGTGTCTGCTGCCTCTGGCCTCGGGGGGGGGGGCCACCTGCCACGGACCCTCAATGCACTCACAAGCACGCTGCTGCCAGTCTGAATCTCCTCTGCATACACTGGGTGCATAATTGTATCACAAGACAGGCTGGTTTTCATGATGCTGCTTCATCAACACCAAACATCAAAAAACAACGTTTCCGACTGCCTGTGAGCCCCACAGAACCGGATCTCATGAGCTCCTTCGATGTCCCCCAAAGAGCTGGCGGGAGCTCCCCTCTCCCTCAGCTGGCACGTCCTGCTGGTCCATGGAGGCTAAGACTGAGCGAGCTCTTCAGGGCGCCAACAGCTGGGTTCAGGCTCTCAGTGCCCTCTGCCCCCATGCCCACGCCTGCAGCAACCCGAGAGGCAGCAGGAAGGATGCCAAGGTCACGCGGTGGGGGGCCCTCTCTGGTCCTCCTTCTAAGGCGAGCACTATCCCCGGGCAGAGCATGGCTGTATCGCTCTCGTGCTCGGTCCTGTGACCAGTTGTCTCTAGGACCCGTCCATCTCTTCCATCCTGCCTCCGAACACCGTTCTTTCTGTGGGAGGCAGGCTGCCCAGTGCACGACCTCGCACCTCCACAGATCCCACGGTGCCCCCTGGCTACCCCAGGTCAGGTCCCTATGGCAAGGAAGGCAGCCCAGCCCAGCGGGTACAGGGCTGGGCTTGGGTTCTAATCCCATTTCGGACACAGACGCTGACCGGCCGTGGAGCGCTTTGTTTTCCTAACCCACAAGAGGCAAAGGGGGTGGACATGACGGCCGCTCCATCTCCAAGGTCCCCATGGCTCCTGCCTGACTTCTCGTAAGTGACCCCCCCTTGTGGCACCTGACACGGTCGTGCGTGCACTTCCTCCATTTCTCCCAAAGCTCAGCTCCCTCGCCCCCTTATCAGGACTCTGCCTGAACCCCCTCCCTCTCGCCCACCAACGCAGACACCCGCGCACACCTCTCGGCTCCCCAGAAGAACAGGAGCTCACACAGGCCAGGGTCCCCTCGGCTTCCGCGTGTGTCTCCCCTGACCCTCCTTACCAATCGTCCACAGGCCGGGCCTCGGGCAGAGGGAGCCGAGTCTGGAGGTCGGCATCCCCGGGGATGGAGGAGATACCATCATGCCTCCTTCCTTCCCGCCCTGGGCTTCAGTGGACGCTCCAGGCCCCCGTGGGCACACCTGCGCACCTCTCTCCCTGCCGAGGTGTGCTGACACAGCCATGCCAGGTGACAGGACAGGAGCCTGAGAGACAGGAGGGGTTGAAAACGTCCCCGTGGCGCTTACCGGGCAACGGGGAGGCCTCTCCTGCTGAGGTCCGCTCTGACTTTCTCTCCCACATGGCGGTAGACCTCCACCATGGCCAATATTGCAGCATCCCTCACCTGCCAAAGGAATTGAGAGATGAAGCTGATTGAGATACTCGCTATTGCTGTCTCACAAGCACACACAAGCACCCTGGGTCATGTGTCAAGATGCTTTGACGTTAAGAACCCCATAGGGGCTTTTGTGCCTGAACCAAGACTGAATGCCCACGACGCACAAGACGCAGCCCCGGCCTCACCTTCGGGAAGCCTGGCAGGGTCACGTCCAGGCATCCCACATCACCTCCTCCTTGGGCACTCGCACCCAGTGCCCTGGGTGTCCCCACTGCTGGAACATGGAGAAGACAGAAGCCACCTCCCGCTGGGGCCAGTCCCTCTCTAGCCCACTGGTCCCTGCGGATCCCTGGGATCCACACCTCCACAAGAGAACCTTGAGGCCCAAGGGGCTCCCAGGCAGGCTCTGGAAAATACTGCCACAGGGGTCTGGGAAGCAGGACAAGCTTCCGTCCAGCCATCCCCTCCTGCCATCCCCTCCTGCGCTAGTCAGGACCAGAGGAGAGAGAAGCAGCCGCACCTGAACCCCCAGGGCATGGATAGGCCATGTGGGTTTGGGCCTGCCTAGCCAGGCAGCCCCAGGCGACGGCCTCAGGCCTCGAAGGCCCTCCCTGCTGAGGTTAGCTTCTCCCACCAAGCGCAAGCCAAGCTCTTGGGGGACCTCGGGTCCAAGAACAAAGACTCTGAGAGCTGAAAGGGAGCGCCAAGACCACCAAGCCTGGGCCCCACTGGCCAAGGGCTCTGGTAGAGGGAGGGCTGGAGCTGCAGTCCTAGGGCCGTCCACTAACGCTGGGGGATCTGACAACTGCCCCAGGACGCTGATGTAAGAGCAGTGCCAGGAAAGCTCTCCCCAACACAAGATCCTCACCAGATCCCCCAGGACTGCCGACGTGGCAGGGCCAGCGCTACCCGCTTGTTAAGGGCCAGCCAGGCCTGAGCTCAGCCCGAGGGTGCCTCATCACGCTCTGGACACACTGGATGCATGCAATTTTTGACCCCCAAAGGATGACTGGACACTGCATTTGTTAAATTCCCTTCAAAGATACAAACGAAGGCTCTAGTTGCTGAATTCCCTCCTGGAGCCTGGCCATGCCATCTTTCCTGACCTACTATTTTCTGCCAATCTGAGAAGCGGGCGCCCACATGGGAACAGTCAGTAAAAACAAGCAAGGGCACCAATGCCTGGGGCCTCCAGTGGAGACCGCCAAGTACTAATGATTCTCGTGAGCCAAGTGCATCCACCATCCCCGCCAGTCTACCACATGGGCCTGTGCTCTCTGTCAGCTGGGGTCCCCAGGGTCTTCCTTCTTTGCCCAGATACCACCAGGGGACGAGTAGGACAACGGACCCTCCACCTGTCACCAATCACTCTCACCATGGGATCAGCCCGTACCAAACTCATAACAAAGTAAACTTCTGCACATCAGAGTCTGTGGGTCAGTCAATGACCAATCATTAGCCACTGGAGTGAAAAGGGAGGGCAAAAAACCAGTCCCTGCCTTCAAGGAGCTGCCAGTCTAACATGCAAACAGCGATGTCTACACAGGTACAAAGCGAGTAAGAGGGAGTCATCACGAGAGAGAAGGGCAGCGGGCCAGGACGCAGGCTGGGACGCGAGCGGGGACGTGGGGGAAGGCAGGGAAGGCAGGAGGCAAAGGTGAGGAGGAAGTGTGTACCAGGCACGGGAGACTGCCAGGGGAAATGCTCGGACACAAGGCTGGCGTCACTGGACCCCAACATCCTGGGGAGATCGGGAAGGACACCAAATGCTGAAGAGAGGATTTGGGATCTGAACCTGGAAGTGACAAGGAGCTGCTAGAGTTACTGAGCAGGAGTCGTGCGTGTCGGTGGATGAACAGAGGACGAACTGGAGAGGCAGCAGACCCCTCTGCAGGTGATGGCCACAGTCCAGGCATGAGGTGACGGGCCTGCACCACGCCAAGGACAGGGTCAGAAGAGAGAAGAGGCGTCTCAGGGAGACACTGCTGAGTGACCTCGACGGCCCTGGGCACCATCTTGGATCTTGGGGGTGAGAGTGAGGAGTCTGGCAATATCCCTAGGTTGTGGGCCTGAGGGACTGGGGGGATGGGGATGCCAGGGGAAAGGTGATGAGCTCTGCATGGGACGTGTAGAGTGCAAGCCGTCGACCGCACATCCAGCTTGAGAGGTCCGAGAGGCAGTGGGAAATGCGTGACCGGAGGCCATCAGAGGTTGGGTTAGGAAAGGAAGATCCGAGGCATCAGCAAAGAGACGGCCACTGAATCCACGGGGAGTGACGAGACCACCAAGTGAAGGAGTACAGAAGAAGAGAGGAAGGCCAGGACAGAAGCCACAGGACGCTGAGGGCAAGAGGCGGCAGCTGGAAGACGGTCCGGCCAAGGAGGGGCAGTCAGACAGGGAGGAGGACAAGGCCGTCAGGAACACCGGGAAAAAACGGATGTAAAGGAGGAGGGGGGGGAAGCCGCATCAAAGGCTGCAGACGCGCACGAGGCCGCGGCATTGGCCATCGAGAGCTCATGGTGACTTTGGAGAGAGCAGCTGAGCTGAACCGTGAGCAGAAGCCGGAGTGAGAGGAAAGGCAGTGCGGGCCCAAGCGTAGACGGCCACAGAAAGGGAAGCGAGACACGGGATCGCAGCTCGCAGGGATGGAAGGCTCAAGGGAGGGTTTTCTCAGGATGGAGAAGTCGGGCACGATCACAGGCAGCGAGGAAGCAGCCAGCAGACAGAGAGAGGCTGAAAACGAGCGACAGGGCAGACGGGGCGGACCAGGGTTGGCCGTGCCACCTCTTCACGGGAGACGGGTCTCCCTTTTTTCTGTGAAATAGGAGACTGGGTCTCAGCTGAGGGGGAGGTCGGGGGAAGGATGAGGAGGTCTGGAAGAGCCACCAGGATGCAGGAGAGGAAGTCAATAGGAATGCTTTCAGGTCCGTACTTGAAACCGCTCCAGTTTGGTGGAACCTGCCAATCCGACTGGATTCAACTCACTTCGATGAGGCAAGCCGGACAGGAGGCAGCTCGGTGCCAGCCAAGTTCATGACGCTGCCTGCCTCAGTTTCCTCCCCCGACCTGGATCAGAGGAGATCCTCTCCTGATGGAGTCCTTCCTTAGGAATGGAAGCCAAAGCACAGAGAGGCCGTCGTGTGCAGCCGAAGCCGGAGCCAAAGCTAAAGCATGCCATGTTCCAGCAACACGAACATGACCCTCACGTCGCCCTCCCGGGGAGTAAGCCATGAGACAAGGAGCAGCCCCTCCCCCTCCCCAGGAGCAGCCGCCAGGCTCGGGGAGCCAGAACCAGCCCTTCCGTGTCCACACCCGCATCTAACAGAGCCCTCAGCAAGGCTGGGAAATGCCACTGACTCAAAGAAGTCACGGGAACTGCCCCCAATGCCCCCTGTGAACACAACCCCATTCCTTACCTGACCGTTGGAATCTCCACATAAGATGCACAAATGTGGCACCAACTTGCTGAGGACTAGCGAGTGTGCACCATAGCTTTAAAACAAAAGGGGAGGGGGAGAAAGAGCTTAGTCCAACCACAGCAGGCGCCCAGTCAGCTTAGCGCCACGCCCGCTCCCTCTGACTCCGTTCTGAGGGGAATGGCAGAAAGACGGGCAGAGGCCATGCGGAATCACAGGTGCCGCACGCAACAAAGAAAGGAGCGATCACACTCATAATCATCTTGGGAATGTAAAGTTTTAGAAAAAGCCGCCCGGGCACCAGGAAGGCTGCCGAGCCCCTGAGCTAGACCTGAGCCGGTGTCCCCCGCGAGGCAGCGCCACCCACTGAGGTCACCGGGCTCTGGGGAGGAGCCTATGGCGAGAGCATCCTTAATGCCACTGCCTTTTGCTTTTAAAATCAACATGTCCTGACGCTGCTGACATACGCCCTCCCGCCCCTGATGCAGGTGCGTGCCCGACAACAGAGGTGTGGGCGGGGCAGGGGGGGGTCACACACACAGAGGAAGACAGAAGGCAGAGACCTGCCACAGGAAGAGGAGTGAGAGGAGGCAAGCTCACCTGAGACCCCGGAGCAAAACAGAAAGAAAGGGGAACTGGCCCCAGAGCCAGACCCAAGAGAACTTTGAAATGAGCAAAGCAGAGATGTCACAAATGTTTGAAATGACTCCAAAACAATTCCACGGGCTCAAGGGCCAGAACCAACAGAGAGAGCAAAGGGAAGCAGAGAAAAGTGCCCGAAGGGCCGTCCTCTAAGACACTCTGCGGAAGTCAAGGACTGGCCACGCGGACAAGGGAGAGAAGGCAGAGAAGGGCAGGAGGGCAAGAGCCTGGAGAATGGGCAGCGTCTGAGAGAGGGAGAACTGACTGCTACCCCCAAGAAGTAAACTCGTCCAGCTGACAGGGTCTCAGAGACAGTCCTGAGCTCAGTGCTGGCCATCGATGACCACTAAGGACCATCTCCGAGAGCCTGTGGGCGGCCCCGCTGGCCAGGAACACCAAGCCTCCCTCCTCTCAAGGCCCATAGGAATCAGCAGGAAGCCTGCAGGGTGCACGCCAGGGATGACAGAACACACTCCCCAGGACGCTGAGGCCATCTGAAAAGAGCATTTCTGTGCCCAAGGCCAAGTCTCCCCCAGCCAGTAGAAGACCTAAAATCTCCGCACGCCCCAGAAGCCTCTCTGGAGCGAGTGCTAACCGTCACTGGTTCAAAACGGAGCTGTGTCTCCGATCCCCATGAAAACACATCATTTCTGCAGCTTCAAAAACCAAGGTGGGGATGGGAGGTGGGGGGAAGGAGGCAACATTGCATTCTTAAATTCTTCCGCTTACGTGTTTAAGGTGGCAATAAGACACAGACAGACACCTTCTCGGGACCGATAGTTCTTGTGTTTAAAACCAACAGTCAAGAGCTCCCAAACATACTGGTAGGAAAAAGAGAGAGAAGAATCGTGAATTACTGAAAACAAAACCGTCTCTACCATTCCTTCAGTCGGAACTGCTTGTCTGACTTGGCTAACCTCGTTACCAGCCAGCCCCGGAACAGATTTTCTCCTCCCCTACTTCTCTAACACATCTCTGAGCCACAGATACAGGACCCTGTGTCTTCATCTACTTAACTGACCCCTGATTTTAGATTCTCCTCCTGTGTGCCGCCCCTCCCTCAGAAACACCCGACACGTTCCCAACGCTCTCTCTAAGGGCCGAGAGTCAGCGGCCCCAGAAAGGCCTACACGCAGGGCCCTGGATGAACGCATCTGACTGTCTTTCCCTTGCAACGCAGCCAAAAGACTCACTGCGGTGCAGGAAGCATTTTGCCAGGTCAGTGTTGCCTGGCAATGGCTGCAAGGCGACAGGAACGGGCCTGGCCATCCCTCATCACCAACACAGGGATCTCTGTTAGACTCCTGGGTCAGCAAACGGCGGACTTCCTCACGGTTTTCTTTCTGACAAAGTTCACTAGACATTTAGACATTATAACTAAGCAATGGTCAAAAACAGGCCCCCAACAGAGGAGAAAGCCAGTTTCTGAAGGGATTAAGTCCTCTCATTTTTCACAGCTCCTTTATTTGTACCCACCCACATCCACACACACGCATGCACATGCACGCACATACCACATATACACACACACCCATGCACACACTCACACCCACAGGCACACATACACAGACTCACACACATACCCATACACCCATAAACACACACCCCCCCACACACAAACACACTCATGCACACACACATGCACAAGTACACATACCCCACCTACCCAAACACTCCCACACATGCGCATGTACACCCACATCCATACATGCATGCGCACACACACACATTTGTACCCACTCACACCCATACAAATACACCTATGCAGACCCATACATCCACAAATACACACACACCCACGCACACCCCCCACATATGCACACACACACACATACCCACTCAAGCACACATACCCACACACACCCATGCACACAAACACACCCATGCAAATACACATGCACACCCACACCCACAAACACATCCATACACACACACACCTGCACGCATACACCCACACCCACACGGCGCAAACAGTTCCTGTATCCATGAAACATAAGGTTCTGCCATAGTGTATTTTTTTTTTTTTGCTTTTTGGTGAGGCAATTGGGGTTAAGTAACCTGCCCAGTGTCACACAGCTAATAAGTGTCAAGTGTCTAAGGCTGGATCTGAACTCAGGTCCTCCTGACTCCAAGGCAGGATCTTTATCCACTGTGCCACCTAGCTGCCCCTATAGAGCATATTTTTAAAATAACTAATTGGCACATAGCCAGAGGCCTGTCTTAGCGATACTTTTTTCCAACTATCACAGAATTCATTTTCATAATTAAGATATTCACAAAGTCTCAAAATAAACTTTCATACTGAATTTTTTCATGACTGTCGGTAATGAGAAGGAGATGGTCAAAGTATCGTGAAGATCACAGTCAGGTTATCTGACCAGCTAGAAAGCCACCCAGACTGGGGCCAGAAGCCAAAGGAAAGGCTGGTCTGGAGCAGATCCCTCCCTGGACCCGTGCCCTGGGGAAGCCTCCCACACGCCTTCAAAGGACACACTACTCTGCAGCCACAAGTGGGTGAAAACAGAGAGGCTGCTTTTCCCCACCCAAATCTAGCCCCATGAGTCCTTAATCTAACCTGAAACGCTCAAGGGGACAGAAAAGCCAGCAAGTGAACACCGAAGGGGTCGCCACATCATTTTGCAGTGTTTCTGGAAGTTCAGCGCGTGACTTGTGCTTTTTATCTGCTCTGAAAAACCACGGTGGTCTATTTAAATAGTGCCTAGTCCGCACCTGGCACCATGATGAGCACTTTACAACCAGGATCCTACTGCAGCCTCTCCACAATCCAGGGTGAAGGCTGGGTGCTGTTATCATCCCCATCTTCCAGATGAGGAGACTGAGGCAGACTGAGGGTCACCAGGCTACTAAGATCCTGAGGCCAGATCTGCGCTCACTGACTGAGCCAAGAACTTTGTCAGTCCGCAGGTTTTCCGCCCCCTCCACCTAAGCACACCGTCCTCCTAGGAAGGAAGCCTACCATGGGCGAAGCGGCGTGACCAATGATCTTCAAGATCAGATTCTGCGCCTGGTCTCGGACCTGGTCTTTGGAATCTCCCAGCCGATCTAGTAAAGCTGAAATAACTAGAGAAAGCAAAAGAATTAAAGAGAGCGAATGACAAGCACAGAGTAACTAGCCGGTGGGATTTTAGAGATGCGTGCTGGCGCTTACACAGCACCTACTTTGTGCTGGGCCCTGTGCTGACAGCTCTATCATCATTATCTCACTGAATCCTCACGACCCCCTGGGAGGGGGCGCGACTCCTGATCCCCATCCTCCTTCTCCAGAGAAGGAGACCGACATAGGCAGAGGTTCAGTGACATGCTCGGACTCCAGGCCCCCGCTGCCCCAAGCGTGCTTGGGGTGCCCCAAGCACCCCAAGGGTGCTCCTCCACACCCTTCACTGGTGCTTTCAGGGGGAGAAGGGAAGGATGACCAGAGCTGAGCACTCCAGATTGGAGCCTGCCAGGTAACCACCAAAGCTGCAACGTAAGGGGACAGGGACAGGCACCGAACCCGGGACTTGACTGGTGGGCCAAGAGGTACCCTCCCCTCAGGTAGGATCGGACCCCAGAGCTTTGACGTAATACGTCAAAAATAAACTTCACGTGTTCCTGCAATCTACGTAGTACAGTTATTGCTTCCCAGAGCACACGGAAAAACAGGATATCAAGCTGGTGGGAACCTCAAGGGGCATCCAGAGTGACACTGAGACCCCTAAAGACAGCCTGCCCATCGCCTCCGGAGCCAGTCCTCTGCAGCTGGGCACAGCGGCTAACAAGACCAGACAGGCCGAGGCCCAAGGAAGGGATGTGAAGGACTGCCCAAAGTCAGAGGCAGATTTTCAGCAGAGACAGGATGGGAGGCCATGCCCTCTCCTTCTGATCCCGGCCACTCTGGAAGCTTCTCCCGACCTCGTCCCTCGCCTGGCCTCCCCCACCAGACGGCCCTCCCACCCTCGGCAACCCAATGACAACGTCCACGTCCTGGCTTCCCTCACGCTGAGCCGCAATCCCGCCTTCCTCAGGTGGTCTCAGCGGCCCCGTGATCAGGTGCCTCCCACTGACCCTGTGTCTTATCTTGTGTGTAAGCAGCTGTTGCTACGTCATCTCCCCAACAGGAATGTAAGCTTTGTGAGGGCAGGGCCAGTGGGTCCCGGGATCGGACCGGGCTCGCTGAAACGTTTGCTAATCATCTGGCTGAACGCCGTGCCTCGGTGGAGACAGGGGGAGGCTGGGAGCTGGAGTAGGAGCCTTCAGACACAGAGGAGAACCAGAAGGGAACGGCATCACAGGACACAAGCAGAGAGCGACTGACAGCGTCCAAGCTGCAGAGGTCGAGAGGGACAGCCGGCTACGACACCTGGGCAAAGCCACTTCAGGTGAATGATGAAGGTAGAAGCCCAAGAAGGGGTGGGGAAGGCCTCCTCGGGGTCAGCCGCCCGGAGCCCCGCTGCTGGGGCCGGGGGGCCATCAGCAGACAGGAGACGCCGAGGATGACTGAGGGCTTTGCGCTGGAGAGAACACGGTGCAGCGGGACCACTTCATGGGAGATGGGGAAGGAGAAGATGGCGAGAGACACCCGAGCAGCTGTGAAGAGGGGCAGATTGAATCCCTTAACGGAGGCCTGTAATGCCCTGAGGCACTAAGGCCTCCTGATTTTCTCCAGCCCGGTCAGTGGATAGAGGGATAGAGGGAGGAATCCAAAGGATGAGACGGCGAGGGGTGGACCGGAGGGAAGTGAAGGGAGGGCAGCCAGTGGACAGGTGATGGCCAGGAAGGAACCAGAGGGTCGGGGGCTGGCGGGGGCATAAGACAGAGGGAAAGACGACACTGTAAAAAGCAATGATCCCATCAAGGAATTTCTGAGTGGGACAGGGCTAGATGCAAGGGGTGACCATCTCTGGGTGCACCTGAGGTCAGGTACTCCCAGTACAGGGAGACTGTGAGGGTGGCAGCAAACTCCTGGGGAAGGAAGGGGCTGACCTGGAGGTCAGCACGCAACAGCTACCAGAGTCTCGAGTGGGGGGGTAGACACGGACTGAGTGACCCTCCGAGGAGGAGGGGGTGCGGGTGGCAGGGGGAGCCAGGACGATTCTGACTCTCCTCTCCTGACCACTGAGCTCAGTGTAGCTAGGGAAGGAGGAAGGGAGGCCAGGGGGCTGAGTCCTGGGGAGGAGTCAGAGAAGAAAAGGGTTAAGATGGAGGTCCGCCTGTGCCCAGGCCCAGCTGAGCATTCTCTCCAGAAAAATGCGCGCCTGGACCAGGTGACTTCCGCCCACTCAGACATGCACCATGGCAGCCACACAGACTCACCATCTGTGGCCCTCACACAACATTCCCATACCTGCACCTCCAGGCGATCCTCCATTCTGGGGACGCCCCTTCTCCTCCCACCTCCTGCGTCTCCCTCATGGTTCTACCGGCTTAAATGCACCTTCCGAGCCCCAATGCTAAGCTCTTTCTTGACCTCATCAGCTGTGGGGGAGATCCCCAGGCAAAACTACTTCGAATTGGCTTTGAATCACATTCTGTGCTTGTCAATCAAAGAACACACAGGAAGCATTTACTATGTCCCAGGCAACAAGCCATGTGCGGAGGATGCAAAGACAGAAAAGGAATCCTGTCAGCCCAGAGGAGTCTGCACTTCATTGATGCTCCCTATAGAAGTGGGTACCTGAAGGAAGCCAGGGAACCCTGGAGGCGGCGATGGGGAGGGAGAGAGCCCCCAAAGCCGAGAGATGGAGGGGCTTGTCTGTGGCACAGCCAGGAGGCCGGGGCCCTGGATGGGCAAGTAAGGGGCAAAAAGGCTGGGGTTGGGGCGGGGTGGCCAGGGCGAGGTGACAAGGGCTCTGAATACCAAGCAGAGCATTTGGGATTGGATCCTGGAGGTGATGGCGAGCTGCTGGGGTTTACTAAGTAGAGGGTGACGTGACCAAACCTGTTGGATTTTAGAAAAATTACTGGTGGCTGAACTGAGGATGGACTGGAACAGTGAGACGGCTGGGGCAAGCAGACCCCCAGCAAGCTAAAGCACATAATGTAGGTGTGAAGGGCTGCGGGTCTGCCCCCATGCAGGGGCAGGGTCAGATGAGAAAAGGGTGCTAGGATAATAACAGGTATAGTGTATACAGACTCAGGGCTATGTCTATGTGTGCGGGGGCATGGATGGATGTGTGTATGGACATATGTGTTTCTGTATGCATGTTTGTGCATGCATGTATAGATGGATCATGTATGTGTGTGGATGCACGGATGGACAGCATATTTATGTGTGCA
>NW_020954595.1:14928355-14948765 GCF_900497805.2 Vombatus ursinus | reverse complement strand
CACTGTGACGTCACCTAGCTGTCCCTGAGACCTTTATGCTTCAATGCTCTCTGCAAAATTCTCCTCCTCCTTGCTCCCGTGAAATGTGGGTACCCTCTGACCCTCTGGCTTGGGTACCAATGGGTACAGTCATCACCTCTGTTCAGATACGGCCCTGAGCCGCCTCCAGAAGCCTGGCAAACCCACCAACACATCTCTGCCTAGACGTCCTGTCAGTGTCTCCATGTTGACATGTCAAGAAGAGTGTTCTTCTGTCCACCCAAACTCGACCCGCCTCCAAATGCCGCCATTTCCGCCCTGGACCCCAGTCCTTTCCAGCTCCTAGGTTTACAAAGTGGGAGTTCACCTCACCAGACAATTTCCTCCCCTGGCCGAGACCTGTCAAAGTGATCACTGTGCCCGCCCGCCCACTCATCGCCTGCCACAGAGGCTCAGGTCCCTAATGTTTCCTGCTTTCAGCTCCTCCCTCTTCTACCCCATCCTTCATGCAGCTGCTAATCATGCCCCACTCCACCTTCATGGCGCCTTCCTGCTTCTAGAGTAATATCTAAAGATTGAGAGGCACCACTGCCTACTGGTTAGAGAGCAGGCCTTAATGTCACAAAGACCGCAGCTCAAGGTCTACCTGGGATGTATACTGGTTGGAGGACTCTGGGAAAATTGCTTCCATTTTCAGCATCCCAGGAAACACCTGAATCAATCACTCCAATCACTTAATTAGCATGTATCCAGTGTTTACTATGACCTAGGTAACGTGCTGGATCCTTGAGAAAAATGAAAAAATATTCATACCTGCACAAAATCAATACAAGAAAGTTACGGGAGGGAAGACACAGGAGCTCGGGGAATCAGGAAAGGCTTCTATCGAAGGGAGTATCTGGAGGAAATGAGGCCTTTTAAGAGTTGGAAGTGTTAAAGGAGTGTGCTCCAGGCCTGGGACACCAACAGCAAAGGTGTGGAGATGGGAGATGGGGTGGTGTGTGAGTGGAGGAAGGGGCAGAGTAGATGAGACTGGAAAGGGAGCTGGTGCTTTAAATACTTTCATCTCTGAATGGGAGCTGCCTCAGACAAGCTGAGACCTCTTAAAGACCTCAGCTTAAAAAGGTCAAGGTCTCCCACTGCATGGGGGGTGGGGGGGCCTCTCCAGCTGTCCTGGATATCTGACCAGTGGACCCAGACTTCTCTCCAAAAGAGAAAGTGAGGCTGGTGACTGTGCACAGCCCTGCCTCGCTTAAATCCAATTCACTGGCAAGTCATGACATCACTCTCCTGAGGTCTTGGTCCTCTTTGAGAACAGAGGAAGGACAAAGGGACAGTTCTGCCACATCACCCCCCCCAATAATGGGGCACTGGTGATTAACCCCTAAAAGGCCCTAGACTTTCCCACGTGGCCCAGGTCCTTGGCATTTGCCTGAGGCTCATCTCAGTAGAATCCTTTCAACCGGCCTTTCATTGTGGCTTTGACCCTGCCCCACTCTATTCTCTGTTACCCCTAACCTAGCCCAGTCCTCCACTGTCTGCTACCTCCAGGTGGCCTGGCCAATTCCTACCTTTAATTCCATCTAGACCCCTTCTCTGTTACCCCCCAGTCACCCCAGACTACTCAGCCACTGCTCGATCACATCCAGATTTTCCCACAGTCTTTCTGTAAAAAAGGTCCATCTCGCCTCCATTAATGTGCTCAGTTTCGGCCAATAGCACAGACTCACTAGGAATCTCGCCCACCCCACCTGGTGTTTTAATAAACCTTGTCTCTGACTGAAAGAAGACTTGAGTTGAATTCTTTCGGGGCAGGACCGTTCCTTCTGCCCTTGAATTTCGGGGTTGCCATCAGCCCTAGACCTCAACACTATGGCCTCTAGAAAAACCCCAAAAGCATCAAGCTGCCATCTAAAGGCCACCACAATGAGACTGACACCAACCCCTCCCAACTTTCACCTCACCTCCCCAAGGACTTTCTGTCCCAGTCAAACTGGCCTACTACCCATGTGCCACCATAACATCCTACATGCTTCCTGTCCCCTCAAAAAAGAAATTCCCTAAATATTTATTTTTGACAACTTACAACTACACTTTTGCAAAAACAAAAAAAAATCAAATACAATAAGATTATTTAGCTTACCTGAGGGTATGTAGGATTTAAATCTTGTGGATAATCTGTCAACAAAGGCACTTAAAATTTCTAATCCAAGTAATGCCACCTGTAGGAAAAAAAACAAACAAACCCCAAAACATTAGTGGCTACAAGGAAAACTGTAAGTGCTCCAAAAGAGCACATTCAAAATACAATTACAGATTTGAATTAATTCGACTTCCCACATTTACCAAGGTTTTTCAAAAACCAAGATCAATATTTGATTTAATCTAAACTACATTTGTCAGGCTTAAAGATTCCTTTAGAAGGAAAAGTTCAATAGAATTCTTAAAGTCACAGATTTCTGTCTCCACTGGTTCATTTACATGACGAGCTATTGTAACAGTGTAGATTATGGAAAGACTGGTTCAGGCCCAAGCCCTGTCCTTAATTCTATGTGAGACCTTACAATAGTAAAACCAAACTACCCCCTAAAAGGGGGGTACCATGACCCACAGCCACCCTAGGCATAAGAGCTGGACCCCACATCGGCTAACCTTCCCAAAACAGGGGCAACGTCAGCACCTGAATCCCGAAGGGCGGGGCAGGGAGGAGAACAAAAAGGAATTCAAGCAGACAGCAAGAGCCCACCCCTGGGTCTCCAGTGCCTACAAATCCTCAGTTACAGGACGGCCCAGATCCCAACACACAAGAGGAGCAAAAATGAGGGGCCTGAAGAGGCAAGGATGAAGAAGGGTGCACATCTGAAGGGACCATTGGGGGGAAATCCAACTAACGGGACCCAAAGCGCAACCCCACCAGCCAGCGCAGAAGATGCAGGGGCAAAGGGCTGAAGGGAGGGGAATGCTCCCTCCAGTCTGAGTAAAGACAGCCCAAAACTGTGGAACTTAGAGAATGAAATGCCAATTGGAAGAATTCAGACTGCCTCCAGGAAAAAAGAAAAACACCCCAGGCTGCAAATTCCAAGACACAGTGTCTTTCAATTTAACAATTCAATTCAGAAGCAATGCTGAGAGCTGAGCCGGTGGCAGAAAGACCTTCAAAGACAAAGGAGAGGACATTTGAATAAAGCCAGACTATTTTGCACCCACTAGAAAACACAGAAGGGAAGAGAAGAATGTGTTGGGAAGAACAAATGGGGCCAAGAATGTAACCCAGGGTGACCTAGGGTGGGAATCTGAACTTCACCACCCAGGACAAAAGATGGACGTTCAATAATGAAGAAGAGTCTGAGACATTTTTAGAAAGAACACAAGGACTGAGGAGCATCTGCTTCTCAGACATTCCAAACAAGACAGAGGGCAATGGGGGCAACAGCGATAAAGGGGATAAAGGAACACCAGAGAGACCACAGAGACCAGACAGACGCCCCAAGGCACCACTCATGGCACGGCGCTAGGAATGGATCCAACCACCCTGGAAAGCCATTTGGAAATCTGCCCATCCCTACAGGTTCCACAGGCAGGCACGCACTCCAAGGAAGCCAAGGGTAAAAAGAAAGGTCCAAAATACAACACAATTACTTTGGAACCATACTTTTTATGTTGACAAAGAACTGGAAACAAGGCAAACATCCATTAATTGGGGAATGGCCAAACAGACTGTGGAACATAAATATGATGAAATAGTACCAAACTAAGAAACAACAAATATGGAAAATTCTTATTTATATGGACCAGAGCAAATTGAGGTAAACAGAACCAGAAAAACAACATATAGTATGACAACAATATGAAGAGAAAAAGAAAGAACAAAAGAGAGAGATGGGAAAAAAAAAAGAAAGAACAAGGAAAGAGAGGCTATGGAATTACAGTGACTGTGATGGACAAAGATGACAGCTCACCCAGTCCAGTCACAAGTGTGTGGTACAGCGACTCTAACACAATTAAACTCAGAGACTTCTCAAGGAAGCAAAAATTACTCTTTATTACAATCTCGCGAGAAGGGGCGTCTACTCCTCTAGTACACTACCAGCAGAAGAGAGGCAGGCACAAAGGACAAAGCAAGGTTATATATCTTAACCAAAAAAGAAACTCCCACCCCGCCACTATCCCTTACTCCCATTGGCTGGGAGACGGGCTTACATTCTAGGCGCGAAAATCTTTCTCATTCCCAAAGAACGAGGAAACAGGGTACAGCCAATCCAAATATATATGTCCTTATTTAGTATACCTAATGCTGACATGGCAGAGGCAATCAGGAGAGGGTTTAGGGCCGAATTAAACTTATGGCCTGTTCGTTCTCTCAGAGCCTATCTCTAGTTTCCAGACAGTCTTTTCATCACCACCCTGAGAAGTCTTCACAGAGGTTATATCTCATTCATAAGGAACAGCAAGTTTCAGCCCCTCTTCTAAACCGATGTTTAGACTCTGCCTTTTACCCTCCCATCCACACTACTGCCCCTTACCCCAAAAAGAATTTGGGTCCCATTTGTCTCTGAGCCCTAGAAAACCCCACCTTGGACTCTCCTTGAACTCCCACTTGATCAAGGAAGTCTTTAGCCTTCATCTGAGGCTATAGTTGTATCAATTAGCCTTTCATTATTGCCTATGCCAATCTCCCAATTTTCTTGTTACCCTTAACCTAGCCCAGCCTTCCAGTGTCTCTTACCTCACGATGCCCTCCTACTTCCCACTTCTGATCTTATCTAGACCCCATTCTATTTCCCAGTCACTCCCATGCAGATCCTCCCTAGACCCCTCCTCCAGTCACCCCAAACTACTAGGCCACTCCTAGATCCCTCCCATAGTCTTTCTGTATATAAGGTCCATCTGGCCTCCATTAAGGGGATCGGATTCTTTAACAGTCTAGCCAAATGCTCAGATTCTTAAAATCTAGTCAATGGCTGAGATTTACTTTAGCCCACTTGTCAATACGAGGGTCACAAATGTTTAGATTCCTTAAGAGTCTGGCCAACATGGCGAATCTTTAATAAACCTTGTCTTTGGCTGAAAGAAGGTTTGGGTTGAATTCATTTGGGCAAGACCCGTATCTTGCTATTTTGGAGTCCCAGCACCTTTAAGCCTAAACCTCAACACTACTACACCTAAAAGACAGGTGAAAGGTTTCAGTGAAAACAAGGAATATTTGTAAAACTCTCGGAACAAACAAATCCAACCCAGGACTCGTGCTTGTCTTCGTAGCTCCTTCAGTATCATTTGAAGACATCATGGTTCTGAGGGCCCTGGTTTCTTTTCTTCCTATTAAAATGTTAGCACTACATCATCTGGCAGGTCCTTCTAATTACTCAGGTAGATCAACCTCTCCAGGCTACTCTGAACTCCTGTGTGTGTTTGCATTTCAAAGATCCTAGGCACTCTGGCCTTCTCATCAGAAAAGCCTGAAAGTCCTCAACTCAACTCAAAGTAATTTTTCCCCATAAGAATATTCTCAGCTTTGCAGAGTCAGTTATTCTTGGTTATAAGCCTTAATCTTTTACCTCTTGTAACTGTGTTCCTAGATCTCCGTTCCTCACCTATGGAAGCTACCTGGTTTCCTGTCATCCTGGCTGTACTTAACTGCTTCTTTCTAAATGTTTACAGCATTTTCACTTTAACCTGGGAGCCACAGATTTGAGCTAGGACATTCCTAGGACTTTTTCCTTTGGGGGTTCCCCTTCAGGGGACCAGGAGATTCTTTCTATCCCCACTTTGGCCTCTGGTTCTAAATAATTTTTGTTTATAATTTCTGGAGATATAGCAACCAGGCCTTTTTAAGTCATGGTTTCATGGAGTCCTCTTCATGTGACACAGAGGTGAAGACAAAAAGTAGAAGGCATCTCAGTGATGTGAGATGAGAATGAGAAATGTATTTTCAAAACAAGCCAGAGCTTTTGCCTTACACTTAGCAGACTGGCAAAGATGACAAAAGATAAGGATTACCAAAACTAGGGGGAATCATGGAAAGACAACCCACCAATGCTTTGGTGGTGGAGCTGTGAATGAGTACAACCTTTCTGGAAAGCAATTTGGAATTAGGCAAAGTGGCTAAAATGTCTATACTCTAATGATAGGAAAGGCATCTAAACCCCTAAAAAGAAAAGACCATGTCTTTGAATGCAACCTAGTGCCTGAATTTTCCTCTACATTTCAGTAGCCCAGATCACTGGTACCTCTGCCCAAGGCATCTGGCCCACCCCAGCCCACCTTGATTACTAAATTAGCTTATTTGACACTCTTTAATCACTTCTAGACCCTTGCCTCTGGACTACGCCAGGCTATTTGTCACTCCTTGATACCATCCAGATTTTCTCACAGTGTTTCTGTATAAAAATATCAGTCTATCCTCATGGAATGCACAGATTTTTAAAATCTGTCCCACTTGTATTGGCGTCACAAATATGGTAGACTCACTAGGAAAATTGCCCACCCAACCAATGTCTTAATAAACTCACTACGTGGACTGAAAGAAGATATGAGTGGTCGAATTCTTTCAAGGAAGACCCCTCTCCCTGTACCCCTGCATTTCAGGGTTCCTAGTACCCCAAACTGCAACACTATGACAGAGATTCTGCTGCTAGGCATATATCCTAGGGAGTTAATGACAAAAAGAAGAGTCTATGTGCACCAAAATGTTTAAACTGCATTTTTTGTTGCAATAAAGATCTGAAACAAAACAGTTGGCATGGCTAAACAAATTGTGGTAAGTGAACAAAATGGAACATTACTGTGCTGTAAGAAACAAAGAAAAAAATGACTAAAGAGAAGCGTAGGTAGTCTTGCAAAGAGAGTAAACAGTCAAGAAAACAACACGTATGTTGAATACAACAGCATAAATGGAAAGAACTACAAAGCAACGGAGCAGAAATCCTGTGAAAATACAAAGCCCAAACGCTGAGAAAGAGATAAGACATCCTGACGGACTCCTTTGGGGAAGAGGGGAAGGGAAGGCATCCTATGGCTGTGTAGCTCTGACACAGGCTAGCTCTGTGACCCTGTAAAATAACAGCATCTCCCTGCTGGGATATCTGAAAAGCGTTCAGCACAGTGCCTGGCACATAGTAGGTGCTGTATAAATGCTTATCCCCCCTCACCCCAGTAGCTCCTTCTCCCCATGGCTCTAGGAAATTACAGATGTCAGAAGTTTCTAATGTACTAATTAATTTTGCTCATTTTTCTAAATCTTTTTCTTTAAAAAATTCTTTGCTATGTGTGATAGCTCTCTGGGAGAAGGATAAAGTGGGGGGAACTTAAAGGGTATTAAAAATAAAAGAGATCCACTAAATGTATTTCTTTTCATAAAATACACTCTGGGAAGCCCCCGAGTGGCCCTGAACAGGGATGCTAACTTGAGAGTCATGCCCTGGGAGGGGCACTTTCACGCCATCAAGGCCCAACGGCAGGTGCTAAGGCACCAATGGAGACCTCCCTCTGGCTCCAACCAGCCAGGATGCCAGCAACTATGCTTTCACGGTGCTATTTGCTGCTGACCGTGCAGGGCCTGCTCTGCTAAAGAGCTTGGCTGTATTCTTCCTTTGTTTTGTTTTTCTGGATCCTGCTAAGTCTGGAAATATTTTGGAATTCTAAAGTGTATGGAACAGAGGTCTCCAGAAAGCCCCAGTCTGCCTAAAAATCCCTGGAAACAAAGTTAGACAAAACAAACACAGGGAACGCCTGGCCCATGTCAAGCCAGGTCATGGGCAGAGCACTGGGCCTGGGATGAGGAAGACCCAAGTTCACACCCCGCCTAGAGCCCTAGACATACCCTGAGGAGGGAGTCACAACCTCTAGCCACCTCAACTTCCTCATGTGAAGCCTTATAATAGTCCTCACCTCCCAGGGTTGTTCCAAGGACAAAACAAGTCAATATGTGTAAAGTGCTATATGAATAGTGGTCATCATGCTCTTCCTCGCTGATGTGGAACCTTGGAGAGCTGCCCGGAGCACAGAGGTGGAGGTACCCATCCAAGCTGACACAGAACCGACACATACTGGGACACACGAAATGAACTTTCAGCAACAAAATTTAAAGAAAAGCCCGGCCAAGAATCATCCAGAACGAGGCAGCAAGAGTCTGCTCTTTGAGGTAATGCCAAGAGGACCCACTCATGATCACAGTCCTCAAAAGTGAACAAATTCAAAACCTTAACTCCTAGCCGTGGCAACTCGTTAGGAACAAAAGGAAGGCCTTGGGAAAAAAGACATTAAATCCACAAAAATGCTCAAGTCACAATCACTGAAAACACAAGGAGGACTGCTGAGGCCAACTCAAGATCAGTGTCCTCTTCAGAGCTGACAAACCAAAACTTGTCACCAACTCAAACCAAAAACAAGCCCGCAGGGGGCAAACCACACACCTCCCACCCATCCCTCCCTCCCACTGGATCCCACACCTGCACCCTGCCCCCAGGCTCCCTCTCCTCCAACCCAACACGGATAATAATGGCAGGTAGCATTTATACAGTGACCTATCACGTATGTTAACTGCCTAGGTCCTCACAACCACCAAGGGAGGTGGGTACTTCATTATCCCCATTTCACAAGGGAGGAAACTGAGGCAGTGAGAGGTTAAGGGTCACAGAGCTAGTTAAGTATCAGGGGCTGGATTTGAACTGAGGTCTTCCTACCACTAGATCCAAGGCTCTAGCATTGTATAGCAACCACCAACTGCCGCAGAAAAGTAAGAATCCTCTCCTATAAGACAGAAGGCACATTTGCTCATTTATTATTGGGTCAAATGAGGTGTTTGTACAGCACTTGGCACGGCACAAGGTTGGTGCTTAATCAATGCTTGTTCCCCTCCCCTCATTATAGTAAATAATGCTGCATTTTTTGGTTGGAGCTAAAGAGAAAAATGCCAAAAAAAGATCAAGAACTCGCCCGTGCAGTCAGTCCAGGATCCATGTTCTAGGGGAGCTCCCACTGGAGGGAGGGTCAGCAGCTGGCCCAGCCACCCGCCAGTGGGACCAGTGCTTTTCCCCAACACTCCCCCAGGGCTCCTGCCTCCATTCACCTTGGTGACCCTCTGAACTCCCAACAGCGGGCAGTTTGTGCTCCCTTCCTCACAGGAGACTTGGGCAGTAGATGGCCGAGCTCCCTCGGGGTTCTCCCATCTATGACCACACCTGCTGCAAGGAAGGGCTCTCATCCCTACCATTGCCTACTCAGGGTGCGGGCTGACCTTGCCTTCTCTAAGAGTCCTGGCAGGGTGCACTGAACTGGGAGACTCTGAGCACACCTCCAGACCCATGGCCAGTGGGACAGCCTCAGATCCCTCTGAGGCACAGGAGGCAGAAAAGGGATGGGCTCAGAGCTGAGAGGACGAAACAGGAAGTTGTCCAGAGTTGTAACTAGCCTTCTCACCTTCCAGAAACAAAGAAACCCATTCTCTTAACATCCACATCCTTCTGCTAACACTGCACTGGGAGTCCTGGATCACATGCCAAGGGGCAATGGTGAGGCCCAGGATGCCCAGGAGTTGGTTACAAGAGTACAAAGAAGGGGACAGTCTGATCACAACAGACATGCCAAAGACGCAACTGGAGGGAGGGTCCATCCATGGACAATCTGCAGGCTTCACTCAGGTCCAGGCAATGCCAAAGGATTTAGGGCAAGGCCCCCAACACAAACAGCATAGTTAGTCAGTCACCAAGCATTTATCAAGTACTTACTCTGTGCTAGGCACCATGCTAAGTGATGGGGACACAAATACAAGCAAATTCAAGCCTGCTCTCAGGGAGCTTATATTCTAGTGGAGGGACAGAGCACATCAATGGGGAGCTGAAGGAAGAATGTGCACAGCATGGTGGCATAGTCCAGAGAATCAGGGGTGGCTGGTCTGGGCCCTTCTCCAAATGGAGGCTCTGGGAAAAACTCGAGGGAAAAGGGGCCTGGGAGCCAAAGGAGAAGGCAGCTGGCACAAGGAAGACCTTTCCTCGATTCTACACTATTCAAAGTTATGATTCTACATAAAATTATGATCATTTGTTCTAGTCCAGTAGAAAAATGCAATGAAAATTTTAACAATGTTTTGTTTATTAATGTAATATAATAGCAAAGGATAAGAAAATTATTTCTGTTCAAATTTGTTACAAAGTAATAAAGCAGTTACAGAAAGCAAAATTTTTAAAGTTTAAAAATTATCTTAAGTTGCCAAACACTGTACCCCAAGATAAGCCTACACCAATGTGATGAAAATGTCATTATTTTTGTTTAAAGCACGTTAGCAGCCCAGACTGAACTGCCTTCCCTTTTTTTAAGTCTTCATGCAGATGCTGGTAGATGCAGAGAGCTTGACCCACGCCTGGAGGACTGGCGCACTCTCACTGACATCAGGGTCGCCATCCACAATACTTGGCCTCACCACTCCTCCCATTAGGAAGCTAGCTTCAGATTGTTCCCAGAGGGAGAACGTCTCTGTCTGCAAACCTTTCCATCTTTCCAGAACTTGCTGTTGATCTAAATAATGGAGATCAACACCAGGGCATTCTCTTGAGTAGGAATCACTCCCAGGCCGCCATTTTCTAGCTGTCCCAAGCCAAGCTTTCTTCCCAGGTTTGTTATTTCTCCTATCACAGTCTACTTTTCCAAGGAAAAACCTGCCCAGTAAGATATGCTTCCACACGGCAGCGGCTGTCTCTCCATGCCTCCAGCTGATTCTGCTTTTTAAAGGAACAGAAGCAACCAACACTTGCGGTAAAAGTGTCTTCACCGTCACCTCATGCCCTTTCCTTTCAGTGTCTGATGTGAACTGGAGCTTTGATCTGAAGGGCTGTGCGTGTGATGGCGGTTCTGGATTGCCAGAGCTAAGATACCCGCCCGTGCTGTCCCTGCGACACACCTCCTCCTTCTCGTGGCCACCAGGCTGATGAGACGTAGCCTTTCTTTCGGATTCCTCTTGCCTCTCTGTCCATGTTCCACATCACCCATCAGGCATTCCAACAGTGACGTGGACTTCTGTAATAGGAACCATAAAATTCCTTTTAGTTATGATGATCACGTTCATGCTGTTCAATCACATCACGTTTTTGTCCTAATGTGGTAACAAGCTTCTTTTTTGTTCTTGCGCTGGCTACGTCTGCATCTGAAGCCTTCTTCCTTTGGTCCGTTTTGCTAAAGGCTCTTTTAAAAATAACAACACAACTGCTGGTAAGCACACTCATTCGAGTGTGACCAGCCCTCAGATTCTGTGACCGGAGTCAGAGAGGGTTAGGCTCTAACAGAACTAGAGCCACCACCGAGGCCCTGAGACGCCATAAGAATCCCCCCACTGCAGAGCAACGTGGGAAACCTCTTCTCCACCCCATCTTTGATCTACTGCATTCTGATTTGTTTGCTGCCATATTTCCCCACGATGCTTTCACCTGGTTCTGGCAGCCCTAAGAGAGAGAGGGGGAGGAGCCACTGCAGACAGAGCAGGGGCTTCCCCTGCGTTCAGGAGAAAGGTTTCTGTGCCTTAAGTTCTACTGAGCAGAGGAGGCATTTACATCAACATGAGAAACACGCAAAGAAAAGCAAAGTCACTCCTTGGGGGAAGGTGGGAGAACATGAGTGGGTAAAGAATGTGCAAAGGTCTCAAGGCGGCCCTGGAGCTGAGGAGGGGGCTGGAAATGCAAAGGCACAGAGATGGCACATACTGAGAGCTTGCCTTTCTATAGCCCCTACTATGTGCCACTCCCTGGGCTAAGCATTTTACAGTCATGATCTCATCTGACCCTCACAACAGTCCCGCCAAGGAGGTAGGGTTGTGATCTCCATGGTCAGATGAGGAAACTGAGTCAGACCAGAGGAGAAGTGACTAGTAGAAAGTGTCTGAGGCTGGACTCAAACTCAGATCTTTCTGCCACCCACTGGGCCACCCAGCTCCCTAGATGATACAGCCTGCACCAGAAAGGGCCTCAGGTCAGGCAGTGAGGTGAAGCCCCCTCCCCGTCCAGGTGGGCAGACCTAGCAAGGCCTACACGGAAGGCATCACAGGGCCGAAGACTTCCAAGTATCCACAGGCCCTGGTCACCCACTGGACCTGATCCATGAGGCAGAGCAAGGCATCCACAGTCACCCAGAGGGGCCAGGTCAGCAGAGCAGCGCAGCGGTGTGAAGCTAAAGAGGGGTGGGGACACGAAGCGCCTGGAGCGGCTTGGTCAGGAAGGCCCTCCACCTGATCCAGGCGGCGGCCCCACGGAGCGGTCCCAATGAGACCCTCCTCCTCCTCCAACGCCCAGGACCCCCTCCCGACAAGCCGGGCCAGCTTCCCAGCTTCCGTAGAGCTGGCCCGGAGGACACGCAGGGCAGGCCGGGCGCCCTTCTTCCAGAGAGAGCCTGCGCCCGGTCATCGGTCCCGCGGAGGGCTCCGGGGCACTGGGGAAGGGGAAGGGGAAGGGGAAGGAGCCCAGGGCCGCCCCGTTATGATCGCCCCATTCTCGGACAAGCCACCAGGCAGCCGCGCCTGCTAGTCTCCGCGGACAGAGGAGGAAACTGAGGCAGGCGGAAGAGGAGCGTTCAGCGCCTCCCTCCCGGCTGGGTAGTGTCTGAAGCCGGACTGGAACTCAGGCCACTAGGCTGAGCCCACAGGGCCTGTCGGGGAGGGGTGCTCTGGCGCTAAGGGGGCGCTCCAGGGATGTCCAGAGGTGGGGGGGGCGTCCGGGGGAGCCCTCTGCGGACCCACTGTGTGCGCGGCACACGTGTCCCTCCGACCCCAGACCGCGCACGAGGAGGGGCAGGGCCCGAAGGGGCTTGGGGACCAGCTGCTCCGACGGACCGGGGCCTGGGGGGCGGGGGGGGTCTCCGGGCCCCTCCTCGAGACCCGCCCCGGGCGAGGCGTGCGCCCGACTGCCTCAGTGTCCCCAACTGCAAAATGGGGAGTAGGCGTCCCTCCTCAACGGTCCTCGCCCTCCCCTCCCCCACCTTGCTGTGGCTGGCCGGCAGCCAGGCGGTGAGCTCGTCCACGACCCGGCTCAGCGCGGCCTCGTCCGGCTCCGGCTCCGGTCCCGCGGCCCCCGCGCCCGCTCCCGGCGTCCGCAGCCGCCGCAGCAGCTCGTGGCCCGCCAGGAGCCGGCCGCCCGCGTCCCGCGTCCGCAGCAGCTGCGCGCACAGCTCCGACAAGCTCGGGCCCCCCGCCTCCCCGCTCCCGCCGCCGTCCTCGGGGGCCTCCATGACGGCCCGGAGGCGAGCACGGCCGCGGCGCGGTTCCGCTTCCGGCTCCGCTTCCGCTTCCGGGCGCACCGGCAGACGGCCCGAGGGCCCAAGCACTCAAAAGGGGCGCCCCGGCCTGGCGCGAGACACGCGACTGCGCCGTCACGGCCCGTGACGTCAGCGCGGCGTCCCCGCCCCCGAGGCCCGCGCAGGCGTGCAGATCGCCCCGCCCTCTGAAGACGACGCTCCATTGCGCCGGAGGGTCCCGCCCCGCCCCGCCCCGGAACGGCGGGGCTCCGCCCCAGACCCGCGCACGCGCACACCAGGCCCTCCGGGACACGCCCCCTAGAGGCGGTGCTTCCACCCTCCCCTCCCAGACCCGCTGGGCCTCGTCTTGCTCTCTGACTCCGAGGCTTGGAGCGGGAGTTCGTGAGCCAGTAGGACCCGCTCCCCTGCCCCTCCCCTCCCCTCCCCTCCCCGCCCCTCCCCTCCCCAACTACAGCTGAGGAACCTGAGGCCCAAAGAAGCCGAGGAGGCTTACAGAACCAGCCCCGCCACCTGACAAGAGGGAGTCAGCCCTTATTAAGCGCCAACTGTTTACCTAGAGCTCCCCAGATGTTCTCTGATTCCCCCAAAACAGCCCATCCTCTTTTTCAGCGGAAGAAACTAGGAAGGGTCTGGGGTTCGATTGGAACCCAGGTCTTCCCGACTCCAGGAGAGGGGGAACCCTCCCCCCAAAAGAGGCAAGCCCCAGGTGAAGGAGGATCTGGGGAGTCCCGCCCCACTGGCCAGGCCATGACCGTGTTGAGGTCTAAGGGTGCTGGGAACCCCAAAATTCAAGGACAAAAGCAGGTCCTGCCTAGAATTCCACCCAAGCCTTCTTTCAGCCAGAGACGAGGTTTATTAAAGCCCCGGCTGGGGCAGACGAGATTTTAAGAATCTGAGCATTTGTGATTCTTGCGTTGACAAGCCGGCCAGAGGAAAGCCTCGGGGGAGATCTGGAGGTGATCTAGGAGTGGCCAAGTGGTCTGGGGTGACCGGGAGGTAACAGAAGGACATGGGCCACGTGGTGCTCCAGGCCACGCGGGAAAGTCGAGGATCCAGATCCCATCCCCGTCAGAGGGACCCTCCCCATCTGTGTGGCCCTCAGGGACAAGGCCCAACAGTCCTCTACCAAGGCCCCCCACCCCGCCCCGAACAGAACATAAGCCTCCAACTGGGCCTCGCAGCAGCCCCCTTGGTCACCCTGTCCCCAGGCAGCCTCCAGAAGGTCCCCCAGCAGAAGCTGGGAGACCTCAAACCCAGGAGCAGGAGACTTGACATTGATGCCCCAGAGGAAACTGATGGAGCCCCCCATCCTCCCCCTTCTGGGCTGAGTCAAATGATTCCCCACACCTGTGCCCAGGCACTACCCTCCTCCCCTCCCCCCACTCCTCCCTACCCCCCCTCCTAGTCAGAAACTGGAAGAAGGATCCCAGCTGACTGGTTTTTTCTTTTAGGGAAGTGTTCCGGAAAACACAAGTCACTTGGGAAAAAAGTCCCAGTTTTCAATCCATTCAATGAACGTTCATGAAGTGCCTACAAGCGCTGGGGATGATGAGGATGGGATCTAGACCCCAAAAAGGAAAAACCCTGGACTTTCCCACATGGCCAAATCTCTGGCATTTCCTTGAGGCTCTAATCCCATCAACGGGCCTTTCATTGTGGCTATGGCCGATCTCCCAATTCTTGGTTACCCCGAAACCTAGCCTAGCCCCCCATTGTTTTACCTCCCTATGGCCACGTCCCACCCTTAATCCTAGCTGGGCTCCATTCCCCCTTGGCCAGTGGTCCAGGTGCCTGGCTTTGTATTACCTCACAGTCCCCATCCCCCACCCAGACTAGTTGGCCACTCCTAGATTCCTCCCACAGTCTTTCTGTACATAAGGGCCGTCTTGGCTCCATCAAAGTGTTCAGATCCTTACAATCTAGCCAATAGCTCACAGATGCTCAGATTCCTTAAGAGTCTGGCTAATATGGCAGATCTTGAATAAACCTTGTCTTTGGCTGAAAGAAGGCTTAGGTCAAATTCTTTCAGTCAGGACTCACGTGTCATGATTTTGGGGTTCTAGCACCCCTTAACCTGTAAACCTCAACAGGGGTACAAAGGGTCCTTGCCCTTTAGGAGCTCACAATCCAATGCGGGGAGGGGACAACTTGCAAACACAGACATACAAAGCAAGGTGGACGCGTAGAGGTTTGGGAAGGCTTCTTGAGAAGCCAGCGGTCAGAGATGAGAGGGGAGAGAGTTCCAGGCCTGGGGGACAGCCAGAGAGAGGGACATGGCTGGGAGGTCAAGGTCCAGGGAGTGAGGCAAAAGAACCCTGGGAAGCAAGAAGGAGACAGGGTCATGAAGGGCTCTGAAGCTGATAAACAATCTGGCAGAAAATGGGCTCAGACGAACATGCCTCACACCAGGTTCCTTGATGGATTCTGAATGGACCTGTGATCTCAGTGTTAACAAGCAGACTGTTGAATGAATCGGAAGACAGATAGATCCCATACCTCTCACAGCCTGGAGGAGGAGATTCACTCTTAACCAAACAAGGGACCCAGGAGATGCAAGAGATAAAATGGGTAACTTTGATTACGTGACGCTGAAAAGCTTCTGCACTGACAACATTAATATACATAGGACAAAAAGGGAAGTGGTGGGATGGGGGGAAATATCTTTGTATCAAATTCCTTCAGTAAGGATTGGGTGTGTCTGTGCTGGTAAGTGTTTAACAATTGGCACTCCAGAGAGGAAAAAGGACATGTGACATACTTTAAAGCTTAATCTGCATTATTAAGATTTTCTCCATCATTTTAAGTCTAGACAATCCAAAAGGCAATAAATTAAGCCCTGATTTGTAGCATTTGCCAATTTTTAAAAGTGTTAATGCTCACCCTTGTTGGAACTAAATTCAGTAAAGGTAAACTGAGGTACAACTCCAAGCCAAATCAGTTTATTAACAGTGTCACATGTAACTGTTAACAAAGTGGGTCAGACTTGTCACCTGTGTTAGGTCAGCGACCCCAGTGAGAAGGTGGGGATCCTCTTTATTGACCCACAAGAAAGAAGGGGGTCTTGGTAGTCATGGAATATTACAATTGGCTATACTCGGAAAAGTGGGCTGGCATTAAGGTGAAGCTAATCACAACCCTGCTCTGGCAATTAAGGAATGTTAATTGTTTTAAGGGACCCAACTGCATCTTGTAATCTTTGCTAGGAGATCAGTACCACCAGACTTGTCCTTGTGGAGGAGATCAAATCTCCCCTAAATGCCCAAGGACAGGTAAGGACAGAGGACATAGCTTTCAGGGGATGGCACCAGGTTAAGCTTGTTGGGTCTTAATGACAAAAAAATAGATGTGTCAGGGGCTAAGAGGAGGAGTGATTACAACTTTCCTTTTAAGTGATCATACAAAATGGGTCAGTAATACAGGCTAGGATCAATTACAGAATAGACTCCATGATTAAATGATATAGAATCCATTTAATTTCTTCCCAATGAACATGCAATGGTCTGTTCTCATGAGCTTTTGGAGCTGCCTCCAGCACTCCCTGTATAGACAGTTAACATACAGAAGACCAAAAGCCATTCCCCAATTAAAAAAAAAAAAGTGGTCTTGATGGGGTGCTTGGGTGCTTGTGCTTGGACCCCAATTTCTCCCTAGCCTCAGAAACACTGTCTCTGGCAGTTTCTCCCCAGCCCAAGGACACTGTGCCTAGCCATTACTCATGAGTGGGCCCCAGCAGGACCTTTATCTCTCTCCCTGGTGCAGTTACAAACAGCACGTGAAGGAATTCTTAGTTTGAACTGGCTTTGCACTGGGTCATAAAGATATTCTTACCCACTGGACTATCTGTACTACTGCCCTACCTTATTATCTACATCTGTATTCTAGACCTAAGGCATATGGATACTCCCTACATCTATCTTGTCAAACATGACATTGACTGGTGGCAGAGTGGACAGCTCTCAGTTACCCCTGACCTCTCGTTAACAGTGGCGTAGCAGGCCTAAAACCACACCTCCACATGGCCCCCCTTGGGGGCTTTTCCTAGTGAATTCTGGAGCTGGAACACAGCAAAGACATCAGGCATGATGGGAACCAAACTCTGGGCCAGTTCAGGGACCAGTATAGGGGTCCAGTTTGAGAGCCAACAAGAGGGAAAGTCAAGGGGCAAAGGGTGAGCTATGGCTAGGAATTTAGATCAGAGTGACGTGATGGAGGGTCTTGAACGCTGAGATCCCCAATGTGGACTTCAATTCGATGAAGCTCTGGGCCAGGGGCTGGGAGTACCTCACCCCTGGCCATGGGGAATCTTAGAAGGTTTTGAGCAGGAAGCAGTCGCCTCAAACTTGGCCTGCTGTTCTCTTTTTAGGAGAGTGTGTGGGGATTTGGGGAAGCGGGGGGCACGGGGCATGGAATGGAGGCTGGAAGACCGACCAGCAGCTGTTACTGCGGTCTAGATGGTGTCACCATCAGCAGGGAGGGAAATGAAGGGATGCGTGGAAGCAGAACTGATCAGGCCCGGCATCGGGCTGGGTGTAGGGGCAAGGGCAAGGAAGAAGGTGACCCTGGGATCTGGGATCTGGACTCTGGGGGCCTGGGAGCCTGCTGGGGCCACAACCATCTTAAGCACGGAAGGCGTTTAACAGGGCGGGGACGGAGTGACTACTGCTCCGTCTGTGGAGCTGGGGCAAGGTGCCAGGGCAGGGGGAGGTAGGCTCTGCCCTTCGGAAGGTCTTCCAAAGGGGCTGTCTCAGACCTTGCATGCCTGTGGCCTCAGCTGATCTCCATGTCTGTGATCTCAGAAACATCCCACTGGCATTAGCTTTCTCACAGTTACCAGCACGTGATGCCTTCACATGCCAGTGACCCCAAGAAGAGATGACAGGGCTGAGGGTACCTCGGATCCTGAGGCCAGGGGTGAGAACTTGGCAGCGTGCCGGGGAGCAGGGAGAGGGGCCACCGCCGGCCTTCTCCACTCACATGTGATGTGTCTGCTGTAGGTGTTTGAGAGGATCGAGACTAGAATCCCAGGAATTCTTGGGATCCCCTCCCTGGGATCAGTGAGTCTAAGTCTCTGAGGCAGCACTCAGCCAGGACCAGCCTGGAGTGAAGTGAGGTATCCTCTCTTGCCTGGACTGTGGCAAGAGCTTCTGCCCCTGCTCTCTGCCTGCAGTCTCTCTACCTCTGAGGCGTCCTCCACACAGCTACCAAGGGTATTTCTAAGCACAGGTGACTCTTCTACAGAAGGAAGGAAGAGAGGAAGGTGCTAAGCACTTCATAAATATTATCTCATTTGATCCTCACGACAACCTGGGAGGTAGGTGCTGCGATTTGCCCCCATTTTACAGTTGAGGAAACTGAGACAGGCAGGTGAAATGACTTGGGCAGGGTCTGAGGCGAGATCTGAACTCAGGGGCTCCTGCTGCTAGGTGCAGTGCACCTGTCTCTGTGGATCGTGGTGTTACCCAGATGCTTCAGAAGAGCCAGAGTGACACCCTTTCAGATAAAATGCAAATTCCTCCTTTCGGGTGAGGGGAATTTCATGCCATGCGGTCCACATCACTGTTAGTAATAGGATGCTCATGCTTTGATCCCTGTATCAGGTATTAGAAGAGCAAGTCTGAGGTGATCACTCCTTGCTCTGATGGAGGTGAGGAGGACTGCCGTTGGAAGCACGCATGTGGCGCTGAGCATCCCCACTTGGCCCGTGGTGTGCGCCCCAACATGCAGTGTGAAGAGAGGCCTCATTCCAATCTGCACAGTGGGAGTCAGACCAAGGGGGACAGGCTGGAGAGGCTTGCCCTGCCACACTGGAGGCCTCTCAGCCTCACTCACAGAGAGGCTCCCTCCCTGAGAGGCCATCCGGAACATCCTTAACCTGAGTCTTCAAGCGGGGGTGGCCAGCATCCACTAGACTAACTTCTCCTTCTTCAGAGCATAGGAAAGCCCAGTGATGCCTGGACGGCCAGTGTCCCCTAGGCCACCTCTCCTTAGCGGTCCCTCCTGCCTGAAATTACTTTGTAAGGGAGGAGGGGTGCATTGGGAAATGTAAGTGATATATTTTAAAAATACCAATTTAGAAGAGAATTTACTTTGTAGGAATTTGGCATTCAGTTCTCCACATGTTGAATTGTCCCACTAGACCGTCATCTCCCTGAGGCAAGGGCAGTGTTGTTTTTGCTCTATCTCTATGACTGGAGGCTGTCCTTGGGGACCAGCTGCCTAGGTCCCTGGGAAATGGGGTTCAGTGCCCAGAGCGGCAGCAGTGATGGGCACTGTCCAGAGCACTGCATGGCTGTCATCTGCTCCTCTCATGGGAAGAGTCTGGATGGTAAAGAGTGAACCATGTCGACCCTACGACACCACCGGGACACTCATTCCCCCTCTGGAAAGTGGCAGGCATTGCATCCTCCCATGCGTGGCCTCTCCCTTGAAGTTTGCTTTCTTGCTTCTTCTGGACCAGGTTAAACTATCTCAGTTGTTTTCTGGAATCTGTGTATCTGAGAACAAAGAGAATGAAAGTTGGGGATCCACCCAGGTCCCTGGAGATGGGTCTGGTGTGGCTCAAGGCTTTATTAACAATCTATGAATAAACCTCCTAAAAAGAGCAGAGCAAATACTCCTTGGAGCTAGGCCAACCTGCCCCTGAGCTAAAAAGAGGAGCCTGCGTCTCTATGGGGAGCAGACAGGGCAATCTTTCTCTAAGCCTCACAAAGGAAGAGGCATGGCAGGGGACCAAGAAGGGAAGAACCCACCACAAGCAGAAAGAGATGGGGTGGTCCAGGAGGATGCAGGCTTTTGCCCAAAAGGCATCGAAGGCCTTCCCAGCTGCTCCAGCTGCTTCCAGGGCAGTGCCCAGCCTGGAGCCGGCACCTCATGTGTGGATCTGGTGACCTGGATGAGCAAAGGCCTTTGATTGGCCGTCAGAAGGAAGGCCTGTACCAGGGCTGTCAGGCAGTCAGAAAAAAGCATCTCGTCAGTCTTAAAGTGACCTGGAAATGCCGGTGTGGTGGTGGTGGCTGTTGCCGCTGCTGCCACTCTTAGCTCCAATATGGTGATGACTTTAGTCCCTGAGCTTTCTATGGTACCCCCGAGGAGCTCAAGCAATGTTTATGGAGCAGGGGTTTGCTGGTAAATGTTTAAAAACCAGGCTTGGGGTGTGTGTGTGTGTGTGTGTGTGTGTGTGTGTGTGTGTGTGTGTGTG
>NW_020954595.1:14868519-14928345 GCF_900497805.2 Vombatus ursinus | reverse complement strand
GTGTGTGTGTGTGTGTGTGTGTGTGTGTGTGTGTGTGTGTGTGTGTGAGAGAAATGCACACACTTCTCAGTTTAACAGGCATTATGAACGCTTTCTTAAGTCTAGACAATCAACAAAGCAGTAAATGAAGGCCTGATTGGTGGTAGTTGTCCATTTCTGAGATGTAACTTAACTTCTGAGATATAATTTAGCCATCAGTTGTTGGGAGCCAGTTAGAGCTGGCTCCAGCACGCCCTTGACCTGGGTCCAAATCTGCTTCTCCTACTTATCATCTTGGTGACTTTGGCAGGTCACTTCTAATGACCTCAGTTTCCCTATTTGTAAAGTGAAGAACCTAGAGAAGATGGCCCCACCAAAGTGTAAAAAGCAACCCTGGGCATCTTGAGTTAGCTGCAGATTCAGTACAAACAGGAGATTCACAGTCTTTGGTGACATTCTGTTGGCTCCTTCTGGTCATGTCTGGCTGATGGGAAACTGGGATCATAGCCGCGTGGTGCTGCCTTCCAAGCTTCCATGGCCGCCATCACGTGGCATCTTGGGAGATCTCCCCATGGCAGAATTATAGTCTCTGTACTCACTCCAGTGACCAGTCTGGAATCTCATCCATCCAGCAGGGTCCTCCCTCCATCTTGATCCCAGTCTGAGCCTAGGGAGGGTGGGCCCAATGTGCTGGAGGCCTTCCTCGCTTTCTGCAGATATCGAGTGAGTACCAGGTGACCACTCACGTTCGCGTTCGAGCTCACCACGGGGCCGATCCGTTGTTCTGCCTGTCTTCGGCTTCTCTGACGGCGTCCTGTCCTCCTTGGTCATACGCTGCAGCTACTCTTGTCCACCGTACACCTCTCCGAGTCTCCCCTCCCTACGTCAACCATGGCCAAATGTTTTCATTCAAAAGGTGGGCCCTTGCTTTCCTGAGAAGCTTGGCTCAGTTAACAGGCTTTGCATTTTTGTAAAGGTGACCCAGCCCTGTCTCCTCTTCCTGTTCTATGGGCCATCTTCCCTGACTAACCCTACCTTTGGATGGGCTCCACAGGGCACCCATTCAAAGGCATGTTGAAACCTGGGCAGTAGGCAGGAAGAATTATGGCATCACTGAATCTATACTAGTGAATCTAATTAGTCACTACAGTAGTCAGAAGCAAGCAAAACTGGTTTACCCAGGATTCTCTTCATGGCCCAGCTCCACTGACACTTGCTTTATTGGTACCACCATAATCAGTGGCTTTGGGGAACCGTAAGACCTTGAAGAGCTGTGCTGTTTGGGCCGTGCACTCTCCTTCTAACAGGAGCAGGCTGCCAGGGTCATACTCACCAGTCCTTGGAGCCCACCCGGATAAACACAGAGACGAGCCGATCAGGAGGTGCAAGCACTTGAACTTTATTCAGAGACCATCACAGCAAGGCCAAGCAGGAAAGCAAGAGCAGGAGCAAGAGAGAGAGCTCTGATCCCTACCACCCCTTATATACCTTCCTAGCCCCTCCTCCTCAGCCTGCCTACTAGTGATTGGTTGTAGGATCAGATACCGGAAGGAGACATCTGGGGTTAGCACTACACCTAGGGAGAGGACTAGACAAAGGGAGCTCATTCTCTGCCGTCCCACTCCCACGTGGCACAGCCCCCTGCCTCAGGAGCACATGCTCCGGCTACTTCCCCGTATCCTGTTCCTACCCCAGTTCACCACAACTCTACATGGCACAACCCCCTGCCTCGGGAGCGTGAGCTCCGGTTACTTCCTAATATCTTGTCTCTGCCCCATCTTGCCACAACCCCCATGTGGCACGTAGCCAACATCAGACAATCCCTCACAAAGAGCCCCCTGTATCATTACAGAAAAAACGTTCAGTTTGGTATCATTCCAGTACGAGAGGCAATCCAGGGTCCAGAGAGAGGCAGGAAGTCCCGAATTCAAGTGCTGGTCCTCACATGCATGCACTAGGTAGCCATCTGATCTTGGTATTCTCAGCAACTGTCTGAATCTATAGGGGAAAGAAAAGGTGCCGGCATGCGTTAGGGGATGGAGTTTCCTTCTTTGGGATTTCCCCATATATCAGTGAAGTCCCAAATCTCACATTTTATCTCATAGGAATTAGGAAGGCTTGGCTTCAAATGCCACCTCAGTCACTTACTAATTGTGTGACTGGTCATGCCATTCTCTGAACCTCAATATTCTCATCTGAAAATGAATGCTTTGCAAACCTTAATGTGGTATATGAAGCTACTCTTGTTAGGGGAGCGGCTGGGTGGTCTAGAGTGCAAGGCCTGGACTCATCTTCCTATGTTCAATTCTGGCCTCTATGCCTCCTAGCTGTGTGTGACCCTGGGCAAGTCACTTCACCCTGTTTGCCTCAGTTTCCTCATCTGTAAAATGAGCTAGAGAAGGAAATGGCAAACCACTGCAGTATCTCTGCCAAGGAAACCCCCAATGGTGTCATGAAAACTTGGACATGACTGAACAATCGCCAACCATTTGAGAAGATACGTCAGGAACGTAAGTACAAGTATGTCTCCCCAACATTGAGGGGTTCGCTGTCCCCGCTGCTACCTCAGTCCCTGGGGAGGGCGGACTCAAACTTAAAGCAGTCACCAAGTATTTGCCTCACCAATTTCGCGGGCAAATCCCAGACAAACTGTGCATCGCCTTGGGAATGGGTTCATCAGGACTGGAAGAGCCGGGACCACGCGAAGAGACTTGGGCGGATGGGGAAGGAGAACAGAGATGTTCAGTGCACAGCAGAGACCCCAGGAGGAAAGGGGGGCTTCACGGAAGAGAGGAGGCAGTGTTGCCAATTCTCTCACTCCTAACTGTGTGCTACGGATTAAGTACTGATTAACCATCCATTAGGAGCTCCACGCCAGCCCAGGAATTGGACTGGACTCAATCTTGAAAGTCTCTCTGTCGCGGGGATCACCTTCGCCAGCCACCGGCTCTTGGACGGCGAGGTAGCCAGGCTGGAGCCCTTATTTGCTAGGCGCCGCGCCTCCACCGCTCCCTGGGCGTTTTTGGAGCCCGGCATTTCTACACATGTGTATGAAGTGCTCAGTCTCACTGGGGCATTTTGCCGGGTGCCAGGTGTGCCCGGCCAAGAAGAGCCTCTGGGGTGAAATGCGAACTTAAAAGGGCAGGCAGGAGGTTCTCCTGGCAAAGCCAGCCCGGAGCCCTGACCAGAAGTCCAGGCTAACCCTGGCACTTCCCTCCTCTCTGCAGTGCTGAAAGGTGGGTGGGTACTCAGCTTGGAGCACGGGGCTGCTGTCGGAAACAAGGACCCTTGGATTTGTTTAGCCTTAGCAAGCCCTTTGTGAGTTTGAGCCTCGTGTCGGCAAGTTTGGGCCTGCAGGGCCCCCTCTGATAGTACCGAGAACACAGAGCCATTCCCAAGCCCTGGGGCAGCCGGCAGGAGATGGGGATGTCTGCTGGGGGCCGCCCAGAGGGCCTGGGAGACGCTGTGACCACTGACGCATGGAACCTTCCCATGATGTGGATTGAAGCATGAACAGCGATGAATGTGAAGACTGCCTTCTTAGAAACGCAAGGTCAGGCTGGAGCTCGGGGGAGGGAGTGCTTGGACTCCGTTTGCTGATTTAATTTAATGTTTTGAGCTCTCTTGTCCTCTCTGTTTTGGGGTGCCCTGGCCTGCTGCTGTTGCCTTTTTGCTCCTGTTAATTTGTCCAATCTCAAGGTTGCGTTGAGGTTGGGTTATGTTGCGTAGGAATGAACTGCGCATGTGGAAGCTGAGGGAGGGGACAGAAGGACACAAGCTTTGGAAGGACCGGCCAGAAGCTCCCCAGATACGGAAGAGGGATGAGCACCTGGACGCTCCACATTGCGCTGGGGCTGCGAACAAATTAGGACAGTTCAAAAGGGTGCAAGGAAGGACGAAGGGAAGGGGCCTGACAATCATGTTGCCTAATGTGTCTCAGGTTGAATTACTGCCCATGATGGTGCCTGTGGAGGGTGGGGCCCCTGGGGCTCCCCTTGCTTCTTACGCTGCACGTGATTCAGTTTTGACCTTGCTTTCCTACATCGAGGCCAAGCCCTTCACCCTTGCAGGACCCACCATCGTGGCTGTAGGGTCCGTCCACTGCTGGGCTGGTGGACCAAGGACTCTGGTCTGGATCTCTGCTGGCCTGGTCTCCAGATAGTTCATAGCTCACAAGATCACCTAAGAGCAGGAATGGATAGATACAGCAGAAGCAGAAACAAGTGTAGGGTCACCAGGTGTTGGCCTGGGCAGAGAGGTAAAGGCCTGGGCTTTTTCTCCCCTCTGGCCCTACGGGATCCTTGCCTCCCCCTCAAAGGCAGGAAGGAGAAAACGCCTTGGCGTTTGGTGCTTTCTGAATGTGTTCTCAGCTCTTTTTCCTGGGAAAGCAGACCAGTAAACAACAGATTTCATGATCTCACAAGGCCTGGGCTCACAGGCCAGTCCTTGCCCTCCTCAAGCTAGTACAGAACACATTGTAACAGCAGTGGGAGGGTAGCTGACAGCTGAGGAAATCAGGAAACGCCCCTTGATGGAATGCAGAGACAAGGGTGAGGAGGGAGAGTGTTCTAGGCATCAGGGCTAAGCTGTGCCACGGCACCAAGGCCGAACCTTTGGGCTCTTCTGGAGCACAGTGGGCAAGGGGTGTGGGTGAAATGGGTAACCAGTCTAGAAAGATGGGTGGGCCCAAAGGAAGAGGAAGGTAGAGGTGGGCAGGACCCTGGAGGTGGATGAAGCCCTTGGGGGCATTTGGGGGCTGGAACCAGGGAAGGGGCTTTTCCTATTGGAAGCACAGAGAAGTCCTTTGATTCAGCAAGGTGGGGGTGTTTGGGAGGGGCTGCTACAGTAGGACAGCTGGCCAGAAGCTAGATGATCCTCCTGTGTCTAGGGAGGGGCTGGCTATCTGAGGGATGCCCAACTGCTCTGGGGTAGGGAGCCTAATGGTTAGAGCAGTTACCTTCACATCACAACCCTTCCAATACTAGAAGCCAGCTATCACAGTCCTCTGTGACTCTCCTCCAATGCCATGGACTCCAGGCTTTTCACCATGCCGGTCCCCCTCCTCTGGACTTCAGCTCATCAATGAACTTACGCCATCGTGACCGGAATAAAGAAAATGAATAATCATGATCAACATGGTGCTAACAGTTTTATAAACATCATCTCATTTGATCCTCACGACAAATGATCCTCATTTTACAGTTGAGGAAACTGAGGCAGACAAAGGTTAAGTGACCTGCCTAAGGTCTCACAGCTCGGGAGTGTCTGAGGTTTTGGATTAGGGTCTTCTGACCCCAGTCCCATCGCTCTGTGCACTATGGTACCCCCTAGGTCTTCCAGAAGAACACAATACTCCAGATGAGGTCTGACCAGGGCAGAGGGTAGTGGGAGGACCACTCCCTTCATAATCCAGCCCAAGATTGCGTCAGTCTTATACAGTCTTATGCTGCCTCACATCAAACTTGGATTTTGCTAACGCCCCAGTTATTGTGTAGAATGATTTTTCTTCACCATGACTCCTTTACCTTATACTTCTGAAGTTGATTTTTGGGTCCCCATGTTCAAGACTTTATATTTATCCCCCTGAACTTCATCTGACGAGATCTAGCCCAATATTTAGCCTTTGGGCTCCAGATTCTGCCGTCTCCCATGTAGTCTGCTCTTCCTAGTTTAATGTAAGCAAATTTGTCCAGCATGTTGTCTCTGCCTCTATTCAAGTTACTGATGAAAAGGTTAAATAAACATCAGATTCCCTGGGGCCCTCACTGGATGCCTCCTGCTACACTGGCTTTGAGCCATTGGCAACTAATCCTGGGGTCTGGCTTTCCTTCTATCTTCCTCACCAGAAGAGCATGAAAGAATGTTCAAGGCTTTGGTAAAATCTAGGTAAAATAAAGCCATAGCATTCTCATTTACATGTTTAGTAATTCCTTTTTTTTAAAAAAGTACACTCAGTCTGCCAGACCACCTCTTCTCTCTCTCTGTCTCTCTCTCTGTGTCTCTCTCTCTCTCTGTGTCTCTTGGTTTGGTTTGGTTTTGTTTTTTTTTTTTACAATGGGATAATGACATATTCTGGGGATTCAACAAGAACAAACATTTTCCCCACCACCTGGATTGCATGCTCTCGCCATACCACGTTGGTGGCTCAGTCTGAGCACAGTTTATACATCGCACTGGTCCCACCTAGTTCCTGCCCAGTTGGCGTGGTTGCCCAGGGGTTCCTCTTCTCAGCTGTCTCTGGGCTGACTTTTCTCTTCTAGGGAATCAGTGCTGGAATGGTGGCAAACTCAGCATGCATTCAACTGTTGAACTCCTGGACATCTGGATGGCTCTGATGAGGTCAAGAGGTTTAGGGGTGGGGCAGCTAGATGGTGCAGTGGATAGAGCACCGGCCCTGGATTCAGGAGGATCTGAGTTCAAATCTGGCCTCAGCACTTACTAGCTGTGTGACCCTGGGCAAGTCACTTAACCCCATTGCCTACCCCCCCCCAAATAGTACAGAAAAAAAAAGAAAACTTAAAGAGGTTTAGGGGTGCTGGAACCCCAAAATTGTGACACATGAGTTCTGCCTGAAAGAATTTAACCTAAGCCTTCTTTCAGCCAAAGACAAGGTTTATTAAAGATCTGCCATTATTAGCCAGACTCTTAAGGAACCTGTGAGTTATTGGCTAGATTGTAAAAATCTGAGCAGTGGCTAGATTATAAAAATCCGAGCATCTTAATGAAGACAAGATGGACTTTATATACAGAAAGACGATGGGAGGGATCTAGTGGTGGCCAAGCAGTCTAAGGGACTGTGAGGTAATAGAAAGCCAGGGAGCTGGACCATGTGGCCAAGGGAGAATGGGGCCTGGCTAGGATTACAGGTGGGAAGTGGTGGGGGGGTGGGGGGGCATAGGGAGGTAAGACAATGGAGGGCTAGGCCAGGTTAAGGGTAACAGAGAATTGGGAGATTGGCCATAGCCACAATGAAAGGCCAGTTGATGGGATTAGAGCCTCAGGGGAATGTCAGAGATTTGGCCCCATCAGCTCCCTCTCCTGATCTTTAGAAACTCAGGAGTGCCCACGCTTTAACCCTGCCACATAAAATGAAATAACAAATGCTAGAGCAGAGGCCCAAAGCCCATTTCCCAGGAGTCACCTGACGGCCTGGGAAGGCCTCTCCCCCTGGGTCTCACTGAGCACTGCTAGGGAGGGGCTGAGCCAGAGCAGAGCTCCACTGAGAGAGAGGGATAAGGAGACACTTTCATGAGACTCGGATGAAAAATGCTCTTCACCTCTACAGAGAGAACTGAGCAGCTCTAAATGCAGATGGAAGTGGCTTTTTAAAAAATGTCTCTATCTTTGTTGTTTTATTTTGTTTGTGTTTTCTCTTGCAACATGGCTAATATGGAAATACGTTTGGCATGAACTCGTGTATGATTGAAATCAAATTGCTTGAGAAAATTTAGAAGTCAAAATTTTAAAAAATGATTAACTTTTTTTTACATGTGATTGGGAAGTATTTCATGAAGCAAGTAAAAACAATTAAGAGAGAGAGGAAGAGAGAAGGAGGAAGGAGAGAAAGAGAGACTAACTTCGGTTCTGTCAGAGTCCACCATGTGGTACACCAATCAGAACCAGCACGAGAACATCCACACACACACACCAGCATTTCTCCAAGACACGTGCCTTTCTATGACACTGTGATTCCCCTGGAAGCGGGTTCCACAGCCTCTTCTAGGTGGAGAGTCGTTGGGCTGGGAACACATTCATGCACTTTGGGCACGGCATGCTCTGTTCTGGACGGAGCCAGGCTGACCGCTTCCTTTCGTGGCCAGCTACTCCCTTAATGAGCCATTCTAGAATTTTGCCAGGAACCCAAGTCAAACTAACTGGTCCATAGTTTGTGGACTCTGTTATTCTCTTGCAGATTTTTGAAAATCAGCACGACAGTTGTCCTCCTCCAATCTCATGTCACTGCTCCAATTTTCCACCATCTTCCAAAGCTAGTGCCTCTAGCAGTATTCTTTCCAATATTATTGATGGTGGCAGTGGTCTTGGCTCATTCTTTTGCAGCCTCAGGCTACAGTTCTTCTAGGTTGGGTGACTTAAGTCCTGCCACGGCAGCTACAGGTTCTCTTACCCTCTCCTTACTTGTCTTGGCCATTGACTCCACACACCATCTTTCCCTCTCATTTCCAGTGTCCAGGTCATTGTTCTTTGTAGACAAACGAGGCGCCTTTCTCCCCTTGTCTGTCAGCACGGTCTCAGTCAGTCCAATCTGCTGAATCTCTTTTTCCTCTAAGTGTATTTAAAGTAACCGACTCTTTTTAGCTGTCCTTGGTCTCTCTTGCCAGCCTGAGCTTATTCTGAGGGACAGCGATGGAACCTGGACCCCTAAAAGCCCCTGAAACTTTTCCAACAACCCAGCCCCTGAGCCCAGATCTCTGGTATTTGCCTGAGGCACCTGGCCCTTCCAGGTCAATAATCCTTTCAATTGTCCTTTTGATGAGGTCTAGAGGTTTAGGGGTGCTGGGACCCCTAGATCACGATGCCTGAATGAATTCAATCCAAATCTTCTTTCAGCCAGAGAAAAAGTTTATTAGAGATAAACCATACAGGCCAGACTGTTAAGGAATCTGAGTATTAGTATCGCCCGTAGGGATGAGTGTATGAGAGAGTCTCAGTGTTTAAATGGGGGCCAGGGTGGATCTTATATACTCTCAAGTAATTTTGGGTGACCAGAGGAGGGGCTGGCAAAAGGGTCTAGGTGATTTAGGGAGAATTCCAATTGGAAGGTCTGAGAGATTGGATAATGGGAATAGATAGTGAAGGCAGCTGGAAGGAAGAAGTTTGCAAGGCATCTGAATAAGATCCAAAGGTGAGGCTTGGGCTTTCAAAGGAAGCTAAGGGGAGTCCATAAGGAACCATGGTAAGAAAAGTTTAAGGGTTTTCTGGGGCCCGTAGACAAATGGGAGCCAGATTTTTTTTAGGCGAGGCTTGGGCCCATACCCCATCACTTTCATTGGGGCTGCCCCCCAACCCTTCATTCTCTGCTACCTCTGGGTCACCCCAGGCTATTTGCCACTCCTTAATCCTATCCAGATCTCACCACAGTCTTTCTGTATAAAAGTGTCCATCTTGCTATCATTAAATGGCTCAGATTCTTCAAATCTGGCCTGCTTGTCAATACAAGCATCACAAATGCACAGGTTCTTAAAATCCTTGTCTCTGACCAGAAGGCCGCTCCAGAGATCGAATTCTTTGGAGGCAGGACCCCTGCCTTTTGCCCTTGAATTTTGGGGTTCCCAGCAGCCCCAGACTGTAATGTGAGCATTCCCAGCTCTATTTTGGGAAGGAATAAGCATTTATATGGCGCCTACTATGTGCAGATATTATTTCATTTGAACTCTCAATAGCCCCGCAAGGTAGGTGTGCTGTTATGACCCCCATTTTACAAGAGGGTAAACTGAGGCAGACCTGCCTAGGGTCTCCCAGTTAGGGAGTACCTGAGGTTGGATATGAACTCAGGTCTTCTGGATTCCACTACAGCACCTAGCTGCCTTGAGAAAGGACTTTCATCCACCACTACAGATCCAAGAAAGCCTGCCTCAGTGACTCGGGCAGAGTCAAGCGGAGTTGGGTTTGCCTCTCCACCTCCTGGCTCCCCTGGGGACTCCGCGGTCTTTGCAGGAGCCACCGACCCCTCTGGGTTCCGGCCTTTCCACCCGGTGGCCCTTGCCCCCTGCCCCAGCAGGGGTCCAGCGTGCAGGCAGCCCGGCCCAGCGGGGGATGCGGGAGCGAGTCCCCCCCCCCCCCCCCCCCGCGGCTCTGGTCTCCGCCTGGCCCCGCCCCCCAGCACCAGGCCCGGCTGAGCCAGTTGGCCAAAGCGTCTGGGGCGGCACGCAGCCCTTCTGCCGTGCCAGGCTCCCCGGGGGTGCAGATTTCGGGGTCCCGCCCTGGCAGCCTCCCGATGACGGAGACATCGGAGGGCACTGGCGCAGGGGCACGGGTGCTGGACACCACCATCAACGTGACAGGCACTTCCCAAGCGTCTGCTGTGTGCAGAGCAGTGACGCAACGACGCCGTGGGACCTAGGAGCCCTGGGTTCAAATGCCTGCCTCGGCCCCCGGAGCTGGGTCACGTCAAGGACTCAAGAGTCTGGCCCACAACTTGAAAACTGGCAGAGGCTGCAAGAAGTTGCGCAAGCGCATTGGGGACAACCCTTTACATGTCTTCTGGGGACGCCGGGGTGGGGACTAGACTGCGCATGCGCAAGGGCGGCTTCAAGGACTTGTGGGGAGAGGCTTCAAGAAGTCCGCGCAAGCGCATAGATAGCAGCCCTTCCTGCGCCTCCAAGCTCGAACACTTCTGGGGATTCTGGGCTGGGGAGGAGTCCGCGCACGCGCCGTGGCGTCGGGCCCCTCCCCATGTCGCTCGGATTTTCCCCTGGTATTGTACAGCATGTAAGAACGGAGGAGGTGGGGGGGAAGAAAAAGAAAAAAGAGTGCACGCGCACGCACACTGCGTGTGGGGGGAAGAGGTGAGAGGGTAAGCAGCGCAGCAGTTGCGCATGCGCACTCGATCCAGGCCCTTTCCCCTTCTCGTTTCCGTGCTCCCCCATTGAAAGGAAAGCCTGGGCGGGGAGAACCTTGCGCACTCTCACATTCTCCTGGGGGGGCGGGCCTCTAGGGGAGGAGAGCTGTTTGCGCAGGCGCTGCTTCTCCGGGCCCCGCCCTTCCTGCGGTCGTAACGTGTCACGGAGGGCGGTGCTGGGCCCTGCCGGCCACAGGCGCATGCGCGCGCTGCCACGCCGCTACGACGCAGCCTGCGTGCGCGGCCGCGCGAAGGCGAGAGCGGAAGTGCCGAGCTGACTGACGGGGCCGGGCTGTAGGCGGCGGCGGCGGTAGTGACGGCTGCTTGGGGTCGTCGCGATGGCGACGTTCGTGACGGTGCAGCTGAAGAAGGCGGCCGAGGTGGACGTGGCGCGGCCGCTGAGCAAGTTCATCCAGCAGACGTACCCGGCGGGCGGCGAGGAGGCGGTGCAGTTCGGCAAGGCCGCCGAGGAGCTGAACCGCCTGCGCCGGGCCGCGCTCGGCCGCCCGCTGGACCGCCACGACGCGGCGCTGGACGCGCTGCTGCGGTGAGGGGGGCTGGCGGGGGCGGGGGGAGCCGGGGAGCGCCCCCCCCGCCCCGCCCGGCCGCGCCCCGCCCCGCCCTCCCGGGAGCCGGCCGGTGGGGGCGGGGCGGGGGCCGAGGGCCCGACGCGCAGTTGTGTGTGGGGGCGGGGCGGCCCCAGGGAGGAGGAGGTGGTGGTGGGGGGCTCCGGGGTGAGGTCCCGGGCTGACGCCGCCGGCCCCCGCGTCGGGTGGGTCACTGCCCCCGAGGAGTCCGGGCCGGCCGGGGAGGGGCCTGGGTTCCACGCGTGTGTCACCCGCCTTGCTGTGCGGTGTTAACGTGGGTGAAAGTGTGGGCACAGTCCAGAGCAGCTGCACACGCTGTGGAACAGCCGGGAGGGGCAGTGGAGCCGTCCTGGGGTCGGCGTCCTTCTCATCTGTGTCACCGACTGCCACCCAACACTGGGAGGGAGGGAGGGAGGGCATGATGGAGCCTTACTTGGGCAAGCTCAGGAGTAGCGATAAATGGGAAGTCTTCAGAGGTATGCTGGTGTGGAGAGACAGTTCTGAAAAGGAGCTGGGGGTCTTGATAGCCTGCAAGCTCACTCTGAGTCAGCAGGGGCTGCTGAAGCCCAGGAGCAGGAAGGTCACAGTCCCCCTGCCCTCCGTCCCGGTCAGATCTGGGCCCTGTGGGTTAGGAAGGGGCAGCCAGGGTGGGGGAAGGCCCAGAGTCCAACGTGGGAGGAGGTCTGGCCCGAAGAAAAGACTGGGGGACAGGAGAGCAGTCTCGGAGTATTCGAACGCTGTCAGGCTGCTCTTTGAGAGGATGGTGACCCGTGGTTAGCAGTTGTTAGGGTGTGAACTTGTTCCCTTTCCTTCAGAGGACGGTGCCAGAGGCAGGGAGGGCAAGGAGCAAAGAGAGACATGTTTTGAGGCTTTCTCTTGATGTTGGGGTAACTGGCACCAGCAGGAGTGGACTCCCTCCCTCGAGGGTGGTGAGGCTGGCTCACCCCTTGTCAGGCCTGGGAGGGTGGGGAGTAAGAGATGGCCGCTGAGCTCCTCACCCAGCTAAATTATGCCAGGCTAGTCTTTGGAATGTTTTGGGAAGTAAGTACAGTCTGATCCACAGTGTATCTAAATCCCTCCGATCGTTTATTTTCGAAGTTTGGACTTCCTGTTAAGCCACATAGAGCAAAGTCCTGCTCCTCTCTGATGGCCAGTGTACCTTGGGAGGTTGGTCCATAAGAGACCATATGGGACACAGTATTTCCTGCTGCCTCAGGGTATCCCCTGAGACCAAGAACAGGCCACAGTCTGGCCAGCAGCTTGGCGCTATTCCCCAGAATATTCCCTTTGAATCCTCGATTCTAGAGTCCATCTTGTTGATGGCCTTTGTCCTCTGCTCTGGCACCTGCAGCAGGCCCAGGAGGACTAATATTGAGCTTCTCTGGAGGGAACATGGATTCCCCCTTGCTTTGAGCCTTCCCATCCAGACTGACCTTGAACTTTTTTGAGAGCGGGAGAGGAGAGAACCCTTTTTCCTTGGAGATCTGGTTACTTTCTATGTGGAAAAGCATCTTTACTGTGATGAACCTGTAGTCTCCCCCGTGGGGGTCCTCCTTCGCCTGTGAAGATCTCAGTCATTTCACACCTCCTCATCTTGTTCTTTTCTTTCATTTAACCCCACTTGGAGCATTTACACAAGGCCCTGGTAGCTAAATATTTCACCACCAGCAGTCTACAGAGAGGGGAGAATAGTGACCTGGGAGCCGACATGCTCAACTCATGGGACAGGTCCCTGGAGGGAGGGTAGGAATGGGCCTCAGGCTGTCTGTCTGTCTTACCAGCCAGCTGTGCCCCTCCTGTCCTGGCATTCAGCCTTCATGGTCTTAGTTCACATGGGCTTCTACTCACCACACTTTCTCACTGCCCTTGCAGTCACCCACAGATTTGAGCCTTTGGGGTGGTGATGTTTCATGATTAGCACTTATGTAGCATCCCAAGGAGATGACAGGATGGGGTTTGCGTCAGGATCCCAGGAGGGGATCGGGCCTGCTTTTGCCTGTCTTGTCACCTCCTGGTCCATCTCACTGCCAGTCTGTGGTGCTTCTCCAAGCTATATATACTTGGCATACCTTGGTCCTGCGCATCTTTCATCCTCCTTGTTCTTCCGGGATGACTTTCACAGAGGAAGCTGTAGCGCCCGAAGGCTGGTTACATGTTTCTCCAGTTACTAGGGGTCTCTTGGTAGCCAAATCAGTCAGTCTTTTCTCAGTCCTCATCTTGCTCAGCTTCTCTGCAGTATTTGATTGGATATTCTCCCTAGAACCTCAGAGTCGCAGAAGCCCCATCTCCTCTAGAACAAGAAAAGGCTCTCGGCTCTGACAAAGGGTTTGGTGGAAGAGACACTAAAAGTGGATGCATCCACAGTTTGCCTGCCACCTGAGGACCAGCAGGCCTTGCTCTCTGACTTGGAGCCGAAATCTCTGTGGCTTAGGGACTCCTTAAAGCCGGGGCCTGTCTTGCTTTTTCTCTGTCTCCCTAAAGCTTAAGCCCACGCTTCTGCACACGGTACCTGCTTAAGGTACCTGCTTTTTCCTTTATTCTCTATTCCCTGGGTTTTCTACTTTCTTGGTTCTATTTCCTTCTCTCCCCTCAGGTTAAATATCTCCATGCTTGATTCCCAGATTTATATATTCAGCCCCAGGCTTTCTCCTGCCCTCCAGTCTCACTTTACCAGCTGGCCTCCCAGGCATTTTAATCTCATACTCAGCATGTCCAGAAAAGGGCCCATTCTCTTTTCCCCGCTCTTTCACCCCTCTTTTGAACCTTCTTGTTTTTGTTGAGGGCCCCACTATCCCTCTGGTCAGTTGGTTCACAATCTTGGGGGACCCACTCTCCCACACGTGTCAAATCGGTTGCCAATTGTTATTGATGTAACCTTCACAACGTGCCTTGGGTCCATCCTCTTCCCGAGTAACATGGGGACCAGCCTCCTTTAGGGCCTCATCATGTCTTGCCATGGCCTCCCTGCCTCCAGTGTCTCATCTCCACAGTCTTAGACTAACTGATTTATTTCAAAGGTCAGCCACAAGTATCTACTCTGATAGAATGTAAGGTCCCGAAGGACACGGAGCACTCTTTTTTTGTCTTTGTCTCCCAGATGCCTAGCACAGGGTTTAGGCACTTAATAAATACTTTATTGTCCTATACAAATAGGAACATTGGGAACACTTCCCTGGCCTTGGGGAATCCTCTTATTTTAGCCTCCTCCTTAATGCTTCAGATACCTGAGGTGTGCAGGCAATAAACAAAAAGTTTATTGCCTCCAGCTTCAACTCTCTCCAGTATTTCCTCCACCTAAGTGATAACCTAAAGCTTAGGTAGCTCTAACCCAGCCACTCCTGATCAATAAACTACCTGGTGCCTCTAGGAAAAAATAACCCTTTTTGTTATTTTAAGTTTGAATCATTTTGTTGTTTCAGATTTCTGAAAACTAGACCTGTGATTTTATCAGTGTAGGTAGCAAAGAGAGGGGCTGGATGTGAGAGATGTTATGTTGTGAAGCTAGAAATGGCAAGATTTGCCAACTGTTTGGCTGTGTGGGGTGAGGACAAGTGAAGAGTCCAGGCTAATGCTGAGGTTACAAATCTGGGAGAATGATGGGGGTTCCTTCAGCCAGAAATTGGGCGGTTTGGAGGGAGGGGGAAGATGATGAGCTCAGTTTTGGATGTGCTGAGGTCGTGATGCCTTCAGGAATAGGCGGTGTGGTATATGTTTATTAGGCAGGTGGTGATGTGGGAATGAATCACGGGGGAGTTATGGGGGCTGAAAGGCAATGAGGACCCAGGACTGTGTCCTGGGGTGGCTTGGGGCCTGGGATGTTCCCAAAGAATTAGAATTGCCTGCCTTTGGGCCACTCCCTGTCCACTCTTTTGTAGTCTGCAATGCATGAATTTTTTTTTTCAGGGGATAGAGGGACTGTGGGATTGATTTTCACCTGTTTACATTGTAACTTCATGTGCTCACTTAATTTAGTTGGTTCTGTTAACATTGTGGGAGATTACAGAGCTTTAGTGATTGGCCTTATGCTGCCCCTGAAATGAAGGCCTGTCTGTCCATTGATTATCTGTGGTCTGCTGGGGATGTGTAGTGGTGAGTCGTTGAACCTGACAGTCTTCTAAGAATTACGATCGACTGTGACTCACGGATTCTGGGCTCCATAGAGAAGTACACAATGGATGTGAACAGGCCTTGAACCCAGGACTAACCAGGCCTTGCACGGAAGAATCTGGGCAAAGGCTGTTGTTTGAGAAATTGATGATGGAGAGGGGAGATGCCCGTGGCCTTGGGATGTCCTGGGAAACCAAGGCACGCAGCACTTTGAGTGGGTTCCCCACTCCTCCCTGCCTTGGGAGCTCATAAATCCCACTGGAGTTTCTGTTAAGAGGGCCAAGGGTGAATTAACTGCTGAGGATAAATTAGATTTGAAATGTACAGAATGGGTTGGAAATGATGTGCAGTTTCTCACTGTTGTAGTTACTCATTTTGGTTTTGCTTTTTAGGTATTATGATCAGATTTGTTCCATTGAGCCAAAATTCCCATTTTCTGAAAACCAGGTAAAAACTTATTTTAGTTTGTTTAAAAACTATGGCATGTGAAATCATCCACTCGATTCTGCCTATGGCATAGAGAGCTGGAATTGGGGGCGTGTGTGTTATTACTAATGTTTTGTGAGAGGGAGCCATTATTAGGGATGTTTTTGAAGGATGCCAATTTGATAGAAGTACCTTCTTCCCCTTGAAATTTGTGGTGGTGAAGCCTGGGGCCCGTCTGTGTCCCTTCTGTCCTGCCTGTGCCACTAAGACTCTCCTAATTTTTTTCTTTAGCCCATAAGGAATTATAGAGCATGATTTCACATGGAACGTAGATGTCTCCGCCAAGTATTTGGGCCAGTTTCCTTGTGTGCATTTTCTTAAATATGAAAGAGAAGTAGGATGAATCATTTCAGACTCCATACCAAGGGCTCGACATAATTTCCTTCTCCAAGGGCATCTTGGATGTTGACCATGTTATGCATTTTTATTCTTATGTTTTAGAAGCTTAATAAGTCTTCAGTCAGGCCAGGAAGCAGCGAGGTTGAAAACACTGGCTTGGGGCGTGGCCGTTAAAGTGACCAGTGTGGTTTATTGCTGGGTTGAGTGTGGGTTCTTTCTCCTGGAATGGGGAGGAGGCCTCACTCAGAGGCCACTTCAGGCTGGTGGGCAGGTGTGCATTTTTCTATTTGGATTTTGGGCCTGATGATTTCCTTGTTTGAGACCATTTCCTTTAACCTTTCCCCTCCCAATGGGCCTCATCTCCTTCAGGGATTGCTTTTCCGTTCTTCCTCAATATAGATCTGCTTGACCTTTACCTGGAAGGATGCTTTTGACAAAGGATCGCTTTTTGGAGGATCTGTAAAACTGGGTAGGTACTTTTTATGAAAATAAATTCTAGGAAATGTGGTCTAAACTTTCTGTTTTTAAGTTCTGTTACCTTCCTGACAGAGGCTGTTAGTGGAATCCCTTGTTGATGGGGAAGCAGCCTCTCCATCTGTACCTTAGTGGGTCTCAGGAGTTGCCTGAGACTCAGAAAGCTCTTGTGACCTGCCTCGTGAGTTTCTGAAGTGAGGCTTGAATGCAGGTGTAGCTCCTAATGCCTCTGTCTGTGTTTCTGTGGTTCCTTCTCCACCTGCTTCACGTCAGCCCCATCTTGTGGCTGTTGCCCAAATCTCTTGCTTCTGGCGGCTTTGCTTTCTGATGGCGCTTTGGATCCTCTGCCTTCCTGGTATTGTCTGTGGCTTTTCCATTGGTCCCTCCTAGCAGCCCTTAGCCGGTTATTGTTGGGAAAAATAGCCAAGAGTGAGGTAGAATGTGTCCAGTTATCACCATTCCTCCAAACTACTTTCTAATGTATTAAAAAAAAAAGTCCAATTCCATTTTTCTCCCAGAAGGTTCTGGTCCTCCAATTCCCATATAGTTTTTAAAAAATGGTATTTTTTTATTACTTTTATTTCCCAGTATCCCATCTCCTTGTAACAAAGAATGAAACACAGTCCTGCAAGCTTAGCCAGTACCTCAGCTGAGTCTGACATTGCATGCATTGCTCTGCACTGTCAGCTCAGCACAGGAGCAAGATGTCATTTTTCATCCCCCTTTTTGAGCCAAGCTCAGCCATTATAATTATCCTGAACACACCGAGGTCTTTGGTTTGTGTTTCCGCTCGGTGTGGTCTAGTGGAGAGGGAGCTGACGTGTCCCAGGCCCCTGGCACTGACCTGTGTGGCCAGTGGGAATTCCAGTGAAATCGCAGACTGTTCCCATCTCCTGCTCACTTAGAGTGTTGATGAATGAGGGTGGTTTTTCCTGAGGTGGCATCATTTCATCAGGGTCTTCCCACGCTTTCCGTTGTTTGTTGCAGCTCCGTAATAGCCCGGTGCCTTCCTGGACTGCAGGTAGGGTAGTCAGTGGGAGAAATGGGTGTACAGGTCCCTGCAGAGCTGTCTTTAGGAGGGATGGGGTTTGGGTTCAAAACTTGTACAGTTACCAGCCAGGGTTTTACTGAGCATCCCTCGGATGGCGAGATGAGAGATGCTGACAGGTACCAGCTGCATAGACACCAGCTAATCCCTCTCTTGCTTTTTTGCTCTTGCTACTGTTCCTGCTTGCATCTTTCTTCTTCTCCTCTTTCCCTGCCACCCTTAGGTCTAACCCTCGACCCGCTCGAGTCTGGCCCGAGTGCTCTGTCCATGGTGACTTTTTCCTTCCTCGTCTCCTGTGGCACTCAGAGTGGGCCCCATCTGCAGCACCTAATTTAGGAGTGTTGCATGTAGTATAATTAGAAAACATTTATGTAATATGTGTGCATATTTCTATATTTATAGTTATTAAACCTTCATTTTTGTGAGTGGAGCTGAACTGCCCCAGACACAGCCTGTTGTAGTGGCTGGGCAGCTGGCCTTGGAGCCGGGAAGACTTGGGTTCAGGTCCCATTTTTGACACGTCATGACTGGATTGCCCTGGATAGTCCCTAACCCTCTTAGAGCTCTGCGCTGGGCAGCTCGCTACGACTTTGAAGTTGTAGAGGGGACGCCGACCTGCATTGGGAGAGGGTGTTTTCCTCCCCAGGAGTTCTCTATACCAGTGAAATCAGAGAACTCTGGTCCCCTCCCATGCATTATATTGTGTGTGTGTGTGTGTGCGTGCGTGCGTGCGCGCATGCACGCACAGAGGGTTATGAAAAGGAAGGGCTGATAATCTCCGTGGTACAGAGCCTAGTTGTCTTTTTTTGAACCTGAGTGTTTTGGGCTTGACTTTATCTCTGTTATTCAGTACAGCCTTCTAGCCTGACAATGCTGCTTTTGGTTTTGGCTTTTCCTCGGCCGTGCTGATGTTGAGCTCCCCTGCCCCGTAGAACCATTGACTTCTTCCTTCTCTTGCCTCCTGTCACCTGCTGCCTTCCCCTCTGACCTTGCTGTTTCTCCTTTGTATGCGCCTGTCTGGTGGTGTCACTCTCTTCTCTGTGTTGTCCTCTCCAGCATGGGGACTTGACTTGTTTTCTCTGCTTAGCGATGTCTGGCTCATCTCCCATCTTCGGTCAGCACTTGGGAAAGACTGTTTTAGAATTACTGGTTTGCTAATCCTCATTCCAGCTTTGGGTCATTTGCAAATTGGTTTGGGAGGTTATCTGTACCATCATCTAAGCCATGCTTCAGAATGGCTGCATGGGGCTAATAGCAGCAGATCTCTTGGGCACTTCCCTGGAGACTTCCTGCCAAGCTGTCATCTTGCTTCTCACCATTCAGCTCTGTCAGAGTCTAGCCCACATTTATTTCTCTGTCTGTACAAACAGCACGAGAGATATTTGTTGAATGCCTTGATAAATAAAACCTAGGGAAACTGTTTTCATTAGAGAAAGCAATGGGGTGAACTTTTTCTTCTCAAATTTTGTTATTATTTTTTTTAAACAGCTCTTGCAAGTTTAGGCTATGAAAAGACATGTGTGTTATTCAACTGTGCGGCATTAGCGAGCCAGATTGCAGCAGACCAGAATCTGGATAACGATGAAGGATTGAAAGTCGCTGCTAAGCATTATCAGGTAGGACGGATATTCCCTCGCTGACTGTGACCATGGCATCTCGAGACTTGGATGACCTTGAAAAGGACTCCCGTTTTTCTGAGAACATTTTCTATCCCTTACACAACCTATGACTCCCCTCCATGAGATTTCTGAAAATATACTTGTATCTGGTTTGGTTTTTTTTGTTTGTTTGTTTATTTGTTTGGGTTTTTTTGTGAGGCAGTTGGGGTTAAGTGACTTGCCTAGGGTTACACAGCTAGTGAGTATTATGTATCTGAGTCCAGATTTGAACTCAGGTCCTCTTAACTCCAGGGCTGGTGCTGTATCCACTGTGCCCTAAATATACTTGTATCTGAAATGCCCTTGGGGGAGGGGCGTTCCCTCACAGAAGGGACTTCAGACACTCCCCAGTCCACTTAGCCAGCCTTTCATTTGAAGGCATCCCATTTTGCAACTGGATATTTTTTTTAAGTCTGTGCAGGTTGTATTTTAGGTGTGCCTCAGCCTGGGCCAACTGGACTGAGGCCCTTGCCAGCCCGGTGTTGCCAGGTACACAGCTGTGGCCTCTCAGCCTCAGAGATGCAGTAATGCTTCCCCTTCCTTTTTTAGTTTTGGTTTTCAAAAGTGTTGATTTCTTTTCTCTCGCCCGCCCTCTCTGCTCTGAGAAAGAAAAATAGAGCTTTTGTAGCAAGTGTGCCTCTCCCTGCCAAGCAGATTCCTCCCAAATGTGCTGCCCTCTCTGAGGAGGTGGGAAGCAGGCTTCCTTATTGGTCCTCTGGTGTGGCTCGGTCATTGCCCCATTAGGGCTCTGGCCACGCTGGTCGTTTTTATAATGTCATCTCAGTGGTCCTGCTTCTTGCATTCTGCATCTCTTGATACAGGTCTTCCCAGGCTTCTCTGACCCAATCCATTTCATCGTTTCTTTTTTTGTTTTTGTTTTTTTTTTTTAGGCAACTGGGGTTAAGTGACTTGCCCAGGGTCACACAGCTAGTAAGTGTCAGATGTTTGGTCTGAGGCCGAATTTGAACTCAGGTCCTCCTGACTTCAGGGCCAGTGCTTTATCCACTGCGCCACCTAGCTGCCCCCACGTCATCATTTCTTACAGGCTTGTATTGTTCAGCTGCTACCCACTGGAAGGGTTGATAGCCCCTTCAAAAAGCTGCCACAAATATTTCTGTAGCTACGAGTTCTTTTCTTATTTAGGCCTAGTAGTGATATGATGAGGTCACAGGGCACAGTGACTTTGGGGAGGGTAGAGTTCCACATTTTTAGTGTTGTTCTCGCCCCCCCCCCCCAACTCTTTCTCCCTGCAGCCCTTCCCCTCTCATGATTCGGAGCCTCCTTTGTCCTCTGAAAGTCCTGCTCTCTGCTTGACCTCCCTCCATAAGACCAGGCCGTCCTGTCCTGACTTCAGCCTCCCATGCCGTCTGTGCCCCTTGGGGCAGGGGGAGGCTCTTCCTGACTGCTCCTCCCAGATGCTGCTCCTCCCGTCTCTAGAGATTTTTGTCACCAGCATCTGTGTGCCCCCAGGTCATCTTCCCTCTTAAAAACAACTTAAGTGATGCTCTTGGGGCCCCCCTCCCAGTCTAGTCAGCAGTACGCCTTGTAACAAAAGAAAACCCAGTAAAAACTAGGAAAGAGCAGTTCCTTGGTTTTCTTTCAGGAGCAGGGAAGCCCCTTTTTGTCTACATCATTGTGTTCTTGGCCTGTTGGTGCTTGATTCTGCTTGTCTCCTGTCGTGTCTGTTCTTACCAAGCTGCCTTTGGTTATTTCTCACTGCACAGTAATTGAGAGTTCGTCATGTTCTTTTGTCATAAAATGTGCAAGGGTCACAAGACCTTTCTGCCTTTGCCCTGCTGGGGGACCATGCCCAGTAGGGGCATTTCTGCCCTGCTTGGTCAGACCATTTCCCAGCTCTGCGCATTCTTGGCTGTCTTGAGCATTTGACTGGATGTGAGTTGGCATCATTTCATTTCTTTTAGTGGGTTGGAACCTTTTTTTCATGTGGTCTGTGAAAGTTGCAGTTTTTCTTTTGTAAACTGTCTCGTTTGGCCACTTTAAACCCATGGTGGATTGGCTGTTGGTCTTAGACATGTGTGTTCATTTTTCTGTGTCTGTTGGATGTCAGACTTTGCCTCAGAAGTATTTGATGCATTGATTCCCCCCCCCCAGTTGACAGCCTCTTATCTTAGCTACATTGATTGGATCCATCCACAGCTTTTAAATGTGATGTAATTGAAATTATTGATCTTTTTTAAGATTCCAAGCTGGAAGAAGTCTGCTGGTACAGTACACACTTTTTACAGATGAAAAAGTGGAATCTCAGAGAAAGTGCTGTTATTTTCCCAAAGTTACAAAGTGGCAGAGATGGGAGGTGAGAATTTCTCCCTTGTTAGGGAGCTCAGCCAGCTCTGGGGCATGATCTTCTTTAAACCCCTCAGCTCTGCCTTCACACTTGGGGACTTGACCCAGAGGCGTGAGGTGGCTTCCCTGTGCCTCTGCCTCCTTAATTCCTTAACCTTCTTCAGCTCCGCCAGCGAAAGCTTAGCTTTGCCTCAGTGCCATCCACAGGGACAGTCATGCTGGCATCCAGGAGCCTGGCTTTGAGTCCAAGCTTGGCTGCTTACTGTCCTTACAGTGACCTCCAGAAAGGAGGCAGTGTGACCATGGGAGCCCTGAGACCCCTCAGACTGTAGATTTGTGTTTGCACCTTGGATCTGTCCATCCTGGTGCCACATTCTGCCTTAAGCACAGGGATGCAGTCCCTGCTTGCAAGGAATTTATTCTCTGTTGGTGGTGTGTGTGTGTATATGTACATATGTACATGTACCTATGTATACATGTGTGTAGCACGTCAGAGAGAAGGCAACTGCATCCCATGTGGTAAGGGATAGGGAGTGCATTAGCAGTCGGGCCCAACAATGGTGCCTTTTAAAAGGTGGTGCTTGGGTGCTGTGTCTTGAAGGAAGAGAGGGCATCTGGGCTGAGGAGAGGCAGTGGGGGAGCCTGGGGATGGTCGTTTGTGAGGAAGTGGAAAAGATGGAGTGTTGGGCTAGGGGAGTGATGATCAGGAAACTGGAAAGTTAGGCAGAGGCTGGGTCATGAAGGCCCTGGGAGGCCCCACACGGGAGAGTGGATTCCACCCTCAAGTGGCCCCATTGATTAGGGGAGGGGGTCACATTTTCAAATGTTTGCCTAAGGAAAACAGCATTGGCGGCAGTGGGTGGCACCTTAGGGCCGACTGTGGCAGTGATCTTGGTGAGAGACGATCAGGGCCTGGCCAAAGGTGGGAGCTGCGGGGGAGTATGAGTGAAGGGGTCAGATCGAAGAGGTGTTGTAGGGCAGCTGATTGGATGTGTGGATGCGGGGAAGTGAGGACCCCAGACTAATGCTAATGCTGAGATCCCGAACCTGCAAGACTGGGAGCAGATGTTGGCGGGTTGGTGGGGAAAGGTAACAAGTTCTCTTTTGGATGTGTCATGCTTGGGACGCCTGCAGCTGGAAGTGTCCAGTAGTGAGTCGGTGCTGCTGCCTGGAGCGCAGGAGAGAGACTAGGATTGGATGGATCGATCTGGGAGTCATCTGCAGAGAGATGATACTTAAACCCATGGGAACTGATGAAGGCCAAAGACAGAACCGGGCGGGGGGGGGGCTGGTGCTCTAATCAGGGGTGTGGATGAAGATCCAGCAAAGGGGACTGAGAAGAGTGGTCAGATAGTCAGGAGGAGAAGCAGGTGAGAGCAGGGTCCAGAAAACCGGGGAAGGGGGAAAAGGGCAATTTATACCGTCCCGCCCTCCTGGACTTGTGAGAGGAGCATCCTGGGCTTCCTTGATGGAGAACTCTCACACTGTGTCAGTCTCTGACAGCGTCAGTGGCTGCAGAGAGGTCAGGAAAGAAGGCTGAGCATTGAGGAGAAGATGGTCAGATTTGTCAATTAAGAGACCCCTGGTAACTGGAGACGACAGTTTCAGTTGAACTGATGCTAAAGAACATAGTAAGTTTGGCTGACTCGTACAATGAACATCACAGTGTTTTGTGTCTACAGAAGGATTTTAATACTCACTGTGTCCTTTTGCTGAATCTGCCTGTTGATTCAGTTTGTTGTTGAATGCACAAGATTTCGATGTATAGTTGTTAATTCTTCATCATCCTGAGATGTCCTGCTTCTGTCGTGTCGGCATACCTCTGCTCAATGGTCCCTTTTGCCAGGTCTGGCCTTGGTGAGGTGCCTACGTTTCCAGTGAGGTCTCCAGGCCAATGAAGCATGGTTATTTAGATCTCTTAGATCTGTTTCTTAACTGGGGGACACCTATGGCCTGGTGCTAGGTGCATTCTGGTATTCCATCTCCATTTGGGAAATTCTGTAATTCTGAGACAATCCTGCTTTTCAGGAGGTTGTTTTCTTGGTTGGAAACTGTCATTCTCTCGATGGGGACAAGACGCTTGGGCCCATTGGAAGGGGGAATTTCCCCAAACCTTTTTGGGGGTGGCTGGGGGCCCAGCTCTTCAGGGCTTACAGGGATGATTTTTGGCCCGCCTTTCTCCTGTCTTCAGTGCTCCAGTCTTGCTCTTGTCTTCCCCATGGCAGCAGCGGTAGCGGCAGCTCCTCTTCCTTTCTGTTCTCACTAGTCCTCTTGCTGCGAGGTGCCTTCTTCAGGCCCCTTTGCTTTGAGCAGCGGGGCCTGGTGGACATGTCCAAACTTAAGCCGTGCTTGACCTGCTGGCCTTTCCGTCGCTCAAGTGAGCTCTCTCAGAGCTTGCACTTTCTGCACCCGCCCCTGGAGTGATGACCAGCCTCTAGGACCACCCCAAAAGAGAGAGCTGACCCACAGGGCAGGGCTGGGGAGGCCGGTGTGGTGCCCATGTGGTCCCCTGCCATCTCCAGACAACACCCTGCCCACTGTGGGAGGAGAGAAGCTCTTGTGCTTTGTCCCCGTGCTTCCACCTTTCATATGACTCTTATTGCAGTGTTTTGACTTTTGTAATTCGGCTGCTGTCCCCACACGTGTCTGCACACCCACGAAAGGCCTTCCTCTTCTTTTGCAGTTTGCTAGCGGTGCCTTCTTGCACATCAAGGAGACTGTTTTGTCTGCGCTGAATCGAGAGCCTACCGCCGACATAGCTCCAGATACCACAGGCACCTTGAGTGTCATCATGCTGGCCCAAGCCCAAGAAGTGTTCTTTCTCAAAGCCACAAGAGGTGATTTAGAATTTAGTCCCGTGTGTGTGTGTGTGTGTGTGTGTGTGTGTGTGAGTGTGTGTGTGTGTGTGTACGTGTATGTGTGTGTACGTGTATGTGTGTGTGAAGTGCCTTCCCTGGCCTGGGCGTGGGGCAGCTGTGGAGCAGGGTAGAGCCATCAGTCAGTCTGCAGATGTCTACTGACCATTGCTGTGGCTGCTGGACACCAGAGAGGCCAAGGCAGATGTGGGTCTGTTCCTGCTGTCAGTGAGTTCACAGTCTAGTTGATTGGGGCGTGCATGGGTTGGGGTTGGGGGTCTGAAAGGCCTCCTGTTGAAGGGAGTCTCCAAGGAAACTGGGGGTTCTGAGGTGGGAGGAGAGCAAAAGCCTGTAGGATGGAGGATAGGGCATGCGAAGAGAGAGCCCGCTCAGGGCTTGGAATGCTGCAGCAGGGAGTGTGGCTCTTCCCCTCCAGGTGAGAGGGCCGAGTGGAAGGTCAGGCAGGAGAGTGGCCGGAGCAGGCTGGGGGAAGGCTAGATGGGGGCGGGGGGGGGGGGGGGAGAGGCTGGCTGTAGCTAGTCTAGGGGAGAGGCAGCAGTGAGGGCTTGGTTTGGGATGGTAGGATTCAAAATGGGAGCCTGGAAGTTGGGGCTGCTGATGCTGTAGGACGGTCAGGGCTAACTGTGGGGGTGGGGCAGGGCAGGGGCAAAGGCTGTGCCATCAGCCAGAATCAGGAAATGGGGTGGCCGTGCCGGGGCCAAGGGCAGGGTTGGGGTCGGACTTGCTGGGCACCATTTGGGTGGAGAAGAACGTGATGCCATCGACTGGAGACTAACCTTCCAAACTGGGGAAGGGAGTAAGTCATGTAAGGGAGTATGGGGAGCTGGCACACCTGTGTTTTAGCCAAGCCGCCCTCTGGGAAGGTGCCATCTGACTGTCATTTGGTATGTGTGCTAACTAGGTTCAGGACTGTCTGAGTGCCCTACTGCCTTGATGTCAGCATAAGCCTCCCAAGCAGTTTGCCTTCTCTTCTCTTCTCTTCTCTTCTCTTCTCTTCTCTTCTCTTCTCTTCTCTTCTCTTCTCTTCTCTTCTCTTCTCTTCTCTTCTCTTCTCTTCTCTTTTTTTTAATATGCGGCAATTAGGGTTAAGTGACTTGCCCAGGGTCACACCACTAGTAAGTATCAAGTGTCTGGTATGAGACCAGATTTGAACTCAGGTCCTCCTGACTCCAGGTCCAGTGCTCTATCCACTGCGCCACCTAGCTGCCCCTTGAGTTCTCCTCAGGAGGAGGTGGGCTCCCCCTCCTTGGAGGGCATCGGGGGAGGTGGGGTCCCCCGTCAGCTCTGAGCAGCAGTGACCACGGCTGGGGAGGGGAGAGAGGAGGAGGAAGAGATGGGGCACTGAGCCCACACAGATCCCAGCTGGAGAGAGCGGGGCCTGGTTGCCGAGGGCATGACATAAGGAAGGCTGGGGTGGTGAGGCCTGAAGCCATCAGGCTGTCACAGACATTTGAGTGAGGGTGGAAGGCAGATGGAGCAGGAGGGGCAAGTGGAGGACGCAAAGAGAGTGTAGCCTTTTTAGGACTTGAGCTCATGGAGGGCGCTGAGGGTCTCTCGAGCCTGTCCTGGCTCCCTCTCACAGAGCTACGTGAGCTTGCTTTACTCGTCCCCAGCCTCTGAATCTCCAGTTTCCTGGAAGGCCCCCTTTGACAGGAGGCCTTTCGGGCCCCAACTCCAGGCATGTCCCTGCATTCCAAGCAGGCAGGAGGGCGATGGGCACTTGGATCAGTACAGAAAACACGATCATTTCAGACTTTGCTCTTTCCTGAGTCCCCCTTGGCCCTGGCTCATTCTGATAGGCCCCTTTGGCAGTGGTGATGGGGTCAGGGGCAGGGCCTCTGGGCTTGGCAGCCTTGCTCTCCTTGCTGTTGTTGACTTGGTGGGTGACCTCAGTCCCCTAGTTGTGGCACTCAGGCTGGTCAGCTCTATGCTGGGCTCTCTTCACAATGCTTTTGGAATGCTTTCAGAACTGCCATGCTCATGGGTTGCAAGTTAGTCGTTCTCTTTTTCCTAGTGGCTAATAATGGACATTTACCTGTTGATTTAAGACTTGCAAAGAGCTTTATATTATACCATTTGAGCCTCATGACAACCCTGTGGGGTGGGTGCTCTGGTTATCTTCATTTTACAGGTAAAGAAACTGAGGGCAAGTGAGTGAGTTGGGTCTGACTCAGGATTTGATCTCAGATCTTCTTGGCTTGGAATTTGATCCAGCCTTGACTTCACTAGGTTGCTTCTTAGGACCTTACATTCTAGTGAAAGCTTGCCCTTAGGGGCACATTTCTAATGTTGCTTTCTTAATCTAACAGGCATATTTTGTCTTGATGAAGTAAGAAGAATATTAAGTTGGAAGTCAGAGGATCTGAGTTCAAATGCCAGCCGGCCCTCGATTGGGGTGGGGCTGTGCATCTATAATATCTCTCTGAGTCATCTCAGGGACCTCACTGCCTCCAGCGGCTGTGACAGGGGAGGGAGGGTTCACAAAGTCTGAGGCACTCTCACAAGTTATCCCTGTGGAAAGTAACTGAAGAACTGCACCAAATGCTGGCCCGCCATCTCTTGTGAAACCAGGGTCCAGGCAGCGAGCCAGCTGAGGACGTCTCGACTCTGCCAAGGAAACTTTGGTGCCCCAGAAAGGAGTGATTTATGATTGTGCAAAGCGTGGAGCCATTCTAAAGGCAGGATTATGGAGCCGTGTGTACGCATATGTGTGTGCTCAAGGATACACTCGTTGAGGCATAGAATCGATCTTAATTCAATGGCCCCTCTCTGCTTCTCTATTTCAGATAAAATGAAAGATGCCGTCATAGCAAAATTGGCCAATCAAGCTGCTGATTATTATGGCGATGCGTTCAAGCAGTGTCAGTACAAGGACATCCTTCCCAAGGTTAGTTGTTCTGAATGGGAATAAGCCCCGGTTAGTTTTTTTCTGGTGTTGGAGTCTTTGGATGGATCTTTGGTCTGCGCATATCATTGAAGACTGGGTGAGGGTTAATTGGGAAGCTGTCTTTGTCTTTACGGTTCTAGAGAATGGGGAGCTTAGTGCTTATTTGGACATGTTCAAAGACTCAATTTTTATTTGAATTGTGGGTTTTTTTGATTTTGTGTTTAGGGGATGCCTTTGTCTTTTAACTCGTTCCTAATCCTGGTTTCTCAGTTCAAACTTATTCTTTCCTAGAAACTTCTCTTTATCTGTGTCTTACCATTTTGTCAGATCAAGGAATCGTAGGACTTTGGATTCCCAGAAGTTTGGCAAAAGCACAAATTTTTAGCATGTTGATTAATTCCTACTTAATTACACGCTGAAGTGTATCCAGCCAGGCCGTAAGCCCCAAAGAAAGCCCGAGGCCTCACCATGTAGTCTCTTGGTAACTGGACCGGAGTGAGGTATGCTGTCTGCTTTTCAGAAGGGTCAGTCTGTCCCTTGGAGGATGCCAAGCTGCATATCACAACCTTAGGGATTTCTTGTAATGTCATCGCACAGACATCGAGCTGTGGCCTTGATCTCGGATCACGATGTTCTTGACAAGCTTCTGGTACTTTTTTAGTTGAGATATTAAGGGTTTCCTGATGCCAATACCAGACATTTACGTTTCAGAAGAATGCAGGAAACTTGTCCAAGGGAAACCAAGAAAGCCTGTTGTTCAGATCGCGAGAGTCTTGGGGTTGTTCTTATCAGGAATCACCATGTTGGTCCAGAAGTCTTGTATGGGGACGTGAAGAGCAGCCCTTTTTTACCCAGAGGGTCGCCATGAAGTGGCCGTACTGCTCTGTGCCAAGCACCGGGCACCTCTCTGTCTACGGGCTTGACATTGCAGCCAGTCTGCTGCCCCTCGCGTTAGCCAGAAAGGAGGGAAGGGGGGATCCCTTTGGGATGCCAGGGGACTGATGCTGGGCAGGCCGCGGCCCTTGGGCCCCTGGCTCTGGCCTGGCGAGGTGCCCCTTGGGCCGTGCTTGGTGAAGGGCCTTGGGGGGCTTTTGTCTCGGCTCACCAGGCTCATGAGGTGTTGTCATGTTGTCGCGTCTGCAAGTAGCGATCCAGGGAGCAAGGCAGAAAAGCGCTGATTTCTAATTTTTGTTGTTTGGATGGAGTAGTGGTGGCTTTATATGGTGCTGTGTGAGCACGCTGACCTGGGACTTCAGGCCTGGACCTGTTCTTGCGTCTCAAGGATGCCTTGCAATCAGGCTTCTGGAGAGAGGTCCTCTCCTCTGGTGTGAGCCGAGAGCAGTTGTTTGTCTGCTGGGTGGGTGTGTGTGTGCATGTGAGAGAATGAGAGAAGAGTTTAGCTGGGCTCTTTCTACAGCCAGATCCTCTCGTCCTCTTTGAGTTTCATTGTAAGTGGGGACTTGTTTTCTTATCCGTGAGTGTGTGTGTGTGTGAGTGTGTGTGAGTGGGGGGGGCAGTTGGGGTTAAGTGACTTGCCCAGGGTCACATGGCTAGTAAGTGTTTGAGGCCAGATTTGAACCCAGGTCCTTCTGACTCCAGGGCCAGTGCTCTATGCACTGCGCCACCTAGCTGCTCCCTTACCCTTCTCTTGGAATCTCTTGGTGATGGAACTGCTAGCTGTGTAGTGGGTCACAGCTGGCGTGGGGAGCCCTCCTTTCTCTTCTGGCATACTGGAGTTTTCCCTTTGTAAAGCATTGGCTGCCCCCATGGCTTGGTCACCGTGGGTCTTGAGGTCCAGACCGGTCCAAGAGAACGCTGGAAGAGCTCTCCTCGTCGGAAGAAGAAAGCCCTCGAATCCCCTGCACGCGGTGCCTCCACCGTTGTTTCGGCGACTTTGCTGTTCCGGCTGCTCCTTGGCCCGTTCTCATTTCCTCTTCCTTTTTTCCTGCCTGCATCCCATGTCGTCTGTGGTGGGTTTGTGGTTGGACTTTGCCCTGGTCAGCATCTTTCTTTGCAGGAGGTGTTCCCTGTCCTGGCTGCGAAGCACTGTGTGATGCAGGCCCATGCCGAATACCACCAGGCGGTGCTAGCCAAGCAGCAGAAGAGATTTGGGGAGGAGATTGCCAGGCTGCAGGTGAGCTGGCTGCCTCAGAGGGACCTTTGGGTGGCTCTCTCTTGCCTTCTTTTGTTTCCACATGTGTGTCTTCCCCTCCCCGTCGAGCCATCCCTCCCTTGTGACAGAAGGTAAAAAGGTGGACAAAGAAGCCGTTTGGCCGAGCTGTACACTATATGCACCTCAAGTCCCGTTCCCCCTCCCCGTGAAGAAGGTGAGGAAGGAGCGCATTTTCTCCTTTCTTGGAGATCCATCTTGGTCATTAGAATCCCACTGTCGCCAGGCCTCCCCATGTTTCTTTGACCACCCTGTGTTGTAGAGGGTGCCTGTAAACCCCACCCTCCACGTTCCAGACAAAGGTGCTGTGACTCCAGAGGTTAAGTGTCTTCACTGAGGTCACACAGGAGGTGTTCTCAACTCCCAGGCCAGGGCACTTTGGATGGAGAGAGTCTTGGTGCAGTGGAGTCTAAATGGGAGGTCCGAGGAGTGGGCAGGGGACATGGGTGTTCATGTAAGCAGCAGGTGGCTCAGGGACTGGCTTTAAAGTTACAAGGGAAGGCAAAGGAACAGGCCCCAAGTCCTGGGCTAAGGAAGAGTGTGAGCAATGTTACCTTTCATCCTTGTGTGACTTCAAGCAAACCCCTTACCCTCTCTGGGCTTCAGCTACCTTCTCTGTAAAGGGTAGCAGGGGCTACCCTTGACTTGTGGGGAATGAGATGCCTGTTTTCTTGTAGAAATCTACTAGATTTCCAAGCCAGTTCACCGATAGGCCTTTTTTGCCTCTGCTCTCCTCCCGTTTTTTGGAACCGTCCCTTGGTGGGGAGGACTCCCTCAATCCATACAGATCAGCAGCCACCTTCTCTGACCCTCAGTCTTTGCATGGTCTTTGAGAGTTGTCTGGGGTCCTGATGGACAGGTCTGGGCCCACACAGGCCAGACCTGTCAGAGGCCAGTCAAGGCAACGAGCGGCCGTTTAGCCCTGGCAGTACGAGTTCAGGGTTGCCCCATGTGGTGTGCCCTGGGTCTGAGTGTTGCCTTGAACTGGGCGCCAGACGAGATCCAAGGCATGGTAAATGGGTTGATTTAATTGGGATATTTTCTTTTCTTTTTAATTAATTAATTTATTTTTAGTTTTCAACATTGACTTCCATAAGATTTTGAGTTTTAAATTTTCTCCCCTTCTCACTTTTTCCCCTCTCTCCAAGACAGCATACAGTCTGATAGAGGCTCTGCTTATACATTCATATGAAGGATATTTTCCCATCAGTCATGATATAAAGAACAATTAGATCTAATGGGAGGAACCACGAGAATGAAGCGATAAAACAACAAAGGAAAAGGAGAGCAAATAGTCTGCTTCCCTCTGCATTCAGACTCCAGAGTTCTTTGTCTGGGTGTGGATCGCACTTTCCATCATGAATCTCTGAGAGTTGTCTTAGATTCTTAGGTGCTCCTGAGAAGAGCCAAGTCTGTCAAAAGTCAGTTATCGCACAACGTGGCTGTTACTATGTACAATGTTCTCCTGGTTCTGCTCACTTTACTCAGCATCAGTCCATGCAAGTCTTTCCTGGTTTTTCTGAAGTCCGCCAGCTCATCATTTCTTATAGCACAGTAGTATTCCATTACATTCATTTACCACAACTTGCTCAGCCATTCCCCAGTGGATGGGCATCTTCTCAATTTCCAATTCTTTGCCACCACACGAAGAGCTGCTGTAAATATTTTTGTTCATGTGGGTCCTTTTACCATTTGTACGATTTCTTTGGGATATAACCCTGGAAGTGCTATTGCTGGGTCAAAGGGTATGCACAGTTTGATAGCCCTTTGGGCATAGTTCTAAATTGTTCTCCAGAACAATTGGATAGGACGTTTTCTTTACAGCATGCAGCAGAGTTGATCAAAACTGTGGCGTCTCGGTATGATGAGTATATCAGCGTGAAGGATTTTTCTGACAAAATCAGCCGTGCCCTTACAGCAGCAAAGAAGGACAATGACTTCATTTATCATGACCGGGTTCCAGACCTTAAAGACCTGGAGCCTATTGGCAAAGTCACTCTTGTGAAGCCTACGCTCATCCACGTGCCTCTCAGTCAGAAATTCACTGGTAAGCCAATCTTTAGAAACTCTTTCACCTCAGTTGTGTCTTCTCCAGAGTTAGATTCTAATTTGTGAATTAGATTGCAGTTATCCCTTCCACATCACTGGGATTAGGGGCATGACACCCCCATGATCTGGAAAATCCCTGGATCTGGGAAAAATTTGGCCCTTCCTTAATATCAGAGAAGAAGTCTGAATCATTATGGTATTAAAAGATAAAAGATGTTGATATGTAATACCATACATATATTTTGTGCATTTCTGAGTTTATAAACTTTATCTGAGTCTGCTGGCCTTCGCTTATCTGCGGATTCCACAAAACTCCCTCAGAATTCCTGTTTAACTTCTTATGCTGTCCTGTGATATATTGAAACCACAATGGGGAAAGTCATGACATGGTAGGTAGGGAAAAGTGTAGTCTTCAATATTGACTTTTTTAATCCGCCTTTCACAGTCTGGAAAATCAATTTTAAGATATTACTTTTTAATTTTGAAAAGATGTTTTTGCTAAGAGCTCTTCTGGGAAGTCTTTGCATTATGCACAAAGGAGAGCATGTGAAGGGTTCAGTTGAGTGGCTCCAAGTATGAGATTTCATTGGTCTCCAGTAAAGCCATGGGCTGGAGAGCGAGGTTTCAGTCGGGCCTGCCCACCTGCATGTGCACGTGCACGTGCATGCACACACACACACACGCATGCACGCCCTCACATACCCGCATGCACGCACTCATATAGTGACCCAAGGGCAGGTTTCTGAGGGCCTGCCCCTGCACACACACGCACGCGCATACATACGCACATACCCGCATGCACGCACTCACATACAGTGACCCAAGGGCAGATTTCTGAGGGCCTGCCCGTGCACACACACACACACACACGCACGCACATGCACACACACAGACACACAGATGGCCCGAGAGCAGAGTTCTGAGGCCCACTGTCTCTGGAGTCCACTTTGTACTGGGTCCCTTTCACAGCTGGGGGGTGGGTGGATGGATGGCGCTGTAGAGCTCCTCCTTGGCTCTGTTCAAGGCCATCCCTATGGCTGGGTGTCTTTCGCCTCCCTGTGCTGACGAGCCAGATGTCTGGACCGCCGTTACGTGGCTGCCGCAGAGCTCTGCTCTGACCTCCCTCACCCCGGAGCTTGTGAGCTGCCCAGAAAGGGACAGGTTGGGGAGCAGAGCCAGGCCCGTCTCGCTGATCGTCTTGTTGAAATGCCGCCTTCTGCTTGCAGACCTGTTTGAGAAGATGGTCCCGGTGGCCGTGCAGCAGTCTTTGGCTTGCTCTAATCAGAGGAAGGCCGATCTGGTGAACAGGTTAATTGCCCAAATGAGAGAATCCACCAACTTGGCCAACGGGTGAGTGCTGTATAGCTTGCTCTGACAGGATCGTCCTGGTGCGCTGTGCGCTGCCCCCGTCACCTGGTCTGGCCCTCCGGGGGCCGTGATCCTCCCTGGCCCTCCTGCAGCACCTTGCTCTTCCTCTCCTTTTGGGCCTCCTGGATCAGCGCTGTTCTGCCCTCCTCGGCTGAGGGCCTCCCATGTGCTTTGGCCTCGCCCCAGATTCTCTCCCTTCTCTTTGGTCTAAGAGAAAGAGGCATGTGCCCCCGCCCCGTCTCATCCATCATCCAGGGTCCTTCCTTGCCCCCCAGAAAGCACTTGCATGCCATCGCCTTCCGTCCCTCCTTGCATTGACCATGAGACGTCTCCAGAGACTGCATTCCCTTTGTGGTCTCTTCCTTGCCCGTGTCCTCCCGGGCGCTCGCCCCTCTCTTGGTTTTTGTGCTGCTGCTCTCCTGTTCTCTGTAGCCCATCCCCAAAGCTCAGTCCTGGCTCCCCGCTTTCTCGCTTGGTGACAGATGACCCCTCAGGTCTTTCTCTGCTGAGCTTCCCCTCACTCTGTTTCAGCCGCTGCTGGACCTTTCCCTTTGGGTGGTCCTTGGTGTCCCAGACAGATGACCTGCTTTCCTCTCCAGCACCTTCATCCACTCACCTGGCTTTGCAGCCTTGCCTTTGGCTTCCTCTCTCCACATATCCACTTAGCTAGTTGGTCGTGCCACTTGCCATTTGGGCTTCTCCATCTCTGACCCAGGTCGCCTCTCGGCCTCCTTCCCTCCTGCTGCTTCTGGGCACGTCTGTTGGCCCTTCCCTACTCTGGTGCCTGGGCACCCTCTCACCACTCTCTCTGCCAGTCTGCTAGCTTGGCTCACGGGCCCTCCCAGGCAGAGGCCTTAGGTTTCCTCAGATCTGGAGACCGAGGGGCCTTGTCCCTGTCTGCTAGCCTGGGGATGTTCCTCAGGTTGACTGCAGCCCTTGGAGCTGAGTGGGAGACGAAGGGAAGAAGGAGAGTGTGCTGGGCCTGACTTGTGCCATGGCCAGCCTGGGACCCCTCTGTGACCCAGTGTCTCCTGATTGCTCTTGATTGCTTGGTGTGATTGATGAGAAACAGACGTGTGGTCCTCCCCTGCTAGCTGCACGTAGTGTGTCTGCCAGGCCTCGGGAGAGGGAGTGAGGGTTCACCCCGGGCAGCCGGGGCTGGCAGGGGACGTCCTGTGTGCGGAGGAGGGGCACGGCCGCGTCCCGGAGGTTTGGAGGCATGAATGCTTCCTGTGCCACATCCCCTTTCCTCTGTCCTCATCTGAGTCTTTCTGCAGACGTGGCTGAGCCATGATGGTCCTGCGGCGTGTATGCGCAGGCGTGACCCTGGCGTGTATGCACAGGCAGCTTGTGGTTGCACATGGAAGCCATGAGGATCTCACGATAAACTCTTCATCGGGTGTGACTCTGCATCCCTTCTCTCTAGGGTCTTGGCTTCCCTCAATCTGCCTGCAGCAATCGAAGATATATCTGGGGATACTGTCCCTCAGTCTATTTTGGGGAAGTCAGCTTCGGTGATCGAACAGGGAGGAATCCACACGGTCGACCAGTTGATCCAAGATCTGCCTGAACTGCTGCAGAGAAATCGAGAAATCCTTGATGAGGTGAGATCCTTGTGCTTGAGACCTTATGGTATGTGAGGATGAGGTGGGGGGGGGGAGTGGCCCTGGGTCCGGAGGGCCTTGGACCAGAAGCCAGGAGGCCATAAGTCACTTAGCCTCTCACTTCCATGGTGGAGATGATCCTGTTCCATTTGTCCCCCTCCTCTCATCCCAGGAGTCTCCCCCGCCCTGCCAGGTGCAACCTCTCCTAATCCCCCAGCTCATAGGCTGTGCCCTGTAGGCCTTCCCCTCCTCTGCACACTCTGGCTGGTCTGAGATAGGACTGCAGGCTCCAGGCCTGAGGATGGGCATGAATCCCTATGAAGACTTCCCATCTGTTATTGAATGATAAGGAGTTGTGACCCATGAGAAGGGGTAGGGGGTGGGCCGGGTGGGGAGGCTGGATGGAAACAGATGGGTTCAGAAAGTCTGGCTCTCAGCGGGGTAGAGAAGAGCCCCAGCCTCTTGGCAGGGATCACTGTGACGGGATGAGGCTTGTGTTCCTGGGGATTGGCTGGAGAGGGGCTGGAAGATTAGATGCAGGGTCCAGAAGCCCCCTGCCTGGCAGTGTGACCCTGAGCAAGTCACCTGGCCTCAGTGAACCTCAGTCAGTAAGCATCTGCTAAGCCCTGGCTGTGCTGTGTGCTGTGGGCAGGGGGTGAGCCCAGGTCCTAGCTCTTGAGGTCAGATCAGAAGGACCACACCCCAGTATCTGTCCAAGATGACTGGAAGGCCTGAGCACCAAGGGGACCAGGAAAGGGCATGTCCCAGCCACCATCACTGCTTCTGCAGAACGTGGGCTGGGGCAGGCTGGGAAGGAAAGCAAGGCCTTCAGTGCTGGATCCTGCAGGGGATCAGGAGCCCTGGGGTTGGAGGATGGGGTGCTCCCTTGGGCATCCGAGTGGGCAGAGGTGACGAGGGCCTGCCCGAGGGCAGTGGCCGCTACCTGAGTGAGTTCGTGGGCTGAGAGGACTGTGGCAGGGGCTGCTCTGGACGACATGAGGCAGAGTGGAAGGTTTCCAGCCTGGGGTCGCCACTTGTCGGCCTCTCCAGCTGCGGTGGCTGGTGGTGGTCAGCTTCTCAGGTGCCCTTTCCTTCATGGCCCTTCCTCCTGAAAGGGAGCCGCTTCTAGAGCTTGGTCTCCAGCATCTCTTTGCCCAGCCAGACTGGGCGTCTCTTTGGGGAGGGGGAGTGTTTTAAATGGAGGCTGTGGGGTCCGATGAAAGGACGGGAGGCACTCTCCTCGGCCATAATGTGACACGTCCCGTTTTTTCTCCAGTCGTTGAGATTGTTGACCGAAGAGGAAGCCACTGACAATGAGCTGAAAGCAAAATTCAAGGAGCGCTGGCAGAGGACACCATCCAGTGAGCTCTACAAGCCTCTGAGGGCAGGTGAGGGGTCTTCTGTGGGGCCCACTGGGCCCGTGTACTTGGCGGACATTGGGGCAGAGCAGGGGGAGGGGCCTCATCTGGGAAACCTGGTGTGGAGTTGGTGCCCCCAGGGATGCTGAGATGCTCCTTTCTGCTGTGGTTTGGAAAGCTGCTTGGGGAGTTCTGGCCGTTTCCTTGTGGAATGGAGGGTTGCTGTCTGTCACAGCTGGACAGTTTGGGGAGCTGCTCCCCACCTTGGTCCCCAAGAGAGGAGGCCTCAGGGGTTGGCCCGGCTGCGTCCGGATCTCGTTGTTTGGGTCAGACTTTGTAGACGCCTGGCATGTCACTGGCAGGTGCCGCCTTGATGAGTGCCCCTTTGGCTGTTGTCAGAGCATGGCTTTTAACAGCAGTGTGTACTCCGGTGATGGTGCCCAACCCCCTCCCAAGCCTGGGTTCTCTCCCTTCCTTTCCCCCCTAACCCACAGCCCCTGGAATGGAGGTGAGGGTGCCAAGGCGGGACTTGGCATTCTGGGAACACGACTCTTTGTTCCTCTCTTCAGAGGGGGCCAATTTCAAGGCTGTGCTGGACAAGGCCGTCCAGGCTGACGGACAGGTCAGAGAGCGTTATCAGTCTCACCGGGACACCATCGCCCTGCTGTGCAAGCCTGAGCCCGAGCTGAACGCGGCCATCCCCTCTGCAAATCCGGCTAAGACGATGCAGGGCAGTGAGGTGAGGCTGACTCGGGTGGTAGGTGGGAGGGAGACACGCCCCACCCTCACACGCTGAGGTTCTCTGAACGGACAGGAGCCCCAGAGTACCAGGATGGGGGGGGGAGGGAGTTTGGCCTGGGAAGAAGTGAAAGGGGTATGTGGGAGCGAGGAAGTCTGGGGTGCCGTCGCTGGCGGAGCAGTGGGGCAGCTGCGAGGTGCCCAGCTCTGCTTGCTGGCCTTGAAGGCATCACCAGAAGTGTTGCGGAGCATTTGGCCCTGGAGCCTGAGGGACCGGGGTGCCGAAGGGTAGGAAGCGGCCGGCTGTTGTTCTGTCTGGGCTGGTGGGCTCTTGTCCCTTCGTCCTGGCTCTGCCCTTCCCATCTCTCCCCTCCTCTGATCACGCCCTGTGGCCAGGCTCTCCCAAAGAAGGGTTCCTCATCCCCTGCCAGGCTAGGGCCTCGCCCGGGGAGGTCAGTGCTGTTATTACTCTCGTTGCCCCTGGTCACCCAACTCATAAGGGCCTGGGCTGGATTTGAACTTGGGACAGGTCCAGCATGGTATGTTCTGGGGCCCCCAGCTGCCTCTGTCCAGGATGGTGTGCGCAGTTGTTGCTCTGTTAGACTGGGCCCTCCTGGAGGCCAGCAGCTGGAAACGAGAGAGGGAGGGCTGAAGTAGCGGTCTCTGCAGGAGACTCGGCCGAGAAGGGATCGGCGCTCTCGTTTCTGTTGGCCAGAGATCTGGAGCCTGTCCGGCGCGTTTCTGACCCTTCCCTTAAATTCCATTCATTACCCACCGGCTGAGTGTCCCAGTGGCTGTGCTTCCCCTCCCTCCCCCTCCACGCCCCTCCGCTCTGTGGGAAGGTAGTGAGGGCTCTGCCTCTCGCAGGTGGTGAACGTGCTGAAATCCCTGCTGGCCAGCCTGGACGACGTGAAGAAGGACCGTGAGCGTTTGGAAAACGACCTCAAGTCTGTGACCTTTGACATGAGAAGCAAGTTTCTGTCGGCCTTGGCGCAGGATGGTGCCGTAAATGAAGAGGCCCTCTCTGTTACAGAACTGGACCGCGTCTATGGGGGCCTCACGAGCAAAGTTCAGGAATCCCTGAAGAAACAGGAAGAGCTCCTGAAAAGCGTTCAGGTGGGTTGTGTCAGGCTGAGCTGCCCCGCCCCAGGCTTTCTGCAGGGGCCCATGCGTGAGTTCTAATGAGTGAGTTACTGCGAAGCAAAAAACCAGTACCAGGAAGCAGAGCAGAAAGACCTGTGGCACACACATACGTGTTTGTGAAGAAGGCACACAGAAAGACCCTTCCTTCTGCTGTGGGGATGCGGCCGTGATGGAAAATACTCACTTTTCTTCTCCAGGAAATCTGTCCTCGAGACGCGAGCCGGGGCAGGTCCCCTTGACGAGCATCTTGATTTGTTTGGGTTAGGACTTGGAAGAGGGACGAGACTCCGCGGGTCAGAGGAGGAGGAGGGGGGTGGCTGCAAGGCTTTTCAGCTGACTGTAGGCGTGATGTGAACAGGAGGCCAGCGAGAAGGTTGCGTTACTTTGCATTGTCCGTGTTTCCGAAGCTTTGTGACGATGGCCTTTTTTGCAGTGAAAATGGGGAGGGTTGGGATGGTGAAGAGCTCCACGTGGGTTAGATAGCTAGGCTTTATTTTGCAAAAGGGACACAAAACTACATTTGCTGGAGGGATGGAAATTGTGTTTTTATGTGCTTCAGGAGGCACTTGTTTGGGGTTGATGTAGCTCGGCACCCCTGTGTTATGCCCATCCTTGGGCCTCCTGGGTCCCCCAGCAGTGTGGCTTTGGCAAAGGCTCAGCCGAGGCAGGCGTCCCTGAGTGGCGGGGTGACTTTCTCAGTGGTTCTGCCCCTCCGGTCAGGGCACTGGGCCCCGTTTGTTGTGTGTGGGTCTCCCTGGGGCTTTCCTCACCCCAGGTCTGTCACTATGTGGATGAGTGGGGTGTGCACTCTGTCGGCCGGGCCTCCACGGCTCACAGTGGGAATCTGCACACGGCTGAGACGCGGCGTCCTCGCAGATCTCGCCTGTGCACCTGCAGATGTGTACTAACGGTTCTGCTTTTTGGCCAAGGTTTCACATCAGGAGTTTTCCAAGATGAAACAGTCCAACAATGAGGCCAATCTGCGAGAAGAGGTCTTGAAGAATCTGGCAGTAGCCTATGACAACTTTGTGGAGCTTGTGGCCAATCTGAAAGAAGGCACAAAGGTAAGGGGGGTGGGTGAGCCCAAGGTTGCCTCTGGTTTGGGCCTTCCTGATGCTCTAAGAAGGCGGCGTGTGTGGCCTAGTAGGCAGCGCGCAGTCCCAGGCTCTCCAAGGCCTCGCCCAGACTGGACCTCCCTCGGAGACCTTGACCTGCGGCCCATTCCACCTTGGGATGGCTCCTGGTCAGACTCTCCTGGCCCTTTCTGCTTGCTTCCTCTTGTCCAAGGTCCCCTCCCAGGGTGGCCAGTCTTCCCAAGGCTTCTCTTGGAGGTCTCGGTAGTGCCCACAGCTGGACAGGCTACCTTTCTGGCTTAGAAAGCAGGGAATCGAGGGGCTTGTCTCCCATCTGTCTGAGCTGGGGCTCTGTGGGGCGGGGGCCTCAGAGGCACTCCGGCTTTGGATGTAGGATCCAGGGGTGACAGCCGCTCTCTCTTGGTCACACACAAGGGCCTCTGGTGCACAACATTGTCAGCGAGAGAGCCGGGTCAGTTCCAGTGTCAGCCGGCACAGCCTCGGGGCCCCCCGGCTTCCGTGGCCTCGGGCAAGCTCGCTGGGCCCCTAGGTGTTGCCGGGCCAGGCCTCTGCCTGGGAGAGGAGTGGGCTGTGGGTGGGCCCCAGAGCATGGCCGCGCGCGCTCAGAAGCATTAACCTGGCATCTCTGCCCTCTGCTCCTAGTTTTATAACGAGCTGACGGAGATCCTGGTGAAGTTTCAGAACAAATGTAGCGACATCGTGTTTGCCCGCAAGACGGAGAGGGATGAGCTCCTTAAGTATGCGACCCCGGGATGCATGGGCGGGGTGTGTGTGTGTGTGTGTGGGTGTGTGTGTGTGTGTGTGTGTGTGTGTACGTACATACGTACACATGCGTCCTTCTCCTGGCTCCTCCCTCTGCATTTGTGTCCTTGGGGGTTCTGGGGGGGAAACAACTGGCCAAGCCCATGCTGACTGCCTGCCCCTGGGGGAGGCCTCGTGGTAGAAGGGGGCTCTGGAGACTGCCCTGTGCCGCTCAGGCGGCTCTGAGGATCAGGGAGTGAGACTTTGTCCTTGACCTCTGGTTCTTGGCTTTGCCCCCCGTGAGTCTTTTTCCCTTTCACATTACGACCCTCCCCATGCCCGTCTCCATCCTGGTAACCTGCCTGCTTTTCGTGGTTCTTTCTACAATGGGCCTGGAACAGCTGTGATTGGCCCTTGGCAGAGGACAGTGGCATTGGCCTGCTCCTTCCTCAGTTCTCTTTTCTACCTCATGTGGCTTCAGCTGGCCACTCCACTGAGACCTCCAGATCGTTTTTAGGTGCATTGCTGTCAAAACATAACCCTTGGCTCCTACTTGGGTTAACAGAAGTCAGCTTCCCATTGCCCTTTGTTAGATGCCTTCCTCATGAATTGGCCTCCAGGTTGTCTTATAAACATACCACCGTGCTTTTATTCAGGCTGCCCAGGGCCCTCGTTCAGGATGTGTGATTGGGTCGGGGGAGTCTCCTTTGGAGATCCTCTTGCTGGTGGCCATGCTGGCTCTTAAGAGGCCGGCCACTTTCTCGCCTCCTCCAGCCCTTTGATGTCCACAACGAAAAGCCTCCATTGGGCGGCAGGCTTTGTGGGAAAGGCCCAGGTGGTGCCACACTTCTTATTTTGGGGTGTCTTAGACCCCACTTTCAGGATGTTGTTTGTCTGACCCTTTTCACCAAAAGACCTTTTTCAGCATCTGATCTTTTTCTTCTTTCAAAGGGATTTGCAGCAGAGCATCGCCCGGGAGCCCAGTGCCCCGTCTCTCCCGGCCCCTGCCTATCAGACCTCTCCTGCGGCTGGGGGAAACGTACCCCCTCCTACGCCAGCGCCCAGGACCATGCTGGTGAATGACCACCTCCTCAAGGGCAGTTAGCCTGTCCTGCTGGCCAATCTCTGCATTTCCATGCAGCTTTCCTTATACCCCTGTGTGTTTTTTTGCATTTAAAAACACGGTTCTGAGGAGGGGTCCATCGGCTTCCCCAGACAGCCTGCCCAGGGGGGCTAGGAGTCCAACAAGAGCGTCCACAGGGCTGGCTCCTTTCTCCCTGGTTGGGCATGAGTGGGCTGCAGGAGGAAGGGTTCTGTCTTCTGCCTGATCTTTAGCATGTTCACCAATGAGTGATTTGTGTTTTTTTGTAGCCTTCTAAGCCCCAGCCCCCAGCCCGCCCTCCGCCTCCAGTGATCTCAGCCAGTCGCACTGCATCTTCATCCGTGTCTGGGACTCCTGCTTCAGCTCCAGCTCCGTCCCCGACACCCGGGCTCCCTGCATCAGGCACAGCCCCCAGTGCGGCCCCATCTCAGGCCCAGGGGCCACCGTACCCCACCTATCCGGGATACCCGGGGTAATGCTCCCAGGGTGCTTGGGGTTCGGCTGAGGGTGGGCTGTGGAACTTCCTTTGAGGGGAGCCTTGGGAGCCGGTCCTGGGCCCACAGCTGCTCCGGACGGGGGTGAATGAATGACATTGCCAGTCTGTTGTGCATCGATGCCTCACCAATGTCCTTTGTCCTCCACAGGTACTGCCAGATGCCGATGCCCATGGGGTATAACCCTTACATGTATGGCCAGTACACCCTGCCTTATCCTCCCGTGTACCCGCAGAACCCTGGGCAGGCGCCCTACCCAGGACCTCAGCAACCTCAGTACCCATTCCCTCAGGCTCCCCAGCAGCCTCACTACCCCCAGCAGTAGGGCGGCGGAGCAGAGGCTTGGCTTAAGGTTAGGGGGAAACGCGCAATAAGCCTTCTACAGATTAGCTCCCCTGACGTACTGTACTGTATCCTTTGGACCCGTTCGTGTTTCCAAGGCCCCGTCGGATTGCCCTGCTGGGGTCCACAGCATGGGACAGAGGCTAGACCTGACTGGCAGTTTGTTGGGGGTGGAGGGAGAAAGGAAATTGGAGCTGGAGGTAGTCCAGGGCAGGGTGAAGCCAGGGCATGAGCTGGGCGGAGGAGAGGGCTGAATACACGGGGTCGTCTTCGGGTTTGCATTTTTGATTTAGTTTTCAGTATGCTATTTTGTGAAATAATCAAAGGCTTGTAAATCTTATAACTTACAAATAAATGACTAAACTGGGTTTTTATTATGCTTTGTCATTAATTCTCACCATGCTGTTATTCCTGGCCTTGGTGTGTTGTTTGGTGGCTTCCACGTTGGCCATGCTGGGTTTCAGGCCCACCACGAGTGGTGTGTGCAGTCCAGGGCTGTTTGGGTAGAGTGTTAGTAGAGTTAGAATTAAGCATTTAGCCAGCCAAAGTCTTGGGGGCCATGGCAGCAGAGTCACAGAGAGAAGGAGACAGGGTAGGATCTGCCCCCGATCTTAAAAATAACTCTTTTGTGTAGAAGAAAAATTATTAGTAGATTTTGACCGAAGTACCTTCTTTGGTTAGCTCTTTTTCATTTGGAATTTTCCATGACCTGTTGAAAAGCATTCCTTTCTTTGACTGGACTTGTAAATACAAAGGAATTACTTTTAAACATTTGGTTTAAATATCACTCTTTTGACTCCAGATCTTTTGTGGTTCCCTCTCCTGGGTGTTGGGACTCTGTGAGGGTGCAGGGAGCCGGGCAACAGGTACGTGGGCACCTGCTGACTCTGGCAGGCAGGTAGGCAGGCCAGGCAGTTGGCATCTGTATTAGGGAGTAGTTTCGTCAGGAAAGAGCCCTCATTGTGGTCCATAGAGCAGGCCTTGGAAGGAAGAGGTTAGTGCTGTAAGCGAGAGGGGAGGGTCCTTCCAGGGATTGGGGAGGGGGTGCCTGCCAAAATACTTTGATGCTAATCCCTCTTTGCAGGACGGATTTTACTCAAAAGCCCAGAGTGTACTTCGTGTTTGTTTTCTGTAACCATACAGCCTACTCTCTTTCTTGTAAAGGGGCTGAATTGGTCAAAGATGTTGTTTATATTGACTGGGAAATGTGGGAAAATGCTATGTCATTGTAAATAGCCTTGGATTGTGTGGAATTCAGAAATCCTCTTGAGGTTGGCCTGTGCCTTGGCAGAAAGGTCTTAAGTCTTAGCTTCTGGCTTCTGTTAATCTGGCATCAGTAAAGTGGCACGTGGCTCTTACACTGGGGAGGGGAAGCATCATGGTAGATGTCCCCGGCCCATACAGTAGGGCTGTGCCAAATCGTTTCTTTGCTGGAATGTTTTCTCGGGCCAGGCCAGCTCTCAAGTGAGGTGTTAGAGAGTCACAAGTATGGAAAGGAACTCGACAGATAGTCCATTCCTATATCTCTCCCCCTAAGAATGTTGAGCAGGATAACTAGGCCCTAAAATGCTTCTGAAAAGAGGTAGTCTGTTGGTGGCGTGATGGCCCAACTCCTTCCAGCTTTGAGAGATTCCCGAGACCTACCTTTGTGAGGAGGGCCTGTCCACCATCTGCTGGGAACGGTATCTGCCTCAGTAAAGCCACCTCTGCTCCTTATGGGTGATGTTCTGTCCTGCCCCACTGGGTTCCCTGAGCTCACAGCGCTGGAGAGAAGGCTGACTTAGTGAGAGTACTAGTTAGACCTTCAAGGAATTCCATCATTAGGAACTCTTCTCAACTGGAGACCCCCTAATAAACCTTCATCATTCTTCTAGCAAGGAATCCAGTCGACCCATTGTTCCCCCACTGGGAAAGGGGAAGAGACCTGGAGGCGGGGCCCAGATTTGAGTCCTTATTGGCCTTGCCATTCATTTGGGTGACCTTGACCAAGTCATTGTGTGAAATGAGGGCACTAGGCTTGATGGCCTCCAAGATCCTTTCCAGCTTGCAAGCTGTGACCTGTGAAAATGAGATACTGGAGTGGTTTGCCATTCTCTTCTCCAGTGGGTCCCCATTTTACAGATGAGGAACTGAGGCAAATAGGGGTTAAGTGACTTGCCCAGGGTCACATAGCTAGTCAGTGTTGAGGTCAGATTTGAACTTAGATCTTCCTGACTCCAGGCCCAGGGCTCAATTATTCATTGTACCACCTAGTTACCCCTTTTTCTTTTAGGAGGGGACCCTAAATTCTGTACTTACCCAGTCTTTGGAGATGTCACCAGTTCTCCAAGAGATATCAAAGACAGTTCTTGGTAGCGCCTTGTGACTTCAACAAGGAAGTAACTTAAAAGACTTCTAATTAGTTGCCTCTCTGATGCTTAAATGGGGCTGCCCATTCTAGCGTTGTCTCCGTCTGTTGTTGGATTACAGCTGCCATCAGTTGAGATGAATCCCCAAGCATGTTCTCTACCCACTCCGCACCCCTCTCATCCCCAAACCTCCTTATTAGACTTATCACTTCATTAATCTCTGTTCTTGTCACTAAAGGGGCAGAGTTTCTACTTACGTTATGTCCAGTATGTCCTAAAATATTTTTCTAATTCCTCTTCTAAGTTAAGAATGTTTTAAAGCTAAACTCATTTATTTGCAGTGTATAATTGGTATTAAAGTATAGTTAATGTATTACAAGATACAAATGAAGGAGAGCACAATCTTATAATTTGTAATTAATGTATAATTCCAGATACTGTTACTGGTTGGGAAGTAGCCTTTAGATTGGGGCCAGATACAGCAGAGAAAGATGAGGCTCAGAGGGATGAATGGGAAAAGAATTATATTTTTAAAGAAAAAGAGTGTTCAGGCTTTGTTGCTGGCTTGAAATTTATATTTTTAAAAAACAATCCTTTCTTACCACAGCAGGGACTTCAGATTCCTTTCTGAGTATAAAAATTGTTGGATGTTGGATTATATTTTTATTGTATATCTTTCTTTTAGGGAGATTATAAAGAAATAAAAATGTTCCAATGACTGTACCCTAAAAATAAAAGTTGGAAGATTTTACTTATCTGTATGATGAATTCTTATTTCATATTAACTTGGAAGCATTTTCTCTTTGTTCATCCTTCAGTTGTATAGGTAATCGTCAAGCATTTATTAGGCATTTACTATGTGCCAGGCACTGGGCTAAGCACAGGGTGGGCAGGGTAAATCCAGTTCCTGCCCTCAAGGAGCTCACATTCTATTGGGGAAGACACATACAAGCAACTGTGTTCTGTGGGAATTGAGTGACATCATGTCTCACGTCTGGGAAAGTCCTGAAACCGACTTTTCCCCTGCCAACCCAGAAAGTCCCTAGTCTTCCTTCCAATATGAAATCAGATCACCTAATCTTATATTCTGGTTAGAGTTGGAGGCAAATTGAGGGTATAAAATCTTTGCAAAATTTATTTGGGGTCCAGTGCCTGCTGAGTGGCCTGGTCTGGTTGGTTGTGCAGCTGCACACCTTGACAGTCAATCAATATGTTCAGAAGCTCGAACCTTGATTTCCTCAGTTATTGCAGATTTCACTCCCAACTGTTCTCTTTTTTGGTGACCCAGGCAGGAGGAGGGGTTCATGGGCCCTGGGACAGACTCTTAGAACTCCCTAGAGCAGCTCCAGGTGACTGATGGACTTTTTTGCAGAACACTATCCCTCTGGTTCTCAAATTCGTCGGAGCCAAGATAAGCCCCTGTAGTACTGGGGAAGCAGATAGCTCTGGGAAGACCGTTTAAAGGGAACAAAGCAAGCCTCCTCACCTAGAAGTCCTCTTAGGGAAATAAGCTAGGGTTAGCCTCTATGTTGTGGAAGTTCCCTCTGGAAATGATGGGATCTGTAGCAGCATACTAGTGGGAGCTCCCCTGAAAGAATTTCTTTTGGCCTGGGACCCTGGAAGTTAATCTGGGAATGAAAAAGGAGCATGCTACTGAATTATGTGAAATTTGGTCTAAAACTGTAGGAGATTCAACTAATAATTTGTTTTGGCTCCAAGTTGGCACTTTTCATTATTGCAAATTGAAAGATACTGGAGAAGAAAAGGGACTTTCAATTACTGCAAACTTAAAGGCTTTGAAATGGCTTTTAGAAAATTCTGTGCACTGCTCTTTTGATTTAAACCTTCAGTAGGAGGTAAGGCCAGCAAATATGCGTCTGTCTTATTGGTTTGTGTTTTTGTGTCTCTGTAAAATGACTAGATTAATAAGGCAAGCTCCTACATGTATTAGTCGGCCAGGGTTTAGCTGTTTGTGGGCCAAATGCTTATACCCAAGAGTAGGGAATCCCTTTTTATTCTTCTCTACCCTTCCTGTGAGCTTCTCTTGGGCGAACAGATTCTGTAGATTCTGCTACCTTGAAAGATTTCTAAGGGAAAGATGCAGCCAGCCAGAAAGACTGCTGTAAAAAGCAGCAGCTAAAGAGTTGAGAGTGCTGAAATAGTTCTCCCAGCTTTCTGTTAAAAGCAGAATGCTGAACTCTCTGTCTGTCATTTCAGCCCTGGCCAGGTAGGGGTTACAGAGATACAAGCAGAGAGTCAGAGACAGGAAAACTTTTTCCTGGTTTGTAGTAATTTGTGGCATTATAAACTAATTAGAGACTAAATTTGTTTGATACTGTCTTTTTGTGGGTTCTGCTGCTCTACAATTTCTAGAGACTAAATTTGTAATTGACATGTATGCAGTATCTTTAAATTTACAAGTTACAGTAACTGCTAAAAAAATCTTAATAGACTTTGGGGGTTTGCAGATTAAGAGTAAGCACCCCTCTCCTCTTTCTGGAGGGAAGGATTTGGAAGTGTGAAAGAGATCTTCGAAGGTTTGATTCCATTGAGCTAAGCAGATTTGAAGAGCTCACCCCCTTCTCTTTGTCCTTTCTGATAAGGCCTCTTAGTGAGTTTTGGGGTACCACTCTAGAATTTGTTTTAAGGAAAAATAGGAATAAGACTGTGCTAGAGATAGAGAGAAACAATACTTAGACCTCCCTTGCACTAAAGCAGTAGGTTTGTTCCTTGGAGATAGACGGGTCTGTTGTTTGGGTGAAAAGGACAAAGATGATTTATAGTTAGCAGTTTAAATTTACCTGGTACTTAAGAGCTGCCTGCCTATTATGAATTCTCTTCTAGACCATGAAAAAAGAAACGCTTAACTCAGGGAGCAACTTAAAAATAAGTAAAATTTAATTAAGTAATGGAAAGGAAGATTTAAAAAACAAAACCAGGAAGGGCCCCACTCTCACGCAATATCTACTGTGGGGGGGAGGCGACCAGGAGCTAATAATGTCTTTGGAGAAGGCTGAAGCAGAACTTGCAAAGCCTTATGTAAAAGAATTAATTATTTGGGTAAATTAGAAGCAAGGTCACCAAAGGAAATAGGATTAAGACCACACATTTGTAAGCTCTTAAGAACCCAAAGAGATAACAGTATTACAGTTAGCTAAGATTGTGTAAAAAAAACACAAAACGGGGCTAAGTTACGAAGGAGTGAAGATTATTTCTTTAGATGGTCTGGGATATGGCTAGCAAACACAAAATTCTGCCCTGAAAGACCATTTTAAAGGTGTCTCCCAATCTTTGCAAACTTCCCAAGCTCCTAAGCAGGGGGTAGGAATCTGAGGCTGCCATTTGGAACATCTCCTCATCTTTCCTCCTGGGTTAAAACCAAAAAGCCTCAGGGAAAGGTGTGAGGGTGGGGCTAGGTTATGAACACAAAAGGAATTGATTTGGCCTTTTGGATAACTTAAAAGGAAATGAAAAGTTATAGAGACCTGGGAGTGCCACTACACTTCTTTGAAAATGAGCTGAAATTTCATTCTGAAACTAAATGGGATAATTGTGGTAAATCAGAGCCTAATACAAACTGTATTTGCTGTTTGGCATTAAGAAATTGATTACCTGTGTGACCTTAAGTAAGTTACTTCACCTCTGCCTACCTCAGTTTCCTGATTTATAAAGAGAATAAGAATAGCACCTAGGTCCCAGGGTTGTTGTGAGGACCAAATGGTATAAAGATTGTGAAGTGCTTAACTCGGTACCTGGCATATATATGGTAAGCACTATGTAGTTGTTGACCACTCTCCTTGTTTCATTAGTTGAACATAATCACTCCACACTGGATAACTCTATACCCAGTTTTAGATGTGGTTAGTATAAAATGCCAAAGGTGATAAAATGAATGATTTTCTATGTAAAGATAGTTTGGAAATGCATTCAACTGAATTGATGTCATCTGACTGGTAGTGAGTATTAGTTCATGTTTTAAATACATGGTATTGCGCATGTTACTGTGTTTCTAAAGTTTTTGTGAAATTTGTTAAACTGTTAATGGGGTCTGTATTGAAAGAGAAGTTACTTTTCTGTATCAAAAATGCTGTTAGAAAGGTGGCTTCTGTTTGGCCTGGATTCTGTTGGATCGTGAATCAAACTGTTAAAAGAATGTCATAAAAATTAGATATTTGAAAACTGTTGAATATTTAATGGGGCATATTATATTTTCAAATAGATGATAATCTACTGTTTGCATAAAACCTTTAAGATAGCCTCATCTGTGAGGTCCCTTGCGACTTTGTATTCAGGCAAGATCATAAGATGACTGCATGTTGTAAAATTCTGATACTGAAGTTTTAGAAACTTATTCAGTTGTGTCTGACTCTTCATGATGCCATTTGGAGTTTTCTTGGCAAACGTACTGGGGTTGTTTGTCATTTCCTTCTCTAGCTCATTTTACAGGTGAGGAGACTGAGGCAAACAGGATGAAGTGACTTACCCTGAGTCACACAGCTAGTAAGTGTCTGAGGCAAGATTTGAACTCGGGAAGATGAGTCTTTCTGACTCCACGCCTGGTACTCTATCCACTGTGAAACCTAGCTGGCCCAAATTTATGATCGTAGACTTATTACTGCTGATCTTTAGAAAGAATTCCCACACCAAGGGTTTCCTTCACAGATCCATTCTATACTTGGGTATATATTTTATGTTCCTTCTTGATGTTTTGTCAATTTTCAGTCATATCTGTTTTTGTGACCCCATTTGGAGTTTTCTTGGAAAGATACTGGAGTGGTTTGCCATTTCCTTCTCTAGCTCATTTTATAGATGAGTTAACTGAGGCAAACAAGGTTAAATGACTTGCCCAAGGTCACACAGCTCATAAGTATCTGAGGTCGGATTTGAACCCAGGTCTTCCTGATGCCACATCTGGTGCTTTATCCACTCTGCCACCTAGCTGCTGAGAAAATAGGATTCCCCTCCTCTACTCCTTGTCAAAGAGGGGAATTTACAAGTTTACTATAATAATGAATGGGTTTTCGTCTGGAAATATTTGACTATCACTTACAAAAAATTATGAAACTGTATAAGGTGGTTTAAAGATGTCACATCAGTACATTAATAGTATGTGTTGAGGTTGCATTTTTGTACCAACTTAGTAGAGCTCAGATTCAAAGATTTCAGTCTTACCTTAGCTGTGAATGGGCAATACAGGTTGGAGGCTTACAGTAGCCAGAAGTCTTCTGGTGTCTGACTCAACTATCATGTATTCACTGTATGTGTGAAACCTCAAAATGTGATTATTTTTAATTTCTAAATGAAGGCTAAATGAAATGTCCTTATATTATTTTCATTGTTAACTGTTATTTGAACATAATAAGAATAATAAATTAGTCCTAAGCTGTGATTAGTGTAATTCTGCCATTTAAAGTAAAAATCTCTTGGGATTGTAATTTAATATTGTTTTGAGTTTGGTGTCAGATATGGTTGTCCAGAGTACCTATTAAACTGATACTGTATCATTTAGGGAGACAATGGCATGTGCTACAGTCTGAGAGCTGCTATGGATGGATGTCTGTGCTTGGGAAAAGTTGATGGGACGATCTTGGTATGGCTTAAGGTATGAGGTATTTCTTGGCTCAGTTTCCCCAAGGTGCTGTTTCCTTTTTGAACAGGAAATTTCACACCTGGTTAATCCTGAACCTGGCTTTTGATACCCTCTGAATAATGTGGAACTTTACTGCGGGACTGGCTGTTGAATATGGCTTGTGCCTGAAATTAAACAGAGCCTTGGGAGTTTTCCCTTGTTATGGCTTAGGTCAGCTCAATCTGTGTCCTTGAGGGAACAAGTCTTGATGTTCTCATAATCGTGTTCCTTTTTTTCCTTTCATGGTAGACTTCTTTAATCAGACAGGTAAACTGTAGAAATTTCATTTATGGAAGTTTTCGTTGTCCTGAACTTATCAGTTAAATATGATATAAAGGGGGAATTAGACAAAGTTGTAATATAAAAGTTCCTTAATTAAATGGACTAGCAAATTTTGAGAAAGCAACAGGATCAGACTTGTTTTCTTTGAGAATTAAGATATATACATATACATATATATACACACACATACACACACGCACACACACACGATTGGCTTCCAAATGTTTCTTATGGTAAATTCAGACTTTGAGTGTGTTTTAGTAATAAGTTCTGAAAATTGGATTAAGGATTTTTACATATAAAATTGCATTGATAATTGCAAAAAAAAAAAGTGAAATCATTTTCCAATTTTGGAGTGTCTGTGTTAAGAAATAGAAGGGCTCACTTTCCAAGTCAGGCTCTCCTGGATTTTTTTTTAAGATTCTTCCTTCAGCCTGTTGATAGTATTGTCCATATCGGCTGCTGGGTTTAGGTCAAGAAAGAAACAGTAAGGGGTATGAAGAACCTGAACTCCTCTGAAGTGTTAGGTGAATTATGAGTTCTTAATTTGATGTTCTTTTTATAGCTCTGTGGTTAATAGGATCAGAACCATAAGGCTTAAGCTAGTTTTTACCCAGTTTCAGAGGTTGTGCTAAATTGACTTGAGTCTTGTCTCTGGCAGATTTGAGCAGAATTATCTAGGAATCTCTCCAAGTGACTTGGAACCAGGGCAGCAGAGCCCCCTTCAGAGCTGTCCTGAGAATGAGGCCTATTCCAGAATGTCTGAGAGAAGAGCTTTCTAAGGACCAGATGGGGCTCAAGATGAAACGGGCATGTTCAAAGGACTTTGGGAGTGGGTTACTGGGATACAGGGAGACTTAATATTATACTGGTGATCATTATTGTTCTTGGGCTCTGAATTAGCTGTTGTACTAAGCTGTACCAGAGGGTGATTCCCACTGGTCCTTTCTTGGTGTGTCATGATGAGAGTGAGCAGGAGCATGTTAGAAAAAACCCGCCGAGGAGCAAAAGGGAGAGTTGTGGGAATTCAGTGACATCTTGTTTCACATCTAGGAAAGTCCTGAAACTTGCTTTTCCCCGCCTGACTTGGAAAGCCCCAAATCTGCCCTCCACTAAGAAATCAGATGACCTAATTTTACACCCTTGTTGCTGTCCTGCTCGTTGTGTCCACATACTGTGTAGAAATCTGCCTAGGATCTGCATTCAGAGTCCAGAGCCCGTGGGGGACCTGGTCTGGATCGTTTTGCAGCTGTGCGCCCCGCCAATAAATCAGTACGCTTGGAAGCTGGAACCTTTGTTGGCTTCGTTATTATGGCTCTCGCTCCCTGCAGTCCAGACGAGGCACATAGACAGGTTCTCTCCCTCGCTGGAGGACTGAAGGTGGGCCATGAGCGGAGTCGGGCAGGAAGCCCAAGGGGAGGGGCAGCACACTTGGGCCATGGGGGTGGATCGCAAGGGGTAAGAAGAAGACGGGAAGGTAGGACGGGCCCAGGTTCTGAAGCGCTTGGGTTGAGTGTGGGGGCGACATGGCCAGAGCTGGCCGAATAGCTGGACTGGGGTGGGGAACATTAGAGGGAGTGGGGAGGAAGGTCAGGAGGGAGGGAACAAGGCGTGACAGCACCATCCCCAGGCAATAGAGAAGAGTGTGAGTGGGAGGGGGGACCAGTTGGGGGAGGGGTGCAGATGGGTCCCCCAGCCATCGGAGGGGCGGTGAGGGAGAAGTTACAGGTGGTGGGAGGGTGTGAGATGCTTCCAGGCTATGGGAGGAGACGTCCAGCAGGCCATGGGCTGGAGATGCAGCCAGAGATGAATGAGTTAGAAAGAGCCCCCACCCAGGACAAAGCCCTGGAGTCCATGCCCATGGGGTGGGACACGCATGCTGAACCTGCGGAGGAGGCCAAGGAGAATCAGAGGGACAGGGAACATCTCCCACTACCACTTCCCAGCACGTGCCCAGAAGGGGCCGCCAAAGTGGGGGTGCAGGGGGAAAAGTACTGGACCTCAGATTTTTTTCCTGTCAAAAATAAGTTAATAAGCATTACTAGTATTTAGTACACAGATTGACCCTGGTGCCTCTTCCTCAGGCCACAGGCCGCCTCCTATATGTGGGGTATCTTCAGGGAAGACAGGGAGACCCACCCTGTGCTGGGATTGCCTGGTGCCCTCTGATCTTCCTTCACTTCCGGGTATTGTGATGTATTTACTGCCGGTTGTGGATTCAGGGATTCACTTCCCTCACTGTGGACTAGGGTCTTTAAAAGCCGGAAGGGAATTGAGCTTTGCATTAATAAAGGGAGCCCTGTCAAATCACAAGCAAGCAGTGGAAGTGACTTGAGTTGGTGCATCCACCAAAGAGTTTGTGAAAATGGTGGTGGTACAGTCAGATCTGGCAAGGAGTTGGGTCCTTTGGAGTAAGAACCACTTCCTGAGTATACTTTCTGAAATGGATGGATGGATGGAGGGAGGGAAGGAGGGAGAGAGAGAGATGGAGGGATGGAAGGAGAGATGGAGGGAAGGAGGAATGGAGAGAAAGATGGAGGGAGGGAGGGAGGGAAAAGCATTTATTAAGTGCTGTCTGCCCTGTGCAGAATACAAACACAAAAGCAGAGCTGACATTCTGGTGGGAAGCGGTGCACTACAGATAGGCCGGGCATGATGAGAGAAGGGGCTTGGGTGAGTGAGGGCTCATTGGAGATAATGGGACAGTGGCTAATGACGATTAGCAAGACCCTTAGCTTTTGCTGCTGAAAATGATGCCGGAAACGCACCCACGCCTCTCGTCTCTGCGCTCTTCAAAAAAAGCTTGGAAACAAACTTTTCTAACAAACTGTTTCAAGTCTTCCAAGTGCAGAGTTCCCTTGGGCTTTGGACCCATTGGTTAATGTGAAGATGCCGCAGCAGCTTCTGATTAGTTTGCAAGAATAGCTGACCTCGGGAGCAGCTAGGTGGCACAGTAGATAGAGCACCAGCTCTAGATTCAGGAGGACCTGAGTTCAAATCTGGCCTCAGACACATAACACTAGCTGTGTGACCCTGGGCAAGTCACTTAACCCCATTGCCTAGCCAAGAAAAAACCAAAAAAACAAAAAAAACAGCTGACCTCAGGGAAAGTAAATCTACAGCCTGTCAACAAAAACCTATGCATGTTTGGTGGATGGGATGATGAAAGAATGTGGGGTGCATTTCTCCATAGCAAGCCCCAGGGCAGGAGTCACTGGCTGGAGTGGGGAGGGGAGGGGCAGGAGAGGGTCCAATCCGCCCCCGTTGGCAAGAACCTGCTTGCCCAGCCACTGGCCCAGCTTCTCTTTGGGCTACGTGGGGGGCCGGGTGCGGGGCTCGGGACGGGGGCAGGGACTGACCAACTGCATGGAAGAGGCAGGATGGATCCCCAGGATCCAGACAGACTTGTTCCTCGAAGCCTGGGTCTTCTCGGGCCTTGGATCCGGCCCCAAGCTCAGGAAGCCGAAGGCAGGAAGGGGAACGCTTTCTGAGAAGTCTGCCCGGGCTGGCCCTTTGGACAGTCGTCCAGGACTCTGGGGACCCTGCCCCTAATGGGGACCAGCACTTGGACAGCCTTATCCGAACCCTCACAGAAGCTCCCAGGTGAGAGCCCGGGTCACGGAGGAGAGGGTGAGGACGCTGGGGAGGGCTCAGAAGCCCCATTTCCCTGTCCTCCCCCTGCTGCACCCCTTCCCCCCTCTGTCTCTTGTTCCTCGTCATTGGCGCCGGGGCCTCGTCGGGGAGGAGGGTCTAGGGACCTGCCTTAATTTGGGTGGGGATTGGCCTGGGCCCCACCGGGAGCTGGAGGAGGGCCTGGGAGGTCCTTGGCTTGGGCTGGTGGCTCTCTGGGCTCACCGGCCGGCCGCAGCCATTACAAGTGGACGCTTTCTGGGTCTGGAGGCAGGGAGCCCGTGCCCAGCCCGTCCCCATGGCGTGCTCTCTCGTCCGCCGTCCCTTTTATTTTGGCCTTTTCTTGTTTTGGAGTGAGGATCTCAGGTTGGGAGGTGGGAGGGACTCCTCGGAAACCTGGAACCCCAGGCTTGGAAGGGAGCTCAGAGGTCACTCAGCTAGGCCTCCACCTCACCCCCATTTCACAGAGGAGGAAACTGAGGCACAGAGAAGCGGGGTGGCTTGATCAGGCTCACACAACTGGCAGGTGAGCCTAGGCCTTGCCGCAGTTGGCACATGGTGACCCATTGCGAGGGCCGCATTGGCAGGATCTGGTGGATAGATCCGGCTCAACGGGCTTAGCTCGTTTCCCTTGTGACCAGGGCTCGGGCAGGGCAGCGGACCCAGGAATCCGAGTGCGCTGAGGCATCATTTCACTGCACACCCAGAAGGTGGCACCAGTGTCCCACATTCTGCCCAAGCTGCTCGGCTTTCTTTGGGCGGTCCGCCCAACCAAGAGGCTCTTGGGGAGAGAGGGAGGCCAACCCAGGGTCCATCTCTTCGGGGTCCCAGCTGGACAGAGAGCTCAGACCCTCAGGCTGCAGGGCCATCGGAGACATCTTCCTGACTTTCCTACAGTCTCCTTGTTTGTGGCCCAAGGTGGGTGGACGAGGCGGCCTTCCAGAATGACCGCTCAGGCCCTGGCCCTGGGGGCCGTTGCCCAGCTGTGGACATCTGGCCGGTACTCCATCCCTGTGGGCCTGGGCTCTGAGCTGTCCTGCTGGGGCTAGCGTGCTGTATGACCTAATGTCCGTGCTGGACCTGAAAGAAATGCCGATGTGCAAGCCACGCTCCAGTCTCTGCTTGAAGACCTTCAGGGACAGGAAGCTCACCACCTCTGGAGACAGCCATTCCACTTGGGCTCAGCTCTCCTTGTGAGGACGTGTTTCATCCTTGTTCCTTGGCCCCCCTCCACAGGACAGCCTTTCAAATCCTTGAAGACAGTTGTCCCATGCTCCTGCCTAGCCCTGGATCTTTTCATTTCCAGGTTGAATGTCCTTAGTGCCTCTGACAGAGGCATGGACACATAGGAGCACTTTCCAGTGGGGCCAGTCAGAGGTGTGAACGGCCCCTCCGTGTGTGTGCCCATCTGCCAAGAGGTGTAAGAGCCTGCTTGCCCATAGGGCTCTTCTGGAAGAAATGCCTGCTAGTGGCTTTATTTCCCCTGCTGTTTCATTAAGTACTTTTGCTCTGAGCCGATTCTGTGTCCTGGCTGGCTGAGAGAGACAAGCACGGGAGCGTTAGTTCTAGGGGTTGCCTGGTTGGAGACTCCATGGGCTTGAGGGCTCTGTCCATGGGAGAGCTAACCTTGTAATGCATGAAGACAGAGGGGTAGAGGAGGCCTCCGGCGCTGCAGCACAGACTCTGAGCCTGCTTGGGATTAGAAACGTTGAATTGGTGTGCAGCTCTCCCTGCAGTAGTGGGGCCTCTTCACTACCAGAATCCAGAAAACTGGGGGAGCTTTGGCAAGCCAGGGGTGGTCCCAGAGCAGGGGGTAGGGGTCACGTGGTGCGGCTGGCACCCCAATAAGACTCCTTGCCCCCCACAGCATCCCCGACACGTGATCCCTTCAGCCTGAGCTGTGAGAAAGCCTCCTCCCAGTGAGAGGCAGCAGCCCATTACCTCTGAGACCACCCATTCCTTCAATGTCGTTTCTTCCGTCAGGTGTCTCCACAACATCTACTCCACACCCTGCCTTCTCTCTCCAAGCTACCTCCGCCCTGCCCCACTCCCTCTCAGCAGACAACCTCACTTCATGCCTTTGTGAGGAGGGGTTCCACTCGCACCCCTTTGAAGGTTCGCAGGCAAAGGTACTGAGGATGAACTTTCACATTCAGGACCAGTCTCCAGACGGCCCCTGAGGAGGGTGCGGTCAGCCGCTGCCAGCAAGAGGGCTGAACTCCAGGCCACTGAAGAGACGGAGGGGCCCTTTCTTGCCTCAGTCCTGGCCTGGGGGATGCAGGGAGAGACTGTGAGCTTCTGGGTGGTCCATTGGGAGGCGCCAGGTAGAGGATGGAGAATGACCAGGAAGGAGACTTCCCCCAGGGGAGCTGGGGCCCTTTAAGAGCCCCATGAGTGAAGCACCACCGGCCTCACCTCCCCGAGGCCCAGACCTGAGCTGGGCACAGTGGGTGGACCCCCGGGTTCGGCTGATTTCTGTGGGAGTCTCAGAGGGAGGCAGGGTGGTGTTCCCCGAGGCTGAGGGCCAGCCTGGGGCTGGTGCAGAGGACAAGTTTTGCTTGAGCTGGGCCACTCTCCTTTCCCCTTCCCCCACATGAGAACATTTGAGGTTAACTGAGTCCCCCAGGGCATTGTTTCATCCTCTGTGGCACAACCCCCTTGGCTCTGCCATGGTGAGGGTGTTAGAGCAGGAAGGGAAGATCCCTGGGGGTTACCTTGTCCAACCCCCTGTTGTACAGGTGAGGAAACTGAGCCCCAGAGAGGTCATGTGACTGGCAAGCCAGAATTTGAACCCAGATCCTTTCCCTCCAAGTGCAGCACTCTCTCTAGGGCTGCCTGCTTTAGGAATCATGAGGGCCGGGCTTGACTAGCCCTTTATTTGTTAGGTTTATGAAGCAAGTTTTGGTTTTCCTTGGCAGGGGATGTGGCCAGGCCCTGGCTGGACAGAGGGACACGGGCTGTAGGTGGCCAGGCCGTGGGCCGGGAGAGATCCTGACACAGTCAGGTCCCTCAGCTGGGCACTAGATGGCAATGCAGGGAAGCAGATGGGTGGAGGAGAGAGGCAAGCAGAGCAGATGGGGGCTGGAGGAAGGGAGCTAGGACCCACGCGGTCAGGGCATAGAGGGGAGGAGGGAACGTGGAAGGCCCTGGCAGCCCCTCCCCCACGAGAGGTGCCTGAGGCACTTGGGGCCCAGAGCCAGGGCTGGCTCTCTTTGCCCCCAGCTCCGTGGAAAGTAGGGTCTGGGTACTGCGGAGGCGGGGAGGGGCTTAGGGGGCTTGGGAGAGAGAACCCCCCTCCTCTTCTGTCAGGGAATCCTACAGTGCGCCGCAGTCCCGTCTGACTATGGACATGTGATTTCTTTCTTTTGTTTTGAAGCTTCCTGAGATGGAAGACTGCTCTGGGGAGCAGAGGGGCATGGGACCCGGGGACCCGGGGACCTGGGGATGCGGGAGCGAGGGACGTGGGCTTTGTGCTGCCAGAGGCTACGAGCACAGCTTGCATCCTGGACGCCTCCTGTGATGTTCTGGATAGAAGAAACCCGCCTTCTGCTCCTGGCAGCAAGTCCAAGGCACTCCCCAGAGCAGTGGCCTCCCCTGGGGCCCAGAAAGACACCTAATTCCAGGGAGTGACCCCAGCTCCTGGAGTTCATTCCTCTGGGGCAGAGCCTGGAGGGAGAGGCAGGTGTGGGTGGGCATCAGTGCCACAACTCTGTGTACCGTGCTGAGATCCTGCACAGAACCCCCAGAGCTCTGCCCAGTGACCAATGGTGGTTGTTCCCTGGGCGCCCGAGGGGCAGTGTCCTCACTGCCCAACCTGCCCACACTGTCTGCAAAGCAGATACTCCCCTCCGCTCATCAGGGGGCTGCGTGGGGGGCCGTCCGGAGGGCGCCTAGGCTAACTCACAACCTGTGGTGGGGACTCCCCATTGTCTCCAACCGTTGACTTTTAAAGTCCTTCATGTGCGGTCCACCTCCCACTTCTGAACTTTTGTCCGAGCTGTGCCCCATGCCTGGAATGCTTTTCCTTTTCACCGTTACCCCTTCGAGTCCTTGGCTTCCTTCAAGCACCCCTCCTAGGAATATGAGGCTCCTTCCTCATCCTGTCCCACCCGTGCTTGTCCTCAATCACCTTGTTTTCTTTGCCATTTCTCCCCCAAATAAAGTGTAAGCCCCTTGAGGGCAAGCACCGGTTCATTTTGATGTGTGTCTGCCTCCCATCTAGGTGAGGCTGGACTCGTAAGAGGGGCTCAGGAAAGAAAGCTGGTTGGTTGATTAACTGACAGCTTGCTGGGCTGATGCCAGCCTAGCCTGGGCTCTGTCCCTCCCCGAGAGCCACCTTCTCTTTCACAGGCTCAGAAAACATTCCCTGTGTGCTCTTGACACTCAGAGCTGCTGCTTACAGGGAGGCCCACCTCCCCAGGCTGGGGCGGGGGGGCTTCTCTGCAGAGGTGGGGGTTGTGCTGAGAAAATGAGGAGCTCCGGGTGGTCCTTGTCCATCAAGCCCCTGAGAATGGAAGAAATGTCCCAGCCTCTCCTCTTCCCCTACCCCTCTCCAGACCCCAACAAAAAGCAGGCACCTTGGGACTCAAGATTTGAGCAGGAGGAGAGAAGCCCGAGGTGTCCCACAGGCCTTAGCATCAGTGACTGTCCTCATGGTGGACTCCCGGCCCCCATCCATGCCCCACCAAGGTGCACCCCCAAGTCAGGGGCAACCCCTTGGGGCTGTTAAAATGGGGAAGGTGCATTGCCTGCAGGGCCTGGATTCATCTACTATGTTTAGTCATTTCCCTCTCTAGGCCTGGGGGAGGGGGTCTCACCCTTCTCCCTAAGGCTTGTCCAGCTCCCCCAGGCTCGGATTCTGTTTGTAGCCTGAAATCAAGCCCTGGAACCACTCTGCCAGGTCACTGCTCTGAGGCTCTGGGGTTCCTTGGCTTGGGTTGTGTGGTCTCTCTGGGGAGACTTGGGAGTGGGAGGGGAGGGAGAAAGACAGAGACAGAGAGGGAAGGGGGAGGGAGAGACATACATAGAGAGAGACAGAGAGAGAAGGGAGGGCAGGGAGAGACAAAACAGAGACAAAGAGGCAGGGGAAGGGAGGGAGAGACGGAGCCAGACAGAGACAAAGATAAAGGGGAGGAGGGAGAGAGACAGACTGAGACAGGGACAGAGAGAGCCCACCACCTCTGGAGCAGTTGCCGTCGTTAGGAATTGTCCTGGCATCAGGCCTGATTCTGCCTCTCCGACTTCCACCCGCCGGCTCGGGCTCTGCTCTCAGGTGCCAAGCTGAACTGGACTCATTGGTCCTCCATGTGACGCTTGACCACGGCTTCCTTGACTCCTCTGAGCCTTCTCTCCAGGCTAACCGGGGCATGTTTCTGCATGTGATGAATTTAGGTGACTGAATGATGCAGGAAGTGTAACTTGGTCTTCGATGTGATGGTGTCTCTCCACTCATTAAAGAGGAAAGCCTGATGGCTTGGTCCTCCCCACTCTCACAAGTGAGTCCTCCCTCATTTGGGGGTGCCTAGGAGCAAAGGTGGGCTTCACGAAGTCTTTGGCTCTGGAGAGCTGAAGGTGGGATCCATTGGAGAGGGAGCCCAGCAATGGCTCCTCCCTTGGGTCTGGACTCTGAGATGATGAGAAAGAAGCAGAGACAACCTGCAGGCTAGGCTGGTCTAGACTCTAGACTGTCCAAGCCAGGGAATCAGAGACCCTCTTCTGTCCAGTGACGGAGGCTGAGCAGCTGGCCAAGACTTCCCTGGCAGCTGTCCTGCTTCTTGTCTCCCCAGGGCTTTCCAGGCCGGACCTCCAGAAATCTGGCCCCTGGTCCTTCCTAGGATCCACGGGAGTGAGGGAGTGAAAACTACCCGGAGTCGCTCGATCTGCCCAGGTCCAGACTGGCCATGCTTCACATCCCATTCAGTCTCCCCACCCCAAGCTGCTTCCCACTTCTCGCTCTGGGCACAGGGATCAATTCCATAGGACCGTGGCTGTGGGAATGGCTGAGGTGGTCAGCAGCCCCTGCTCCTGCCTAGCCTGGGGGGGTGTCCCTGCCGGCTGCAGATGGAGTTAGAAAACACCAGGTGTCATTGTATCGTCAATGACGCTTTCATCCAGTTTTGGCCCCACTTGGGAGTGTGGTGGGCTGAATGTGGCCCTGGGTTTGACCTCTTTGGGGCCACCACTCCCCGTGTTGTCGTTTCCTCCATCTAGGACGTGAGCACCTTGTAAGCAGGGGCTTTCTCACCTTGGCCTTTGTGTACAGTGTCTGAGCTATAGACATCACTTTTATTTTTTCTTTCTTTCCTTCCCTCTTTTCTTTCTTCTTTCTTTCTTCCTCCTCCCTCCCTCCTTCCTTCCTTTCTTCTTCCTTCTCCTTCCTCCCTTCTTCTTTCTCTTTCTTCCTCTCTCTT